>NC_059160.1:135811452-136124244 GCF_019923935.1 Bubalus bubalis | reverse complement strand
TGTGTAACTATCCAGACACACACGATAAGAGTCCTCTTTCAGCAAGTATTCTTGATTAAGTCATGAAAATGGAATTGGAGCTTGTTTTTCCCCTTTGTATGGTAAGTAACTACTAATATGGATAATTCTAATCTTCTCACAACATTAAAAACAAATGGAACTACTTCTTGTGTGAAGATGGCATGACTTCTCATATCTAGATTTGCCATCGGTGTGTTTCATAGAAAAGAGACTGTTCAGTTTATTCGCTCAGTTGTGGTTTGTGTCAAAGTGAAATATATATTATCTGGTTTAGAATTTTGAGTCATTTTGTTCTACATAATGAGTTTTGGTCATTAAAATAAAAGAATTCTTCTACTTGCTTTATAAACAATTTTAAGATTCTTTAGAGTAGCATCTTGTGCAGAAAATTGACATGTGGATGCTGAAAAGTCATGGCCACAAACAAGGAAGATTTAGAAATGTCAGATCTGTGCTGTGGCATTTCTCTTCATCCCAGATGTCCTAGTTTGGAGCATCCACCCCTTTGGCCTAGGAACTGACTGTCTTTAATTGGAAAAACTTATTATCACTTTGCAAGCAAGTGATTAGAACTCAGTCATCCCGAATGAGTGACATCACCTTTTGAGGAAAGGGCTATTTTACTGAGTTTTCACCAGTGTATTGTGCCTACAGGACTTAAATTGCTTTGAGACACTTCACTCTCCTTTGTCCATACTCACAAAGTCATTTATTTTCACACTTCATTGTATTTTTTCTGCATATGTTCTAGTGCATATTTAAAAGGAAAATTCTCTCTAGATGTGTAGCTGTGAATGTTGCAAAATTTCATTTTTTCTACTGAATTAGGGAGGTGGGCATATTTGAATGTGTGGGAAGGCTGAATTACAAATAACTTTAAACAAATGTGGTTTTATTACTTTAAACTACATATAGTAACTTCAACAAAACATTATAAAACAGAAATCCTTAAGGAGATTTCTCCATTGTAAGGAGACCGCTTACAATGAATCATATGAACATTTTGTTATTAGCATATAGATTGGGTGTATGTAGGAGCTTGTAAAGTGCCTGAGGTTCATTGAAAATATCTTATTCTGTCTAAAAAGTGTACATAAGATTGAAAATAAATGTTTAAAACACCATATGTTATCTACCTATAAATAAAATGTTTGCAAAAAAAGGTAAACATCAGCCCAGCTCATGAGCAAATTATCAAAAGATTTTAAATTTACTGAAGTCTTAAATTAATGAGATATTACCACGTGTGCATAAATAACCTAAAGAATAAAATTTTCTTATCCTTCTCTCATATGGGTATTTGTGCTAATGAATCAGGATCCTATTTACACGATTAGTCCCTGAAGTAATTGCTTATTTGAAGAAGTCCTGTCTTATGGGTTTTCAGTTAATTAAATATATTTGCATTTTAGGCACACATTTTAAATTCTAAAGTCCTATTTTTCATAAGCCAGATTCAAATATATTCGTGTGATAATATGTCTCATTAAGGCACAAGTCTTTCATTTTTAAAGAAACTTTCAGAATAGCCATATGCATAAAATGCTTATTAATGAAGTCCAATCAATATTTTAGAAAAGTCAACCAATTAAATGTTTTCTTAGTTTAAATTTTCCTGTTTGTAACTGTGATTGCCATGCTGAACATACCTTCAATTTCTAATTTTTCAGTTAGCTTTATTTAATCAGTGTTTCTTTTTCCTGCTTAGATTTTGCATGGCAGTTTTTAACTTCTAATATGCCTTTGGAATTATAAGCATCCTTTTCCTGGAGACTAGCTTTTTCAAAGTATGTGCATATTAACATACTGATCCTGCCAACCCAACTGGGAGATTACTAAAATATGGAGCAAAACTTTTCTAATACTGAAGAACAAAGTATAGTAATTCACAAAGTTAGGTATGTTTTAAAAGGCATAGTTTCCTTATGATTTTAAAATATAAGAGAAATTGGGAATTTAAGTATGTAAGTTATTTAAAAAATCATAAATGCCTTCCTGGGATCAAAACTATGGTAATCTCATGGTGCTACCCTAGTTTGGAAGTTTGAAGAAGCTACTGAAGTTGTGGGGGGAGAAGCAACAGACGACAGGCGAGATGAAGGGAGGGGAGAGGGGAACGGGAGGATGCACGCAGGGGACCCAGGCTCTAAAACTAGAGACCACGGCAAGGCCAGATGCTGGGAGAGGGACAGAGGGACCCAATTCGGAAAGCAGATTTGAAATATCTGTTTTAAACCACACCTCACTGACCTCTTTCTAGGTGGTTATTTATTAGATGTTTCTCTAGTGTACTGTTTATCTATTAGGCTTATTAATTCCTCTTTGCAAAGAAGATATAAGATGCAGAATCTGGATATAGATTCAAATTCCCGTCTAAGACTATAGCTAACTCAAAAAAGGGTAGTAATAGGAAAAAAAAAAAAAGAAGAAGAAAAAAATGATATCCTACAATCATAATGTGAGTTATATTTTGTCCGATTTAGCAGTACTGCACAATAATGTCATTTTATTGTCATGAAAACAATCTGACATCCTGAAAAATATATACACTTTACAATAAAATAAATTTCATTCAATTAAATCTTACTGATTCATGTAAGCAATGATCTATGTCAAATGTAATACCAATAGTCTCCTCAGAAGATAACCTTTTCTTTGTAGCTGGAATTGCCCTAAGGAAGCATTTCTTCTCATTTAGAGAAAGTAGGAATAAAGCACTTGTATTACCATTTGTATAAATTTTTAATACTGAATAAAATATTAGTGTTTAGTGTAATATTGATTCTCAACATAATACTCCTCCATAATGGCATGCTAATTGGGAAGAATTAAATCAGACCGATTAAAAAACCCTGAGAATGGATCATGTAACACTTGTAATTTTTTTCATTAGTTTTCAAAATTCCAATTAAAGCGGAATTAATCTGTACAATAGAAATTCTGTGCACATGCACCATCTCTTCTTTCCCACTGCTCCACCCCACAGTGAAATACAGGTGTGGAGAGGGTGGGAAAGGGACTTCCCTGGTGGCCCAGTGGGTAAGATGTCACACTCTCAATGCAGGAGTTGCAGGTTCAATCCCTGATCAGGGAACTAGATCTCACATGCTGCAACTAAGATCTGGTACAGTCAAATGGAAAAAAAAAAAAAAAGAAGGTGGGAAAGAGGGCAGATCTTCACTTATGAGTTTCAACCATTGAAAAATAGCATTCAAGAGATAGGTGATCTATGTGCTCTGTAATTTATTAACTGCGAGCCTTAAACCTCTTGTAGTCAGTTTCCTCATCAGTCATATTACTAATCTAATAGTACTAATATCCCTCAAGTTGTTGAGGGAGTAAAACAGAGAGGCTCTCTCTCAATTAGGGGCGATTCTGCCCTTCAGGAGACATTTAGCAATGTCTGGAGATGGCCTCGGCTATCACGACTGGAGCGGGTATGTGTGCTGACATCTGGGGAGTAGAGGCCAAGGATGTTTCAAATCTTCCCAGGATGCACAGGACACCCCAACCTCACCCCCCACCCCCCACAAAGAAAAACTCATCCAGCCCAAAAGGTGGAACCGCAACTGAGAAATCCTGGAGCAAAGTGAAGTAATACATGCAATAAGCACAGTGTCTGACATACAACAGGCTCACCAATAAAAATGAGCATAGTTACAATGTTATGGCTGTCATTATTTGAGAAAGAACTCCGAGTCACCTGCCTGGTATGGGGACTGTAGTGAGCGATTCAGGAAGCCCATCCCAGCAGTCAGTTGTGCCTATCTGCTAAGTCATCTACTTGGGGTGGCCAATTTTTAAGTGTTTTTAGAAATAGACTGACCCACTTAATATGTGACTAAGGTAGCAGGCTCATAAATTGTATCATACCAAAGTTCAAGGGCTATCATTTAATTTTTTCTTTCTTAGAAATCAGAAGAAAATAGGGAAAGACAAATAATAACCTATAGTAACAGATGACTTTTACTTTTAAACTTCTGCTGTTAGTAATAGCTGAGGACTCTCCTGACAATCATTTACTTTATAAAATAAACTGATGTCTGGACAAATGGCTAGGAAATATGGTCTTCTCATTAATAAAAGATCCTGATTAACTGCTTATATGGTACATGAACAGTATCAGTTTCAAAACCAGTTGACTGCAACCATATAGTTTTAGTTTAATGTTAAAACATTTTAAGGGAGGCAAAATTCTTGCTTAATACAAGATTGTTTTGGTAAAGAATCCACTGGCAATGCAGGAGATCCTGGTTTGATTCCTGGGTCGGGCAGATCCGCTGGAGAAGGGATAGTATTCTTGGGTTTCCCTTGTGGCTCAGCTGGTAAAGAATCCACTTGCAATGTGGGAGACCTGGGATTGATCCCTGGGTTGGGAAGATGCCCCGGAGAAGGGAAAGGCTACCCACTCCAGTATTCCGGCCTGGAGAATTTCATGGACGGTATAGTCCATGGGGTTGGAAACAGTCAGACAGGACTGAGCGGCTTTCACTTTCTTAGGTCAAAAAGATCTGAGCTTGAATTTCACACCATTAAGCTGTGTGATTTTGAATAATTGGCCTAACTTCTCCGAGTTTAGTTCCCTTACCTGTTTAATAGGCATAAAATTACTGTAACATGAGTAATAGGTATGTTAGGTGACAACCATAATTCTCTCAGTAACAGAGAGTTCCTGAGAATTAAATGAGACATCTAGAATTTAATATATATTAGCAGTGACTAAATGGTAGCAGTTATTGTTTTCATTATTATTATTTCTTCTAGGAACCTTGCACTATTTTTCAGAGCCAGCAGTTCTCATTCTAAAGAATGATAACTATGATACAGAGGCAAGTTTTTTATTAATGGGGAAGCTCAAATTAGTTCTATTACCTCAACAAACAAAACCCTAGACTTGCTTCAATAAATTTGATTTAAAAGAAAAAAAGAAAACATGGGTATTATATATGGAATTTTCCAGTGAGAATTTTTTAAGGAAGCAGTGGATTTTCTAAATTAAAGAATGAATGATGTACACATTTTCCTCTCATATTTTAATATAGTTGGTAATCCACTTTTTAATTAGCCACCTAATTATAATTCAATAGAAATTTCCCTAGGTGAATGTAGTAACCTACTTCAGAGAGAAATGGTACTTTGAGTAGGCACTCCTACTGTGAATTTTGACACTTTTTCAGGTCCAATTTGTTCCAAACCTAAACCGCCCAAGAGAAATGGAGAGAGCTCTGTTTCATAACCTAATAATTCTGACTGCCAGGAAGGACGATTGCAAAGCTAAATTCACCTTCTATCAGAATTTTTATTTCTCCATTTCTTTGTTTCTTGAAGAAGACTCAACTATTTTTTTCTTCCCATTAGTCATGTTTTAAATTTGAAAATAAAAACACGAATAGTCTGAACTATGACTCCCTTCATTTTTCTTGCTGATTTACATTCTTAACTTTTCAAGTTTCCTTAAGTTCCAAATGAAAGGTCTTGATTTTTGTTTCTTGGGTGGTCTTTTTTGGTTTTTTTGGCTGCCAGGACCAAAAAGTACTTGAAGAGACAATTCCAACATCATAATAGGCATCTGTTTATTTTCATAACCCAGACCCCATGTTAAAGGAGGGAGTTTTTTTTTAAATCTATTACTTAGCAATAGATCTGGAGAAGGCAATGGCAACCTACTCCAGTACTCTTGCCTGGAAAATCCCATGGACAGAGGAGCCTGGTAGGCTGCAGTCCATAGGGTCATGAAGAGTCAGACACGACTGAGCGACTTCACTTTCACTTTTCACTTTCATGGATTGGAGAAGGAAACAGCAACCCACTCCAGTGTTCTTGCCTGGAGAATCCCAGGGATGGGGGAGCCTGGTGGGCTGCCATCTATGGGGTCGCACAGAGTCGGACAAGACTGAAGCGACTTAGCAGCAGCAACAGTAGCAATAGATATTCAATGTTCCCAAAATTTACATCTGTTTAATCACTGGTTATTCATGAACTTATTCTAAAATATTTTCAAACCTGGCATTTGGTGCTGAGGAAATGAATCAACTGCTTTATTGAACTCTCTCTTCCAACCAGTTTTAACTTTGTGTAGTTACAACTTCAATGTCTTTGCATATAATTTTCAACTCTTGTCTCTTAATTTCTGGTTCATATTCATTAAACTTACACAGACAGGAGAGTTGAATTTTTCATTTTAATTAGTTTATCTCCTTGCTTCCACCTTTGCACCCTAGAGTGTATTTTCTTTTTTCACTTTTTCTTTTATATTGGAGTACAGTTAACAATGTTGTGTTAGTATCAGGTATACAACAAAGTGAATCAGTCACACATATACATGTATCTCTTCTTTTTCAGATTCTTTTTCCATTTAGGTTATTGCAAAATATTGAGCAGTGTTCCCTGTGCTATACAGTAGGTCCCTGTTGGTTATCTATTTTAAACATAGCAGATGTACATGTCAATCCCAAACTCCCAATCTACCAATAAAATATAAGTCAGGTCATTCTGCTCCTTGACTCAAAACAGTGATTCCCTGTTTCAATCAGAGTAAAATCTAGAGCCTTACAATGGTCCTCAGGCCACCTATGTTTCAGCCCACCATGTCCACCCTCTCTTCCTGCCATCCACCTCCACATTAAATCCACTCTAATTGTAACCAAAAGTGGGGTCTGGCTGCTGGCTGCTCAAAAGATATTAAAGAGGCAAGGCTGATGGAAAGGAAAGTTTGCTTTCTTTTGGATGTCAGCAACCAGAGGAGAAGGCAAACTCCTGTCCAAGGGCCAATTCCCTCCCCACTTCTCCCAACTACATCCAGTTGGGCAGGAGCTTTCATAGGCAGAGGGAGGGGGCTTCATGCTGAAACAGCACGGTCAGCTCTGACAGTCATCTTGAAATGGTCACCAGTGGTCTGTGATGATTGCCAGTATCATGTTGATTGTTATAAGTACAATTAATATTCAGGACCAGGGTCAGTTTGTTTCCATTTCCTTGAGGCCAGTTTTAGGAACTGTGGCAGCTACATCATGGCTACAGCCTGGTCATCATGTAGTTAACATCTTCCACCTGGTGGGGGTTTTAGACTAACTCACAAACTCACAGGATAGGGCTCAGAATATTATCTGTAGCCCTTGAGAAGGAACTAAAGGTAACTTTGCTTACGAACCATTAATGCTTTGTCCTGTTTGACTGCTTTTGTTTGTTTGTTTATGCATTTTCTCACTTCTCTGATTAAACTTAATGTTTGGTTTCCCTGGTGGCTCAGCGGTAAAGAATCTGCCTACAATGTAGGAGACCTGGGTTCAGTCCCTGAGTCAGGAAGATCCTTTGGAGAAGGGAATGACTACCCACTCCAGAATTCTTGCCTGGAGAATCCCATGGACAGAGGAACCTGGCAGGCTACAGTCCATGGGGTTGCAAAGAGTTGGACATGACTGAATTGCTAATACTTTCACTTTTCACTTTTCACTTTGGCTAAAGCTTTTCCATGGACAAGAAGCAGGCTGAGGACATGGGGGCTGGGGGAAAGGACTAAAGGACTAAAGGACTGCTCTGGCTTCCCTCGAGTTCTGCCAGCACAGGAGGTATGTTCCTGCCTCAGGGCCTTTGCACATGCTCTGTCCTATCTGGGACATCCTTCCCAGGGAACCCACAAGACTTGCTCTTTCCTCTCCTTCAAGTCTTTCCTCAAATGTTGACTCCTCAACACTGATCAGTACGCTCTTCACTGATCACCCTTGTAAAATGCAACCCCTTCCCACAATCCCTATTTTCCTTCCCTGATATGTTTCTCAGCATGATAACCACCATCATCTGATAAATTGCACAAATGATTTATTTATTACTCATTTATTTATTGTCTGTCTCCCACAACTACAATGTAAGCTCCATGAGGGCAGTGTTTTTTGTTGGTTTGGGCTGGTATCTAGCAGACAGCTGATATTAGTTACATTGAACTAAAGTAGAATTGTTGCCTTACTGACCTTGCTGCTGCTGCTGCTGCTAAGTCACTTCAGTCGTGTCCGACTCTGTGCGACCCCATAGACGTCATCTCACCAGGCTCCCCCGTCCCTGGGATTCTCCAAGCAAGAACACTGGAGTGGGTTTCCATTTCCTTCTCCAGTTCATGAAAGTAAAAAGTGAAAGTGAAGTCGCTCAGTCGTATCCGACTCTTAGCAACCCCATGGGCTGCAGCCTACCAGGCTCCTCCGTCCATGGGATTTTCCAGGCAAGAGTACTGGAGTGGGGTTCCATTGCCTTCTCTGCCTTACTGACCTTAGTTTCTTTCAAAGCCTTAATTTGCCTCTCCCATTTTTTCTTCTGGTGCTCTGTTCCTTTAGGAAAATGTCAATCCCCGTAACCAAGATTGGGATTTAGGAAATAGTTTCACTGTGTTTCCTTTTGATCTCTGATAAACTTCAAGTGGGAGAGGTATGCATTTTAGCCATATTCCTTTTCCTGTTACTTTTCCCATCAGACAAGGAGACCATTATCACCAAAATGGTAAATGGACTGGGATAGATTAGATTCCTGATCACAACACTCCTGGGGGAATCCTGATGGAAAAAAGAGATACATGGAAATGCCAAGTTCTACAAACAGTTAAATGAAAGACAGTGGGAGGGTTATTTTCCTTTGGACTTAGGTAGATTTTTTTCTAGCACACATGTTCCTAAGGTAAATATAGAGCCTTAAACCTGATTTGAGAAAATACCTACCTCCTGACGACAAGAAAGCCATAAATATAGTTCATGACCAAAGATTAGTCACTGTTTATTATTGCTGGTGACACATGATACATAGGGAAGGCCTGGCAGTATTTCAGATTTCTCCAGCCAGCCATTTGTCATTTCATAGTGGAAGATGAGGAGGTATTTCTATATTAACGGCCCCTATAAAAGGGAAGTGAGTGGAGAAATGCCTGATGTGTTTTATCATTGAGAGTCAAAGGGACACCTGACAATGTTAAAAATGTGCTGAGTGGATTACAGCACATTTTGGTACAAGTTGGTCTTCTAAATAATAAGACTCCATTAAAGAGGAAGAGCAAGAAAAGGGAGAAGAGTAAGGGAGATATGTTTTCTGCTGCATAGTTCTCCCTTGTGCCCTTGAACAACATTTCTGGACTCGAGCTGAGACACAGGAGCTTGATTTATCTCTAAAGCCTGTAACGTTTTGAGCGGCATGATATCCCCAAAACCCTGCTGTTTGGGCTGCACTCCTGTCCCAGCACAGAATATTTCCAGCTCAGATCCGTTCAATGCAATCTGCAGAGACATGATGCCCCTCCCCGCCAACTTCACATCGCTTCCATAATTTAGGATAAACCAAGTGACAGGGCATGTTCATCACTTCCACCTGATCAAAAAATTCACACCCATATCTGCTTCATAACTATGATGTCTATACACGTTGAAAGACATCAGGCTCTTTGGGAGAGAACTTCAAAGTTCTCTTTAAAAAGTGGAGTTGGGGATGTGAACAGCCAAGAATTTTTTCTTGGAAATGTTGGTGCTGAGGAGTTTTTAACATAAGCAGTAACTCCTGTGATGCTCTGCGGAATTCCAAAGACACTGATAAAAATTAAAATAAAAAGCCTCAGCTTGGTTATATGTATGTTTCAATAGGCAAAGAGATATATTTAATGCACAGGGTGTTGAATCTGAATTAGTACAAATATTATTAATTTAATGTTCATACTGCATTTTATGGTTTATAAACTGCTTAGCAATAATTTTATATATTTTCCCTCACAGCACCACTGTAAAATATATCAGCATTTTATTTTTCCCATTTTATAGATGAGGCAACCTTTAATAAGTGATCTATTTCTTTCCTGTGCATATTGGTTAACTGGTAAATGATTAATTTATGTCTACATGAACTTCATCATGCAGAGTATTTATTTTAGTGTGAGTTGGTATTTATTTTACCCGCAAAGCATTACAGTATCCAATTATGTATGCATGTTTTAAAGGCAGTAAAGCAGCCACCGGTAGTTAATGCAACATTAAGTCAGAGATTTTAAATCCGCAGTAAATTCTGAGTTAGGGTATTTAAATCAACCATCCTCCTTTCCCCCAGCCCTGGTCCATGTGGGTGAGAAACGGTCCTTCTATAAAATGACCATGTGGCACTTGTCCAATGACACAGAAAAGTTATATTGAGATTTTCAGAGTTTCAAATCTTAACTGTAAAATAAAGAACCTAAAGGCTTATAACTACATTTGGCAAGAGTCTGGAGGAGCAGGCAAATCTGATCAGTGACTTCTGCCCACAGCATAACTTGTGACGGTGGAGTTTCTAGCCGGCTCGCTTCCTTTTGCCATCTTTATTTTTCTGCCTTCATTTCTTCCTTTCCTTATCAATTTTTGCATCAGTGAGATGGTTGCTGTGGCTGCCTATATGGAGACGATGCTAATCTAATCACACCTAACATAATTAAACCTCATGTTAAGGTTTAATAAAAAGGGAAACATCTTCTGCAACACTGTCGTTTGCATTATTTACCCATAATGTGCTCTACTGTGCTATACCCCAAACTGCCTCTCTCAATGGGTGCAGCACTTGCAGTCCAAGATTCTCAAAAAGGTCATTTGTATAAATGTGGATGGACCTGGAGTCAGTCATACAGAGTGCAGTCAGTCAGAAAGAGAAAATCTCATATACTAACACATATATACAGAATCTAGAAAAATGGCACAGGGCAAGAATAGAGACGCAGACACAGAAAACAGAAGGGGAGGGTGGGATGAATTGGGGGAGTAGGAGTGACACACGTGTAAACTGGATAGCGGCTGTGTAACACAGGGAGCTCAGTCGGGTGCTCTGTGATGACCCAGAGGGATGGGATGGAGGGGGCAGGATGGAGGCTCAAAGAGGGAGAGCATATATGTATGCATAGAGGCGATTCACTTCATTGGACAGCAGAAACGAACACAACATTGTAAAGCAATTATACTCAGTAAAAAAAAAAAAAAAATGTAAGCATCCTAGGCACTGACTCAGTTAGATCCCTCCAATATTTCACCACTCTCATCTTAGTCAAAGGACCAAAAGGTTCAGTCATTTTATAAGTCAACATTTTTTAATCAATTAAAAATGTGCTCTCTTTTCAGGATAATTTATAGTATATCGTTCTGCTCCATTTATTGACCCCAAGACTCTTCTATTCAGCCAACAAAGGATTCTAAGATAAAAAATTACTTGCAGAAGGTCACTGCCATAATTTCACGGCAAAATTTCAAAGTCTAAATACTGCCATGAAAGTGAAAGTCGCTCAGTGGAGTCCAACTCTTTGCAACCCCAAGGACTATACAGTCCATGGAATTATCCAGGCCAGAATACTGGAGTGGGTAGCCTTTCCCTTCTCCAGCAGATCTTCCCGACCCAGGAGTCAAACCAGGGTGCAGATTCTTTACCAACTAAGCTATCAGGGAAGCCCAAATACTGCCATATTAGCTGTCAAAGGCAGATGATTTAAAACACATTGTGTGTGTTAGGTATTTAAACTCTTTCAGAATCCATAAACTGCCTGTTTGAAAATCAAAATGTATTCTTTAAACTAAAAGAGTACCTAAAAATTCAGGAAGTACTATAATATGAATTTTATGAAAATAACTTTTCTTATTAAAAATGTACTTACTGAAGCATAAACTCCATTTCATCAGATCTACCAATAACACAATGTATCATGGAGTAATATTTTTTCATTTGTGTCATTCATTATGGGATCTATTGTACAGTATCTATTTAATCAAGGCATAGAAATTTTAAAAATGATTTTTTTTTACAACAAGGAGCATTATCACAGAGGAATGTCATTGAAATATTATCCCCAGGCTGCTTGCTTGGAGATCAGTTATAAAAGGAATGAGCACCTCAGTGTGCACGATTGTAACTCTGACTTAGATATATTTGACCTTTAAATGGATACTAGGGATTATTCTCATATAATGAAGACAGAAAGAAATTGGGAGATTTTAGCCATCTCACTCTGTTATAAAAATGGAAAAATACACATATAATTAAAGGAAATATTTCAAAATATGAGTATAATATATAGAGTATACAAATTTCACCCTTTAAAAAATCCCTCTAACTAAATACCCAAATGAAATGCCATTATAGCTTCCTTCATATGCAGTGGTTCCAATATCGAAAAATCCAGGGCTTTTCCCAGTCCAAGACTTTTTAGATAGCATTTATCCTTCCTGTTAACATTTTTTTGACCCATACTGCAGCTTCTACATTGAACATATCATTTTCCTCTGAGAACTGCATGTCCTTACACAGCCTTACAGGAGAACTCTGAACTTATATCACTTTCTGCTGTGACAAAGGACTAAGTGGGCAGAGAAACAGATAAGACTCCCATGCACTTGCTCGTTCCCCACCACCCCTCACTGAACATGAGACATAAAGGCACATCCCCTTATTGTGAATGTTGAACTGGGCTTGATTCCCAGGTTCTCAGTCCCGTAATTCCCAGGACCCATTATCATGCCATTTCTGTTTTCATTGATTTTCATCTTTTTATATAATTCTGTTAGCTTCTGCCAAAAAGAAACATTTTGAGGAAGGATTCTTATAGGGAAAAACTGAAAAATAATAATGATGCTGAGTGAAAACACTATTCCTTTTCATAGAGAGAGCTTATCAAGTTATTCATGATATTTCAGAACCACATTTGGAGAAGTTGCTGAAACTTAATCTCGCTTCCAGATAAAGTCAGCACAGCATTTATACAATTATTATCTAGTATTTCCTCACAAACTAATAAACAGTATTTCAGCTAAAACTTGAGCTTTATTCTACCAAGAATCTAAAAATTCTTACAAGGAAGCATTCCTTATCCATCAGAAGTTGGTACAGAGAAAGGAAAATTCAAAGCAGCATATATGGGCAGTGCCTTTCCATCACCAACAGAGTAAGAAGATCCCAGCCCAAGAGCATGGGTCTCTAGAGCATGTGGCAATTGTACACCTAGAGAGAGAGGAATCCATTAGGATGCCATGGCTTTGAATCAGTCATTTATACCTGCCAACTTGTTTCCCTGGTTCTGAACCAAGATTCATTTGGTAACCAGTTCACTGGTTACAATTATTCTTCACATATACTTATCTCTGCTGCTGCTGCTGCTGCTGCTGTGCTAAGTCGCTTCAGTCTTGTCCGACTCTGTGGGACCCCACAGACGGCAGCCCACCAGGCTCCCCCGCCCCTGGGATTCTCCAGGCAAGAACACTGGAGTGGGTTGCCATTTCCTTCTCCAATTCATGAAAGTGAAAAGTGAAAGTGAAGTCGCTCAGTCGTGTCCGACTCCTAGCGACCCCATGGACTGCAGCCTACCAGGCTCCTCCATCCATGGGATTTACCAGGCAAGAGTACTGGAGTGGGGTGTCATTGCCTTCTCCATACTTATCTCTACATCTCATCAACTCAATGGACATGAGTTTCAGCAAACGGCAAGAGATAGTGAAGGACAGGAAAGCCTGGCGTGCTGCGGTCCATGGGGTCTCTACAAGTTGGATACGACTGAACAACAACATCTCTATCTATGCCGATGGGGAGAAAATACAGCAGTCAATGTAACTATCAGCTTGATAGATACATTTCTTATTGTAAAGTTGGCATTCTGGTGTAAACAGCTTTTAAATTCATGTGAATATTGTCAGTGAGCACATTTTGAAGTCATATAATTCTCAGTTGCACATACAGAGGTAGAAGTTCCATTTCTGGAACATGAGGCTAGATGGAGACAGTCATTTCTCATCCCATATATTTGTGTATAAAATACGGCCACTCCCATACATACATTCGCAATGCCTTCCCCACCCTACAAGAAAAAGAACTCATACTTGTAGGAGATGACAGTGAGTCTAACACTGTCCTCAGAGAAATAAAGTTGCTTACACAGGTTCACCCAGCCAGTAATAGAGGTGAGAATAAAATTCAGGTCTGACAGATGTACTTTGATGTACTTTGACCTAACCTTTTCACTTACTTTCTATAACTAGCAACTCAGGTCCTGGAGAGAAGCAAATAAAGCCAGTCCCCTGGCTCCCAGAGAATAAACACTGGTTCTGTTGGCTATTTCTTCTAAGCAACTCTAAACCCAAGATCTTACCCAAGAAGTGATACTCTTACCTCTATGGATGTTTGGAGAAACCTTGTCTGATCGTTTAGCTATATACATAATGTTTTGGATTCTGATTTAAAAATGAACACTATGACCAACCCAATAAATAGTAATATCAATTCAAGGTAGTGTGTGCAGTGGTGATGAATTCTAGGGAGCAGGATTTGTTGAGAAAGGTTTGCATACTAGGAGAGCATACAGAGGAGAAAGCAGTCTTCTTAGGATAGAAGAAAGAAAACAAGAAGCCAAAGCAGAAAGAAAAAAAAAGGTATCTGTGCTTTATGTGCACACACATGTGCACATTCTATAAGTATATGAAATAACTTGCAAACGTAAAAATTTAAAAATAAAATGTACACTATTAACACAAAGACATGTGTTCATAGTGAACTTAATTTCTTGAATATTCCTTATCAGGGAACTGGAAGAGCAAAGAGAAACAACAATTATTTTAGCAGTTACATAACTGTCCTTCATTGTCTATTCATTATCTCGTTTTTTGGCCTGCCTACAGAATTAGTTATGAGTCCAGTTCCAGTGATCTCATTGTGTTAACTGACCACATCACATTTGATTGTTTACAAGCACACATTTGTATTATGTACCTAACACTAATCTGAAAAAGGTCTTAAATCTATTTAACTGGACCTGGTAGGAGAGTACTCCTAACGAATTATAAGCTTAGTGATGCACAGATGAAATATTCTGGATTTTGATCATGCATATTAGGTATTAGATGTATTCCAGTCAGCCCTCTGTATCTGCAGGTTCCAAATCCACAGACTGTGCATCCTCAGAGTCAACCAATTGCAGATCGAAAATATTCAGGAAAAAACATTCCAGAAAGTTCCAGAAAACAAAACTTGAATTTGCCATGCCAGCAACTGTGTTGCTTAAGTAACATCACATTTACATTGTATTTACAACTATTTACATAGCATTTACATTATATTACGTATTATAAGTAATCCAGAGATAATTTAAAGTATATAAGAGGACGTGCATAGGTTATATGTGAATACTATGCCATTTTATATAAGGGACTTGAGTACTGTTGGATTTTACTATCTATGGGGTCCTGGTAACAATCCCCTACCCATACCAAGGGATAGCTTTATTTCAATGTCATTTTGGAGATTACTTTTTCATCTTAAAAAGTAATAGGTATCAAATGTCATTTATTATTCTGATTAAATGAGATCATCTTTCCATCTCCCAATGAACTCTTTGCTTAAACTAGTTCAAATATTAGAACCTTTTCTTAAAAAAAAAAAAAAAGATCACTTAAGATTGAAATAATATAACTAAACCAGGGATTCATTTCAGTGTTTAGCATATCTCCTCACTTCCAATAAATTCTTCCTAATATCTAACTCAGTTCTTTCCCAAAATGTCCTCTACAAGCAATGTGACACTAAATCATCTTCCTCAGTCTGGATTTTTCATCCCTGTAATGCTTGCTTTGAATCTACATTCTTTTCCCATTCTCCCAGGCCTCCAGGTTTCCTCTAGGCCAGTATTTCTATTAAGAAATGAGTCTCCTCTGTGTTACTGACAGCAGCATTTCACTTGCCAGGATTGTTTCTTTTGAACAGAAGACCCAAAGGGTGCTCCCTCATTTTAGCCCCAATGTTTCTATGATTCAACCCCCAAATAATTTTTTCAGAATTCCTTCAGAAATGAAACACTCATTAAAAACAAAAAGAAACAAAAAAGAGCTATTTCAAAAAGAGGGCTAAGCTTCAAAAAAATGGTAAACAGAGACTTCCCTGGTGGTCCAGTGGTTAAGACTCCATGCTTCCTCTACAGGGGGCATGGGTTCAATTCCTGGTCAGTGAACTAAGATTCCACATGCAGTGCAGTGTGGCCAAAAGATATCAATAAATAAATAGAAGAAGAGAGTGAATCATTTTCTTCTCTGGATGCTATTTTGAATGGAGACAGGAAGATGAGCTAAATGACCTCTTGATGATCCCCCAGCCCTGTGATTTTGTGATCATCTTAGCTTCCGGCACTTCATCGTCTCTGAACACTAAAATCTAATCTGCCCTAAAACATGGGAGTGTTTAACAGATGAAAACCTTTTAATGGAAGAGAGAGTCTGCCTGTTTCCTTGGAAGTAATTTCCTTAATAATTGCTTACATTTATATTCAAGGCAGCCCATACTGAATCATTAAACCCAAACAAAGTCATAAAAGAAAAATTAGCAGACATACTATGTAATGATATGCAATTTATTTCTTGACTTTTCCTTTTGTTTCTCTGCATGAGAAACATTTATTCCTATAAATGGTTAAAGGATTCATGAACTCTGCTTGGCTAAACCTAAAAATCATCCTTGACACCTCGGCAATGGTTTCAGTTTACACAAGAGAGCTTTGTGAATGTCAGTGGACATTTTACTTCCACGGCTACCTTCTGAGCAGCGTTGCCACGGAGCAAATTACATCTGACAAGGCTGTTTGGTGAAGATTAGCAGCAGGTAGATTAAGCAGTCCTTGAGCCTGCCATTTAATCCAGCACTAGTGGTTTTAAGCACTAAGCCAATGATGCTACTTGGAAGCACAACAATTAGGTTATTAGTTCTTGTTACTTTGTAAGCAGCTATTTTTGAACCAGTAGAAAACTTTGAAAATAATTCCTACTGATGAATAGTTAAAAACAGACCTCTTCCAATATCAGATGGATGACCTGGTTGACTCTAGATTCAGATGCCACCGTTATTATTACATGATTATGACTAACAATGATTATGGTAAGACCATTCCATTAAGTACCAGAGCTTCCTGTGCATTACAGCAGTTTCCCACTAGCTATCTATTTTACACTTGGTAGTGTATATATGGCAATCCTAATCTCCCATTAATAAAATAGTGTAAATAAGCTACAGGAAGTGAAGGAGGAGATGTCAAAATTCGACTCTGGTGGGACTCGAAACCACAACCCTTGAATAACCACACCCAGGCGGACAAGAAGTCCAATGTGCTATAGATGGTGCCACAGAGAGAACTGAAATGGACTGGAATGGGTGAATTTAACTCAGATGACCATTATATCTACTACTGCGGGCAGGAATCCCTTAGAAGAAATGGAGTAGCCATCATGGTCAACAAGAGAGTCTGAAATGCAGTACTTGGATGCAATCTCAAAAACGACAGAATGATCTCTGTTTGTTTCCAAGGCAAACCATTCAGTATCACGGTAATCCAAGTCTATGCCCCGACCAGTAACGCTGAAGAAGCTGAAATTGAATGGTTCTATGAAGACCTACAAGACCTGTTAGAATTAACACCCAAAAAAGATGTCCTTTTCATTATAGGGGACTGGAATGCAAAGGTAGGAAGTCAAGAAATAACTAACAGGCAAATTTGGCCTTGGAATACGGAATGAAGCAGGGCAAAGGCTAATAGAGTTTTGCCAAGAGAACACACTGGTCAGAGCAAACACCCTCTTCCAACAACACAAGAGAAGACTCTACATACGGACATCACCAGATGGTCCACACCCAAATCAGCTTGATTATATTCTTTGCAGCCAAAGATAGAGAAGCTCTATACAGTCAGCAAAAACAAGACTGGGAGCAGACTGTGGCTCAGATCATGAGCTCTTTATTGCCAAATTCAGAATTAAATTGAAGAAAGTAGGGAAAACCACTAGACCATTCAGGTATGACCTAAATCAAATCCCTTATGATTAAGTAGAAGTGAGAAATAGATTCAAGGGACTAGATCTGATAGACAGAGTGCCTGATGAACTATGGACAGAGGTTTGTGATTCGTGACATTGTACAGGAGACGGGGATCAAGACCATCCCCAAGAAAGAGAAATGCAAAAAAGCAAAATGGCTGTTTGAGGAGGCCTTACAAATAGTTGTAAAGAGAAAAGCAAAGGAGAAAAGGAAAGATATACCCATTTGAATGCAGAGTTCCAAAGAACAGCAAGGAGAGATAAGAAAGCCTTCCTCAGTGATCAATGCAAAGAAATAGAGGAAAACAACAGAATGGGAAAGACTAGAGATCTCTAGTCAAGAAAATTAGAGATACCAAGGCAAGTTTTCATGCAAAGATGGGCACAGTAAAGGACAGAAATTGTATGGACCTACAGAAGCAGAAGATACTAAGAAGAGGTGGTAAGAATACACAGAAGAACTGTATAAAAAAGATCTTCACGACCAAGATAATCACGATGGTGTGATCACTCACCTAGAGCCAGACATCCTGGAATGTGAAGTCAAGTGGGCCTTAGAAAGCATCACTACGAACAAAGCTAGTGGAGGTGATGGAATTCCAGTTGAGCTATTTCAAATACTAAAAGATGATGTTGTGAAAGTGCTGCACTCAATATGCCAGCAAATTTGGAAAACTCAGCAATGGCCACAGGACTTGAAAACGTCAGTTTTCATTCCAATTCCAAAGAAAGGCAATGCCAAAGAATGCTCAAACTACTGCACAATTGCACTCATCTCACACGCTAGTAAAGTAATGTTCCAAATTCTCCAAGCCAGGCTTCAGCAATATGTGAAACATGAACTTCCAGATGTTCAAGCTGGCTTTAGAAAAGGCAGAGGAACCAGAGATCAAATTGCCAACATCTGCTGGATCACTGAAAAAGCAAGGGAGTTCCAAAAAAAACATCTATTTCTGCTTTATTGACTATGCCAAAGCCTTTGACTGTGTGATCACAATAAACTGCAAAAAAATTCTGAGAGATGGGAATAGCAGACCACCTGATCTGCCTCTTGGGAAATCCGTATGCAGGTCAGGAAGCAACAGGTAGAACTGGACATGGAACAACAGACTGGTTCCAAATAGGGGAAGGAGTAGGTCAAGGCTGTATATTGTCACCCTGCTTATTTAACTTCTATGCAGAGCACATCATGAGAAACACTGGGCTGGAAGAAGCACAAGCTGGAATCAAGATTGCCGGGAGAAATGTCAATAACCTCAGATATGCAGATGACACCATCCTTATGGCAGAAAGTGAAGAACTAAAGAGCCTCTTGATGAAAGTGAAAGAGGAGAGTGAAAAAGCTGGCTTAAAGCTCAACATTCAGAAAACGAAGATCATGGCATCCAGTCCCATCACTTCAGGGTAAATAGATGGGGAAACAGTGGCAGACTTTATTGTTTGGGGCTCCAAAATCACTGCAGATGATGACTGCAGCCATGAAATTAAAAGATGAAAATACTCCTTGAGAGAAAAGTTATGACCAACCTAGACAGCATATTAAAAAGCAGAGACATTACTTTGCCAACAAACGTCAGTCTAATCAAGGCTATGGTTTTTCCAGTGGTCATGTATGGATATGAGAGTTGGACTATAAAGAAAGGTGAGCACCAAAGAATTGGTGCTTTTGAACTGTGGTGTTGGAGAAGACTCTTGAGAATCCCTTGGACTGCAAGGAAATCCAACCAGTTCATCCTAAAGGAGATCAGTCCTGAGTGTTCATTGGAAGGACTGATGTTGAAGCTGAAACTCCAATACTTTGGACACTTGATGCGAACAGCTGACTCATTTGAAAAGACCCTGATGCTGGGAAAGATTAAAGGCAGGAGGAGAAGGGGACAACAAAGGATGAGATAGTTTGATGGCATCACCAACTCAGTGAACATGAGTTTGGGTAAACTCTGGGAGTTGGTGATGGACAGAGAGGCCTGGTGTGTTGTGGTCCTTGGGGTCGCAAAGAGTCAGACACAACTGAGCGACTGAAGTGAACTTAACTGAAGCTACAGGAATATATTTACAGCACAGGGGAAATTAAACTCATTATATTGTAATAATCCATAATGGAGTATAGTCTGTAAAGATACTGAATCAGTATGCTGTACACTTGAAACTAATATAATATTGTAAATTAAATATACTTCAATTGATAAAGAGAGAGCAAAGGACAAAAAAGACTGTTCCGTAAAAACTAGCTACCCTGAGCTAATCTCTGACCGGGGCTTTACAATATTTTCATTGACTCATCACAACAGTTCTTTGAAGTTTTACCAAAATAAAAATTTCCTCATATATTCTGGGAATTTTTTTTTTTTTTTTTTGGATACTGACTTTGTGTGTCCATGAATATTTTTACAATGAGTTATTCAGCACTTGACTGATTATTTTTTGTGTTGCTTGGTCCAACTGCAGTTTGGATGATACAGAATGAACAGAGAAAACCACAGCATTAATCTTGAACTGTAAAAGCCCTATTTGTATTGTGACACAAATGTAAATGTAAAGCAAGCAGAAAATAAAACGCTAAGTAAGCTCTTTTCTGAGCTTAGTATTGTTAGAAAATATTTAACTCGTTGCTTGGTAGCTTTTCTATTTTGTGTGCTATCACTGCAAAAAGAATTATACTGGGGTCAAAAATGATTAAAAACTTTACAGTAAATTACTTTTATCAAAATTTTACTAGTTTCTAGGGTAAATGTGCAGCACTGAACTTAATTACCAAGATCCATGAAATATAGAATTAATATTCAATATGGGTCTGAATTGTATTGATTAGCATATATTTTATACAATGCACTGAAAGAAAAATATGTTATCATTAATATTTGTTGTCTGGTGAATAAATTCTTATCTTGTGGATGGAATAGTGGGTTTATATACCTACAGAGGATAGCATTTGGTTGTGCCAAATACAAGCTGTGTTTACCACTCACATCAACTAAACCCCATTATACCTGAAACTAGGAAGCGTCTTCTATGCAATGAGCATGACTGGAGCAACAAAACCTATGAATTTTTTTTATTATAGCACCAAGATAAAGATTGTTATTAACTATAAGAGGCAAAGGATCGCTGATCACAATGACATTCTGCTAAATGACAGACCACAATCCATAGCCTTGAGTGCTCCCTCTGCCAGATAACACCTGGAAACCACACTGAGATGTAGTTTCCAGGTGGTGGTTTTACCTAGGTGGCCTTAGACATGTCAATCAAGCACTTGTCTCAGTTTGCCAATTCCCTCCTTGCTGACATCAGATCTGAGATGGCTAAAAATGTGTGAAGTCCTGTAGCCTACTCTCCAGGGCTTTCACCTTGGGATGGCAGGAGAGCTTATAAGGTCTCTATTACTCCATTTCCACAGCCCCTAAGGCTACAGCTGAAAAGTGACGCAAACAAGCTACATTAAGGTGATTGTCTAGTAAATGGTTAGTAAACAACGCTAGCACTAAAGACTCCCAAGGTTAAGGGGGACCTTAAAGGTCATGAGTGACTATTTTACACTCTTCTGATGACTCAAGTGACATTCAAAAACCACTGATGATAGGAATCTCTTGGCTTCCCAGCTTCAGGCAGTTCTAGTTGATACTCATCAAATTTCCCCTTACTGGTCCTAGATGTAACCGTTGGCACTAATGAAATGTTTATTTCCCCTCCAGTACCCTGCAAGCTCCTTTCTAATGCTTCCTCATTCTCTTGGGTTTCCTTCCTCCAGTGCCCTAGTCACTTTCCTCTGCACACATTCCAGTTTTGTTTTATTTTGAGAAACAAAACTGAGAGTCCTTGGACAGCAAGGAGGTCAAACCAGTCAATCTTAAGGGAAATCAACCCTGAACACTCGTTGGAAGGACTGATGCTGAAGCTGAAACTCCAGTATTTTGGTCATCTTATGCGAACAGCTGACTCACTGGAAAAAAATCCCTAATGCTGGGAAAGACTGAGGGCAGAAGAAGAGGGCATCAGAGGATGAGATGGCTGGATGGCATGACCGATGCAATGGACACGAACTTGGGCAAACTTCGGGAGATGGTGAGGGTCAGAGAGGCCTGGAGTCCTGCAGTCCTTGGGGTTGCAGAGAGTTGGACACGACTGGGAAACTGATCAACAACAACAAACATAGGGTGTAACCTCATCCACACAGGATAAAACACAATTAGCAGTAGCTTTATTCTAAGGACTGCCTTCCTGTTAATATTGAATTTGCTTTTGTGGCACTTATATCTGAGTGACACTTGACATCCCTAAGTGAAATTCCTAAGGGACACTTAAAATTCCTAAGGGCTTCCCTGGTGGCTCAGACAGTAAAGAATCCGCCTAGAATGCAGGAGACCAGGGTTCAATCCCTGGGTCAGGAAGATCCCCTGGAGAAGGGAATGGCTATCCACTCCAGTACTCTTGCCTGGAGAATTCCATGGATAGAGGAGCCTGGCAGGCTACGGTCCATGGGGTCACAAAGAGTCAGACATGACTGAAGTGTCACTCTCACACACACACACACACACACACACCCGTGGTCCTCACATATCTAAGCCAAGCCATAGGTACCCCATCCTGCATCTGCACAGTGGGGTTTTTGCCTTTCTGTTCTGGCCCCCTATAGTGGACATCACATTTATTTCCATTAATGTTACCTCATTAAATTTGTTCCATCCCACCAACTTGAACCTTTTTTTTCCACTTGGAATGGGGAGTATATTCTAATTCTGTCATCTGACTTATTAAGTGAAAGCTTACCTCATGTCATTGGCAAATCTGACAAGCATAGTTTGCATTTGCTATACACATACACACTCAGTCATGTCTGACTCTTTGTGTCCCATGCGCTGTAGCCCACCAGGCTCCTCTGTCCCTGGAATTCTCCAGGCAAGAATACTGGAGTGAGTAGCTATTCCCTTCTCCAGGGAATCTTCCCAACCCAGGGATCCAACCCTGGTCTCCTGTACTGCAGGTGAATTCTTTACCATCTCAGCCACCAAGGAAGCCTCATATTTGCAGTAATTCCTATTGTTTTTTTTAAGTGTTGACCATACTGGGACCAGGCATCTCACCATTAGACCATTCATCCAGACAGACACTGATCATTCACTCCTATCCTCTGTGTGGGGCTATTCGACAGGTTGCCAACATCCTTGACTTCTAGCTCCTATCTCCTCGTCTTAGCCACAAGGAAGCTGTGTGATGCGTTGGCAAATATCCTGTAGAAAATCCAGATATACTTAATTACCCCAATTGGCTAATCCAGTCACCCTTTCACAGGAAGAAAGGATGTACATCTACATGATCTGTTCCTTGGTGTAGCTTCTGGAACCCAGCTGGGAGCCTCCCCATAATTGATTTTAGGTTCACTGATAACCACCGACCTCCCCCTTTTGCAAATCAGGTCTACATGTGTTGATCTTGTGCTGTGTCCACTCCTGCTTCCCTCAGCACCTCAAAGATGGGCGGAAAGCAGTGGTTTAGCAGATTTCTTCTGCAGCAAAGATATCGGCTTACTCAGTGTCCCTAGAACCTACTACAGTAACTAGAATTTCAGAGGCATCCTATTTTTAAGAATCTAAACACTCAAAATTTGGTGTTTTGGTTGTTCTACTCATGCTTTAAAACTCTGAAATAAGAATTTTATACATATATATATTTATGTATATGTCTGAAGATAAATTCATTTTACTCTGCATTAGAATCTTGAATTGACCAAAACAACACTCCTACATCTGACCACATGCCACGCCTACTGAACACCCTTCTGGTTTCCTTCTTGTGGCTGTAGATGGTATTTTCTGGAAATTCATCTGGAGACATAATGGGGCACTAGTTTTCCTGCTGGGACTTAGATGGAGCCAAATTTGAACTGTTTGGTGGGAAGGAGGGAGAGCAAAAGCATGAGGGCATGAAAGAACCTGAGAAGAAGGTGCAGTCGGGATATGGAGGAAGAGAAAGGGAGAGAGGTCTCCAGCTCAGTCCCTTGAGGCCCCCCTTTTCTGTGCCCCCACAACTGGAGTCCCTCTGTTCCCTCCTTTTTCCCTCTACGGCTGAATTCTCTTAGAACCTGGCCCCTCTTCTACTAGCGTAATCTAACCTGCACCTCTCCCTTCATCAGCCCCTTTAGGGAAATTTAAGCCAGAAGGACAAGAGAATTTCAGGAGAAACAGCTTCTAAAGACAAAGCAATTAGATGATGATGGCCAAATCTCACATTTCAATAAAACCCTGGCCACTGAGATAATTCCAAAGAATTATAGGCATGCCAACATTATTTCTTTGCCCCAAGATTGCCATCATTTCTAAGGGATGAAAAAAAAGTGGGACAAAGTTCCCGCCAGTGAGAACCCTTGAAGGCATCTAGAATACATTCTCTTACATTCTCTTTTCTCATCTTTTTTTCCCCTGTTAGCAACAGTAGTCTATCATTTCCATTTCAAAGCCACAAAGAAAACAGAAATCTTACAAGTCTGTTGTCTTTCTCATCTATCCACGTTACCATCCCCTCTAAGCTGCGAGTTCATCTTTTACTGGAACATTGTGCTCCTTGAACTTAAAAAGCAGACGAAGAACAACATGTGTATCCTGAGTTTTTTTTAATTGACCTCAGATCATTTGGAGGTTTTCCTTTGTATCTTGTCTTGTATCTTATATCTTGCCATGTATCCCTTGCCTGCAACGACTCATCACCTGCATTTTCCCCAATCCAATTCTTAGCATTCCAGCCTCCCATCACTAGTTGTTCCCTTCTCAGAGGACTGACTTCCTTAATCAGCCCATCTGAAGCTATGACACCACGTTGCTCCCTCTCCTCTGACCACACTTCATTTTTCTTAAAAGCCTGACTGCAGCCTAGAATTAAAGACATGCTTTAGTTGTTTTCTGTCTTTCTCCCCTACTAGAATATCAGCCCTCTAAGAACAAGCATGTGCTTTTGTCCACATCTGTGTCCCAGGGCCTGGAACACTGCTGCTATTTGCAAGTTTCTCAGTAAACAGATGCTTAATGAACAAAGCAATAAATGGATTATTTAAAGTAGAGATGCAGAGACACTGGAAAGAAAGTCATATAAAAACCACATCAGAATGATGTGCAACTGTATATGGTAGAAACTGCTTGTTTTAAAGTGACTTTTGTTTTATTTTTTAGATAATATAATCGGAACGTCTCTGTTTAGCTGAAAGCCACTCATAGACAAGTTAAAAATGTGGAAAGGTAAAATTTTAAAGAAATTATTCATAATCCTAATACCATAAAAACTGACATTAAGAGCTTCGGGGTTTGTTTAGAAATTTTGCAAGCTTTTTCAATCTTTTCAAGATATTTTCCCTTTGAAATTTTTATGCTATAGAGTTCTTCTAATCTGTTCCCTGAATTTTTAAAAATCTGTTCTCATAAATTTGCCACATTTCTGATTTTTTTTTCAGAATTTCTATCCCCATCAGTTTTTAAAACTCTTATTTCTATTGTTCTTTAAGATTCTTATTATTTCCTATGAGTTAGAACTTGATGTTTTTTTAAAATATCAGCTCCCCCATTCATTTCCTCAAATCTTTGGACAATGAAATTGCCAAGAAAGTACATCAATGACCCTAAGTTTAGCTGAAGATGAATTCCAGGACAGTTCATTAGAGACCACCATACAATACCATCAAAATATTTCATACATTTGTTTCATTTAGTCGTAAAACATTATTCTACCATTGTGGATCTACTGTAAGAATTACGGTGATGGAAAAATACTGAAAAGAGATTTCCTAATAAATCTATATTCATTCATTCAACAATTATTGAGGCCCTATTATGTACCAAGCATTGTTTGAAGCACCTGAGATACCAAAATGGAAGCAAAGAATATACTACTTAGGAAAAGCACACCAACTAATTCTTATTCAAATATTTATTGAACACCTACAATGTACAGTCACTATGCTAGGCATCTGAGCAGGGAAAAATCATATCAATGATCAGACACACTTGGGTTTAAATCTCAATTACATTCTAGCTTGTAAACTGCTGAATAATTTACCCAGAAACTGGGAACAAAAACACACACTTAAAGGACTACTATTAGGCTTGAGAAATTAAATCATCCAAGATACTGGTGATACAAAGATGAGCAAAATAAATTCCCTTTTCTCTAGATACTTGAAGTCTAGTAGATAATATACATAAAACATAAGCATCTTGATATTTTTTATTTGTTGAACAAAGTCAAATCTAATACAGGACAAAATGTGTTACTGTCATACAATTCGTTTCTACAGAATGGTAAGTTTCTTTATACACCTCCTAAGATAGTGTCTTTTGAGTAATGGAATACTCAACAAATGTTAAATGGATGAATAAACAGATGTTTTATAAGTGGCTCTTCCACAGTATCATCCACAAGTCATGAAATATTCTCTTAAGAATATTCACTTCCAAAAAATCTCATTTAGTATTATTTAAATTCTCCTTTAAGAGTTAGAAATGAAAGTACATTACTTTCTGCTTATAAAGTAGGATTACAAAACATACTGTCCCTAATTTTTCAAGCTTTATATCGAGACGGTTGAAGGACCCAGGGGTACTTTGTTATATCTCCCATGTGAAAATCACAAGCTGATTTTTGGTCTTCAAATCAGTGAAGCTTCTTTTGTCTAGAAATAAGGAACAATTTGGCAACTTTGGAAATGTTTGCGTATTTTCCTCCATACACACTGACTGAAAAAAGACGGAAGGAGCCAGGGTTGCAGGTTTCTGGAACACCGAAAGCTCGAAGTATAAACAATGACTAACATGTTAGTCATAATAAGCAGCTGTTCCTTAACAGGACAAGAAAAAACAGGTTTAAAATTCCACAGGAACATCAGTATAGACAAAATACAGAACTTTTTATCAGCTGAGAGGGACTCTAAATTGGGTGACCATAGAAGAGCATGTGATGTAAAGATTTGAGGTGGGGAGGATTATACAGCTATCCTTGAAGTAATTTTAATTAGCTCTTCATTAAGCTTTCCTTAATAAATGTGAGGCACACAAAATGATTTTCCAAGGTCTTAAATTTCTAGCAGGTTTGAGACTTTGCTTATTTTCCATGTGTCCCCTAGAGGGCAGCAGTGGCCCAAAACACAGGAAAGGATTTTCTCTCTCACCCTCTGGTGATAACCTCCACTCCAGTCTCCTAATCATCTTTCACTGATCCACCTGCTGTATGCAAGCTGGCAGTGGTATGTTTATTTCTGAGTACCTAACTAGTAAAATCATTAAATACTACAAAAGGACACTGCATGAGTATACTTTTACAGAGGCTGAAAGTACATTATACGAAGACTGTATTTTATGTTTGCGTGTATTACTTCACACATACATACACACACACACCCTAGTTGGTCCTTTTTATGCATTTTTCATGCATTTTTGGAGTAGAGAAGGGCATGAGACAGTTGGAGGAAAAATAAAATGGGCCAAGGAAAGAAATCAAAGTTTTTTCTTTCAGTTGGTTTGAAACAATCCAGAGTTATTACTGAATGCCTATCCATCCATCCATTCATTCATTCAGGAGTCATCTATTAGGTGCTACATTTGGCAGTGTGTGGAACAAAGAAACTCCTACAGGGAGCTTATAATTAAGAAAGTGATGCTCAATCACATTATCCAGAGAAGGATAACACAGGAGTATACCCAGCTAGCAGCAATGTGCCATAAGAATCTGCTTCTCTGACACATGGATTTCTTTTGAAGGCCCATGCCTATGAACACCTTGCCTGGTCCAACAGAGCCCATACTTTCTATTTAAAAGGTGATGACCAACCACAGGAAGCTACCTAAATGGGAAAGGAGAGCCTGAGTGTGCGTTTTCTAATGCTGAGGTTCTCTTTTTTAATGTTGCTAGTTTAAATATTTTATTCTGCTCATAGACATTTTTATGCAAAGGGTGCAGCTTTCAAAAGAGCCTTTTTGCAAGATTGCCCTTAAAGCCTCTTGTCATGCTTGTGAATTTATCTTCTGGAAGATAAAAATCTTTTTTTTAATTGTATTCAGATTATTTGCTAATTAAACCTCTTTATTCACTTTCATTTTATAAAACTGGGAGCAAGATGCAAAACCTCAAGTGTGTGAAGAAAAAGATTAACAAATGCCAGAATTGTAATTCAGCAAATATTTGCTGAGCCATTTGGGTTTTTTGGTATGGAGCAGTGGGTAACAAAAACGGTCTACCTGTATGCCAGTGAGTGGCTGAGGACACTCCTGCCATTCAAGCCAAACAGTGTGGTTTATGTGGCTGCTTGTTTATGCAGGCTGCTTTGGCTGAAAACTACATGTATTTGCAATACTTTCTGGGGGACTTCTGCCATCCCATTTGTATCCATGGTCTGCACTACAATCAAAGACCTTGAGACATTAGGAAATAGACTTCCAGTCCTAACAATATGCCTGCCGGTCTAACTAGCCATTTATGATGGTCCAATCCTAGATTAGAAATGATGTATTTGTTTAAATACACAGAAACTGGTGGGCAGTTTAAGTGATACTGCCCTGCAGAGGTCAAGTAACAGAATCACAGCATTGTCAGTATACAGGTTATGTTCAGGATGCCAGGACCAACCCAGGAAGGGGACAAAATTGTTACAAATGGACCAGAAACCATAGTGTTTTTAAAATTATTTCCATTTGGCCATAATGGACCAAGCCAACTGTTATTTCCAGGGCTACAGAATAATATTAAATCTGTATCAAAGGACAGATAAGCATCTAAGTATTTGTCAAGTGGAAAGCTTCCTTAGAACAAAACAGAAAATTAGGATTGCAAAAGACCTAGACATTTACACTAGATATTTTATGAGGGGAAAAAAAATACACTATATAATTTGCTTCTTCCTGAGGATGTGGAAATTTCCCCTGAAGGGTAAAAAACAATGTTTGTAGAAAGAGTACGTTTAAAAGCCAGTTTGGCCTCCTGACTTTATTTTGCATTTGTGGATTGAGATAAGCCTATGAAATTATGAAATGTCTGCTGTTAAATGTTAATCATTCTTCTATCCTCTACCACTTCTGTGTTTTTATATTTAAAAGGAAAATATAACCACTGTGCGTATTTTGATACATTATCTGTTGTAGAAAAGTGCCTCTTTTTCTGTTGAGAAGGGTTATTTTGAAGGTCAGAGATAGGTGATTTTAATATCAGTTCCAACAAGAACTGCAGAGATCACTAACTGCATATAATTCATCAGCAGATGTTTTCAACCAAGTGGCTCACTTTGAAAGTTTCTACTCAGGACAGTCCTAGCACTGGGTCTTAGGTAGAGAAAAAATGGCCACCTCCTTTAAAAATATAAACAACCATTACATTTAATAGCACTGTAATAACATAAATAGAATAACCTATCTGACTTAGAATTTATAGCTTTATTAAAATCACTTCCAGGGGTTATGAACTGGGAGATTGGGCTTGACATATATACACCACTGATATATATAAAATAGATAACTAATAAGACTTCTATATAACTCAGGGAACTCTACTCAGTGCTCTGTGGTGACCTAAATGGAAAGGAAATCCCCTCAAAAAGAGGGGATATATGTATACATATGCCCCCGGACTCCAGTACTCTTGCCTGGAAAATCCCTTGGGTGGAGGAGCATGGTAGGCTGCAGTCCATGGGGTCGCCAAGAGTCTGACACGACTGAGTGACTTCACTTTCACTTTTCACTTTCATGCATTGGAGAAGGAAATGGCAACCCATTCCAGTGTTCTTGCCTGGAGAATCCCAGGGGCGGGGGAGCCTGGTGGGCTGCCATCTATGGGGTCACACAGTCAGACATGACTGAAGTGACTTAGCAGTAGCAGAGCTGATTTACTTTGCTGTACAGTAAAAAACTAACATAATATTATAAAGCAACTATACTCCAATAAGGGCTTCCCTGGTGGCCTAGAGGTTAAAGCATCTGCCTGGAATGCAGGAGACCTGGGTTCGATCCCTGGGTCGGAAAGATCCCCTGGAGAAGGAACTGGCAACCCACTCCAGTACTCTTGCCTGGAGAATCCCATGGAGGGAGGAGCCTGGCAGGTTACAGTCCACGGGGTCGCAAAGAGTCAGACACGACTGAGCGACTTCACTTCACTTCATACTCCAATAAAAATTAAAAATACGGACTCCACCATCTGGCTCTCACCACTGTGGCCATGATGAAGACCGCATCTTCCCAAGGCAGTAATAATAATTCCAAAGGTATTAGAGGTGGAGAGTTGGGGGTACCTAAGCTTCCAGCCCTTCCCAGGAGGCCACAGAACATGCAGTCCCACTGTACACACTGCAAATTCTTCATGACTTGGGCTGCAATTCCCCATAAATAAGAAAGTGTCTGATGGATGGTGGGGACATGGTCCAAAATACTAACATCATTTAAAGCTCTCTTATGAATATTTCCAGTTTGAATATTTGGTCTAACTAAATAGTTCAAACTCAGAAAGATTCTATGAATATGACTTTTGGAAAAAAGCAGTCCTTTATTTGATACAATATGTTATGTTACAAATGCAGATCATTAAATTTCCTGTTCTCTAAGCAGGGTACTTTGTTCCTCTGAACAGCTTATTTACAACCGGTGAAAGTCACATGCCTGACTGTAGACATCAGACTCTGTTTGGATTACTTAGATAAACATACTATTTGATTAAATTCAGCACCATAATCAATAGGGGGTTCTGGTATCTCATTAATTACATTCTATGGAAACTGTATGGACGCATCATTTAATTAGATTTCTCACTTAGTACTTATCTGAGTATAGGAAATGTCATCATAGTTTTTTTACACATGGTAATGAAATCACTGGTACATTACCAAGATTAAATCATGAAAGAGTATCTATCCTTCTGTTCTCCTTTCTGCTAAAATTACCCAAGCTTTTTACAGGACCCTACCTGTGATGGGCGGGACATGAAGAATTTCAAAGCTTTCCACAACACTTACCAATCTCCATGTCAGAAAAAAATTAGTATTTCCAGTCTGTTAATCATTACGGCACTTTAGAACCTAATAGCTAATTCTTAGAACATTAACAACATCTATCTTTATTTGGTATTCAATATGTACAATGAATGTGCTCAGAGTTCCACTTACATGATCTTATTTAATATTCAGAGAAACACATTGAGGTTTCTGTCCATTATACAGATGGAGAAAGTGAGGCACAGGTCACACAGATGGTAAGGCTGGAGCTAGGACTGAAATCCAGATCTGACTCACACTGAGACCCATCAAGTCTAATCCACTTATTTCACAGATGCAGAAACCACAAGCCCAGAGGGGTAATCTGTCTTTCCAAAGGGCACACGGCTGGATAGTGGCAAACAAAACTGGGATTCAGGTTTCAACCTGTTACCTTTATTGCCAGGAGCCATCACTGTAGGCCTGAGCTACTCGGCTTTGCTCTTGTTTCATTCCTATTGTGGCACAGAGCCGCCAGGTTCAGACAGGTAAGCAATACCATTAGCACTGCTGCCTGTGATGTGTAGAGCAATCACATTTTTAATGGACTCTGTCTGAGTCCTTCCTTGTCTACATAGCTGTTCAAGAGGTCTGGAGTTAATTTATTGCTCACTTAGAGTCAGCATTTGGCACGGTTCCTCCAGGGGTAGAGCTGGATGTCCGTGGATTTTGCATTCTCCTATATCCCTGGAAACTTTTCCTAGAGAAAGTCATACCATAGCACCCTGTTCCAGGCCTGAGAACCCTGACTGCTTCACAAAGGGCCTTCGACTCTGAACAGCACAGATCCGCCCAGGTCTTTTCCTTGCAATACTCAGATGAAATTTCCATCACGAAAGAGTGTTAAATTTTATCATTTGTCTTATCTGCATCTATTAGGTATGGTTAGCTATTCTACTAATGTAGGTTACATTGTTGAGTTTTTAACTAGTAAACCAACCTTGCATTCCTGATCATTTGGTCTTGATGTATCATCCTTTGGTAAGCTGCTGGATTTGTTAATACTTCGTTCAGGATATATGGATCTATGCTCATGACATCCTTTTCATGTTTTGTCATATTATGCTGGCCCGACCTTGGTCCAAGTGGTGGTCACATAGGTATTTACATACATTAAAATTCATTGAACTTAGGATGTTAAGACTTCTTGCTGTGTGTAAATCATACTTCATTTAAGTACAATTTTTTTAAATTGTTAAGATGGCTTTACCTTGTCCTCAAGCCATGCTGATGAGAATGGCCTTCAAGGCTTCTGACTGCTTGGACAGGCAGGTAACCTTCGTTGCTCCACCTTGCACCGCGGCCACTTAAGACTACGCTTAGCTACTCTAAACTATCATATTCCTTAACGCTGTCAGAACTTTGCTAACGTTCTTTCCTAAGCACAGAAGGACTCCTCCAGACTGCTCTTTCTCTACCTGGGAGAATTCCTTTCATCTTTCAATGCTTAACACAAATGCCATTCCTTGTAGGACACTTGCTGGAAAATTCTGACCCCTCCACAGTCACTGAAAGATGAGTTGATCCCTTCTCTGTGCTGCTGTTGTGCTAGGCACACAATGTTCTAACACATAAAACCAATCCTGTGTGCGAGTGTTTGTCTCCTCCATTAGCCTAAGTGCTTTTCTGAGTCTCTTTCTCATCTTTGGGTACTGAGGGCCTAACAGTCAACAGGAATACTTGCCAAACACTGAAAGAATGAATGCTTCCTTCAATACAAAGTTGGGGGAAGGGAAAGAATAGAACATGGTAAAGTTGTTACCACTTTACAAAACCAATCATCAAATGAATGTATGTCCCCTCCAAAACAATTTTGGGAGAAAGGGAAAAGATCTGGTATAATTCTGTCAATGTTTTGTTACATTAAAAATTAATTCAATGGAATTTCCCTGGTAGTCAGTATGTAAGACTCCCTTCTTCCACTGAAGGGGGCCAGGGTTCAGTTCGTGGCAGGGATCCCTGGTTGGGAAGCTAAGATCTCAGATGCCATGCAGCATGGTCCCCCAAAAAAGTTAACTCAAAACTTGGAGGCTTAAAACAACTGTCTCACTTATTTGCTCCCAGTGCTGTAGCTTAGGCAGGGCTCTGTGGAGACCCCTGCATGTTTGGGGTGGTGTTCAGCTGGTGATGGAGAATCCACTTCATTCACCTGGCTGGCAATATGCTGCTGGCTGTCAGCTGAGAGCTTAGCTGACGCTGTCTTCTAGGGCCTAGCTATTTATCCATGGGAACTCTCCACATGGCTAGGTTAGGCTTCTTTTAAGAATGACAGTCCCAGTGTGGTCCAACTTCGTACACTGTAAGTACTTTCCTTCTAAGTACACAGGCAGAAGCTGCCAAGGTTTTTTAAGACGTGGGCCCAGAACAGGTACAGCTTCTCTTCAACCACATTCTATTGGCTAATACAGGTCACAAGGCTAGCCTCTTCCAGGAGGGACCTCCCCCAGACAGAGAAGTGTGGTTCACTGGGGACCACCAAATTAATATGCTACCACCATGAAGATGTTACCACATTAATTTTAAAAATGAAGTCACTTTTATTATAAATTCCTACTCTTTCCTGTTGATGGTTGATCTTGAGTTTTTTGTTGTTGTTTTTTAATTTAGAAGTTTGTATCTACACAACCTTTTAATCCAGTTATGCTTCAGTTCAGTTCAGTTGCTCAGTCGAGTCCGACTCTTTGCGACCCCATGAATCGCAGCACGCCAGGCCTCCCTGTCCATCACCAACTCCCGAAGTTCACTCAAACTCATGTCCATAGAGTCGGTGATGCCATCCAGCCATCTCATCCTCTGTCGTTCCCTTCTCCTCCTGCCCCCAATCCCTCCCAGCATCAGGGTCTTTCCTGATGAGTCAACTCTTCGCATGAGATGGCCAAAGTATTGGAGTTTCAACCTCAGCCTCAGTCCTTCCAATGAACACCCAGGACTGGTCTCCTTTAGGATGGACTAGTTGGATCTCCTTGTAGTCCAAGGGACTCGCAAGAGTCTTCTCCAGCACCACAGTTCAAAAGCATCAATTCTTCAGTGCTCAGCTTTCTTCACAGTCCAACTCTCACAACCATAGCCTTGACTAGATGGACCTTTGTTGGCAAAGTAATGTCTCTGCTTTTGAATATGCTATCTAGGTTGGTCATAACTTTCCTTCCAAGGAGTAAGCGTCTTTTAATTTCATGGCTGCAGTCACCATCCGCAGTGATTTTCAAGCCCCAAAAAATAACGTCTGCCACTGTTTCCCCATCTATTTCCCATGAAGTGATGGGACTAGATGCCATGATCTTAGTTTTCTGAATGTTGAGCTTTAAGCCAACTTTTTCACTCTCCTCTTTCACTTTCATCAAGAGGCTTTTCAGTTCGTCTTCACTTTCTGCCATAAGGGTAGTGTCATCTGCATATCTGAGGTTATTGATATTTCTCCCAGAAATCTTGATTCAAGTTTATGCTTCTTCCAGCCCAGCATTTCTCATGATGTACTCTGCATATAAGTTAAATAGGCAGGGTGACAATATACAGCCTTGACATAATTCTTTTCCTATTTGGAGCCAGTCAGTTATGCTTACTCATCAAATAAAAAGAAAAAAATTTAGCTCCTCCGACCTATGCAATATCAAGTTCCTAAACCCTTTAAAACTAAAACCTGTTGGGTTTCTTTTGCAAGAGACTAGCTCAGAAACTTTGATTTCTGAAGGAAATCAGAGTTTAACAATTGTATACTGGACAAATCTTCAGAAAATTTACAGTCATATCAGTGTTCTAACACATGGTGCTTAAAACTCAAATGTTTGTGGCTTCAACTTGATGCTTATAAAAATGGTATCAAGTCAAGTTCCCTGTGATTTCTTCATTTAGAGGTGTTTGACTTTTCCGCCTCCCTAAATTCGGCATTAGCTTTCTTGTGCTTTTAACCACATGTTTTGAGGACCCAATTACTGACTTTATAATCTGATTAATGGTGGGGTCTGTGTCTGTCTTGGCAGAGAAAATACTCACAAGTGATGTCTGCTCACAGGAAGTCCTTCCCCTTTGCAGCAGTATTATATAGTGGTTATGAATTTGGATTTGAATTTAGACTTAGAATTTTAATCCTTGAACTCCCCGTTCTAAGGATATGATCTTACACAAATGACTTAACTCTCTATTCCTCGGCTTTCCCATTTGTACCATGGAGAGCACAACAGTACCTCACAGGGTTGCCATGAAGATGACATGATTCATTTTGATATTTGGCAAAACTAATACAATTATGTAAAGTTTAAAAATAAAATAAAATTTAAAAAAAAAAGAAAAGAAAAGAAAAAGCACTGGACAGAACGTGTCAGGCATGGAGTGAACATTCAGCACATGTTGTAATTGTTGTTGTTATTATTACCAGTGGGAAAGTTGTTAAGAATACTCTTTGAGGTTTCCAGAAATAGATTACAAAGTGTGTGATTATTGTAAAATCTTGGGTTCCCTCCCCACACCACGCTACATATTCTGTAGACCTGCTTTTTTAGTATTCTCACTATTAGCCTTTGATTCAGGTTAGTTTTTAGGATGGGAGAAAGAGGGAATGTGAGTTGACTCCTAAGGCCTAGTGGTGTTACAACACTGCACCTAATTCTTTGGGAACACTTGTAGTCACTCCGAAGAGGGTTATCAGCCTATTAACAGATGAGGTCCAACTGAAAATTTGTAGACTCCCACGACAGTTATTTCAGTGTGTTAATTGATCAAAATTAATGGCTAAAAATGGCTTCGAATTTAATAACATGTTTAAACAAAAGGTTTAACTCGTCAACTATGATAGTACCTATTAATTTTCAAAACAGTCACATTCCTTTGCAAACAACCAACAGGCTCAGTGTATACATGGGTTTCTGTTTTCTTTGCAATCAAACACTGGACCCTTTTGAGTATCTGTCACTAACAAGTTATAGATAACAAATTTAGATGGAGAGAATGCTTACTAACACTGGGTCAGCTGCCACCAAGCTACATTAACTAATTACAGTGTTTTATAATCAGCATTGCTGATATATACCAAACTGGCATTTTAAATGAATGCATTTGTGCTGTGTAATGATAGTTGGCAATTATCTGTGGTTTGGAGTAACCCAGGACAGTTACTCCCTGAATAATTGACCACAATGACCCACATGTCTACCCAATCAGGAAGAAGCCTCCGTGCTGTTTGGAATGACTGACCCATGCAGTACACTGTTGTGGTTTTATTAACTGTGATGTTCACAAGTGTGTTCAAGAACATTGTGGTTGTTGATAGTATTCTAGGACCACAAAGAAGAGATCCTGGTTAAATAAGCACAGGCAGCTCAACAGAGAGTATTTCCCTCTGAGGAAGGCACAGCTAACTTTCACCTATAAACGCCCTGGGAAGTCTTGCAATAAGAAAAATAACTTCCCTTAGGAAGAAGATAAAATATAAAGTAGTTCTCCAACTTACTTTAACATTTATAAAGAAAGGACTATTTCCCTTTTTAACAGAGTTTCATCCAGGGTTGGTCCAACAGAATAAACTCTGGAAAATGCTACTTGACTAATTCATTTTTATCTCCTTCTGATTATTTGTAAATTCACAACTGGATAATTCCAAAAATGCTTGTCAGTTTTCCTTCAATTTAGTTTTGCTCCCCTCTCCTCACCCTTTCTGATCCACTAAATTGCCAGATTTAGCAAATGAAAATACAGGATACCCAGCTACATGTGAATGTCAGACAATAAATACTTTTAAAATATGCCCTAAATTTCATGGGACAGGTGAATGTAACTGAGTGTCCTATATTTTATCTAGCAACCCTGACCCCCAAGCCAAATGAGAGCCATCAATAACTAATGAAACTGTCAGCTTAATTTAGTAATAAGTAAATGGAAAGAATTCATTCAATGTTTGTTGAATATTTTTTTTTAATCTTTCAAAATAAGAGAAGTGTAAAGTGCTTTTTGAGGTCACTAGGTCTTTGGTCTTTTTGTAATAATTTCAACATGCAAAGTGTATTCACTCTGGACTGCCATGAACTTTGGTACTCCAGGCTGAGGCTTTCAATTCAGAGATAAGGAAACTGGGCCCTGGGAGAAGTGATTTGACTTGCCCAAGGAAATTCTCCCATAGAGCTGTTAACAGCCACTCTTGAGACCTCAATTCCTAACTCTCAACCCACGGGTCTGAACTCCCAACAAAGTTGTCTTCTCTGTTGAACACTCTAGTTGATAAGACCAGAAAATACCAATTCCAAAAATAAAAAAAGGTGATGAACAGGTTAATAAGTGTTGTAAATAATAGAGTTAGCTAAGTTTACCATTTTAACTGATAAAGTCAAAACAAAACTGAATACATCAAAATACATTTAAAGCTTAAATTATATTGAACATAAATTTTTACCATTCAGAAGGCACTCGAGTATCTCTCAATATCTCAGCCCTCCATTTTTTGTATAATATGCAAGAGTCCAAATATAAAGAAAATTTTCAGGCATCTTTCAGGTGCCTGTGTGTTTCTATTTGTGAACTATCGTTCAGGGTATATATGCTTTTTTCCCATCCATTTGCCACCTAAAATGTATTACTAGGGAGAAACATCAAACCTAGCAAAAATCAAACAATACAAACCTCTTGCTAATAACAGCAACAGTTGTGATGAGTTCATTTCCACAGAAAGCATGTCCATGCCCAGATGGTATATCATCTTTACTGTTAAAAAGAAGTATTACTTGAACTGAGGTAGTAAAACATGCTGCACCATGCCCAACCCATAGTGGTTGCTACCTAAATATTAACTAGAATCATTACAGATTAAAAAGTCAGGTGGTCATCCCTAGACAATGTCATACTGAGTGAGCTAAGTCAGACAGAAAAGGAGAAATATCATATGACATTCCTTCTATGTGGAATCTAAAAAGAAATGATACAAATAAATGTATAAAACAGAAAGAGACTCACAGACTTAGAAAACGAACTTAACGGTTGCCGGGGGAAGTGATAGTTAGGGACTTTGGGAAGGTCATGTACACACTGCTATATTTACAATGGATAACAAACGAAGACTTACTATATTAGCACATGGAACTCTGCTCAATGTTATGTGCCAGCCTGAATGGGAAGGGGGTTTGGGGAGAATGGATACACATACATGTATGGCTGAGTCCCTTGGCTGTTCAGCTGAAAATGGCATAATATTGTTAATTGGCTATTCCCCAATACAAAATGCTTTTGTGTTTAAAAAAAAAAAAAAGGGAAAAAAAAAAGTCATGTGGTCATGGATTCAACTAGAATTTATCATACTAAGGGAAGTCAGAAAAAAAAAGACAAATATCATATGGTATCACTTATATGTGGAATCTAAAATATGACACAAATGAATCTATTAAACAGAAATAGAACCAGGGACATACAGAACAGACTAAGGGTTGCCAAGGGGGAGAGAGGTGGGAGAGCGATGGAATAGGAGGCTGGGGTTAGCAGATGCAAACTATTACATATAGAATGGATAACAACAAGGTCCTACTGAGTAGCACAGGGAACAATATTCAATATCATGTGATAAACCATAATGGAAGAGTATGAAAAAGAATGTAAATGTATATACATGTATAATTGCCTTACTTTGCTGTACAGCAATAATTGACATCATAATTCAACTATATTCCATTAAAAATAAATTTAAGGAAATAATTATCAATATTTCAGAAAACAAGCCAGGTGGTTATCACAGTACTTATGATTATTATTCATCCACACTAGTACCTTACATATTATACTTTACTCTTTACAAAACAGTTGAATGGTCTCCAAGTGCCCTTTTGTGAATGATCAATGTAATGTGGGCAGTGGTTGCTGCTGCTACTGCTAAGTTGCTTCAGTCATGTCCGACTCTGTGTGACCACATAGACGGCAGCCCACCAGGCTTCCCTGTCCCTGGGATTCTCCAGGCAAGAACACTGGAGTGGGTTGCCATTTCCTTCTCCAGTGCGTGAAAGTGAAAAGTGAAAGTGAAGTCGCTCAGTCACATCCGACTCGTAGCAACCCCATGGACTGCAACCTACCAGGCTCCTCCATCCATGGGATTTTCTGGGCAAGAGTACTGGAGTGGGGTGCCATTGCCTTCTCGGGCAGTGGTTACTGTGGAATAAATAAAGCCATAAACGATAATTTTCCCTTAAAACTGAGGTTTAGTCTTAAGTCACATACATGCTTTGTAGATAGGACTAACTAGAAGAAACTATAACTAAGGAACCTTGTGAAAGTTTTATCATTCACCTTTGTTATAAACCATTTACTATGGGCTTTCTCACCCACAGCGCTATTCAAGGACCGTGGGAACAGAGACACTGCCCTTTCACCAAAACTCCAGGCTCCTTTAAAGTTGATCTGGTGAAAGGAAGTGAGATTTTTGTCTCTGACCCCAGGAGTTATCAGCTCATAATTACAAGCTAAGGGACTGCTCTCCTTCAATGTTGATCCTGAATATCTTTAACTGCTTATATCACTCACATGTGATGCAGTTAACTACTTGTTCATAAAGGCGAGTTTACCAAGTAGTAAATCATAGGTCCCGCTAAATATTATGATGAATATAAGTATTGACCGAGCTAAGGAGAGACTGCAGTTGTGTGCATGGAGACACATTCTTGACTTCAGAGGAAGGAGTCAGGTCCTCGGTGCTTTTAGATAAGGAACCATTATGAAAGTAGAGTACTGACAAAAAGAAAAAGCCTCACAATTCACCTCTATTTCTGGGGATTGACTGGTAGGTCTTCTTCCAGGTCATTGGTGTTTCTAAAACAAAAAAAAAAAAACTGTATTCCTTTTAAAGTAGAGTAAATCCATAATTTACATGGAGAAGGAAATAGCAACCCACTCCAGCATTCTTGCCTGGAGAATCCCATGGACAAGAGGAGCCTGACAGGCTACAGTCCATGGGGTCGAAAGAGTTGGACATGACTCAGCGACTAAACCACCACCACCACCCATAATTTAACTGTTCAGTTCAGTCGTTCAGTCGTGTTTGACTCTTTGAGACCCCATAAATTGCAGCACACCAGGCCTCCCTGTCCATCACCAACTCCCAGAGCTCACTCAGACTCACGTCCATTGAGTCAGTGATGCCATCCAGCCATTTCATCCTCTGTCATCCCCTTCTCCTCCTGCCCCCAATACCTCCCAACATCAGGGTCTTTACCAATGAGTCAACTCATTGCATGAGGTGGCCAAAATACTGAAGTTTCAGCTTCAGCATCAGTCCTTCCAATGAACACCCAGGACTGATCTCCTTTAGGATGGACTGACTGGATCTCCGTGCAGTCTAAGGGACTCTCGAGAGTCTTTTTCAACACCACAGTTCAAAACCATCAATTCTTCGGCACTCAGCTTTCTTCACAGTCCAACTCTCACATCCATACATGACCACTGGAAAAACCATAGCCTTGACTAGACGAACCTTTGTTGGCAAAATAATATCTCTGCTTTTAAATATGCTATCTAGGTTGCTCATAACTTTCCTTCCAAGGAGTATGGGTCTTTTAATTTCATGGCTGCAATCACCATCTGCAGTGATTTTGGAGCCCCAAAAAATAAAGTCTGACACTGTTTCCACTGTTTCCCCATCTATCTGCCATGAAGTGATGGGACCAGATGCCATGATCTTAGTTTTCTGAATGTTGAGCTTTAAGCCAACTTTTTCACTCTCCACTTTCACTTTCATCAAGAGGCTTTTGAGTTCCTCTTCACTTTCTGCCATAAGGGTGGTGTCATCTGCATATCTGAGGTTATTGATATTTCTCCCGGCAATCTTGATTCCAGCTTGTGTACTTATACACTAAATTTCAAAGTATTTACTTTCATGTGGTCAGAAGGTCAGGGTTAGCATTCTGGGTTAGAACTCAGGTTCTTCATCTGCTAACAGAGAGCAAGTCACCCTCTAATAAACTTCACTTGTTTCCCTCATAGCTTAGTTGGTAAAGAATCTGCCTGCAATGCAGGAGCCCCTGGTTTGATCCCTGGTTTGGGAAGATCCCCTGGAGAAGGTAAAGGCTACCCACTCCAGTATTCTGGCCTGGAGAATTCCATGGACTGTATAGTCCTTGGGGTCACAAAGAGTCGGAGAGACTGAGCGACTTTCACTTTCATTTTTCCCACCTCTCATATTTGAGATAATAATTCTCAAGGTGTCTTGAAGATTAAATGACATGTATATTAGAGATGCCCAGTAAGCAGAAAAATGTGACAGGACCATAGGCAGAATTAGTTTTCTGAAATCGGTTTTGTGTGTGCGTGTGTAGTCCATTTATTTTTCTAGTTTCTGTATGTAGTTTAGCACACTTCTATAGGTAGGATGGGGTGCGGAGGAAATGCAGCAATTACAAGTCACTGGCAAAGCAAAAAAACTCAAATCTCAAAAACTTTCTGCCTTATGGAGAGAAGTCGGCGGAGGCTATTCTGTATAATACTTACAGTCAGCCTCGGGGGCTGAATTATGGGAATGATACAGTTCCTATATGACTGATCTTTGTACTCCCAAATGCAAGGATGCCCTGTGCTGCACAGGATTTTTAAATGGCTTCAGGATGAGTCATTTTACACTTACCAGTGTGTAGAGAGTTTCACATTTTACAAGACATTTTCCACAGACGTTATTTCATTTAGTCTCAACAACTCTTTAGAAAGTTATTATTCTCATCTTCATTTTACACATGGAAATCTGAAATGCAATAGGGACTAGCACAGAATTATAGGTCTAGTTAGTGGGATGGCAAAAATACAATTCCATTTTCCTACTCTTTCTCTGCTCTATGCTCCTCTTAATGTGTTTCGGTTTGAGGTTTTTGTTTTTCTTTTATTTTTTAAACTAGTGTCATGAAAAGAAACAGTTTTGTATTTTTGGCATGACACATTTGGTCGGGCAAGATAGCCTTAAAAATGCCACGACCACATAAATCTTGTCATTTACTTGTAATCAGGTAAAATTGAAGCCTGATACTAATACCTTTTGTAATATGAGGAACATAGCTTCTTTTAAACAAGTGTCCATTTCACATGCATATTTTTCCCCAATACAGATTTCCATTTTTTTAATCAAAAATAATGTGCATTAGACTGTTTTTCTTCTTTCTAGAGATGTGATATACATGTTTCACAATTAGCAGCTCTGTACTAAACAAAGCCAGACAGAGGCCCATAAAAGCTGTCTGCTACCTCCTCTCACAGATGCTGAGCTAGACCGGTGAACAGTCATCTTGGTAAGAGAGACTGTGACAAGAAGATGAATGTAGCAACAATTGCGGAGCTCACAAAAATCACGTTTTCAACAAACCCGACCCACCAACAAAACCTAATGAAGGAATCCCCAGAGAAAGGATTTTATGCAAACCTGCACAAATACATTTAACATGCTCTAGGCAAAGAATACTTCTTTGTCTATTTCCAACACATGGCCTATATCCACTGTTGCCCAGTCACAAAAGGAACTCTAGTGCAAAAAAATTTCCACCTTCAGAGAACTGACAACTAAAAGCACACTGCATTTAAGGCTTCTATCTTTAAATGGGTAACAAAGGAAATGCCAAGACGGGATCCACTAGAAACCGCATCAAGGTCAACAGCGATAACCAGACTACAAATTCAAGACTGGGAGTTAGTTTACACTTGTAGCTTTCAGGTAAAGAACATTTCCTTTAGTTGATTCCCACAGCCAAGACTAACTTGGATTTCTCTAGAAAATAGGAACTTTAAAGACCATAAGAGCAGGTATGATTCACAGCTGACATCAATTCCCAATTAGTCAAAACTCCATATAGCTGGCCTCCTGAAGCTAAAGGGTCTTCTCGTTACCCAACTGAAAGTGATTCAGGCAAAGCCTGCCTGTGGTACTGGGGAAAGGGGTTCCTGATGCAAGGTTTTTCCATGTGTATATAAAAGACAAGAGAAATGAGGAGGGGGCCCCGGATGGCATGCTGAACAGCGTCAGGTCCCAGAGCAGTCTGACATCTGGGAGAAGCACTTACTCCGGCGGAAGTACTAGAGATCCAGAATACAAGTTTCAGGAGAAACAAAGGGTCTTCGGAGGGTCAGGTCATTTACTTCCCCATTAATGAAGAGCCCCAGACAGGGTCTGTCTTACCTTTCTGCCACCATTCGCTGGAGAGGCACACACCCTCCTGCCTGCTCCGTCAAGACTGACCCCACTGCCTGGAGGTGGGAGCCATAGCCGTGGTCGTTCCGGAAAGCCAGCGTGCAAGACAATTTGGATAAAGTCATCCCTAAGCCAATGCTTAAGTTCAGTGCCCACGGGCCTTACTTAGTTCTCTAGTCCAGATGCATTTCTTCAAAAGCCAGCATACCCCCTTTACTACATCTCCAGCCACCTGATCTGTAAAGTACCGCAAAGTCGTTGGCTGTTCCCGTTAACTCTGGGAATATGCTCCGGCAACTGTTTTTCATTATCTTTCTACCAAACACTTTTCTACCAAACTCCTTAAAATAGGTGCATGTCTTCAAACACTGGTAGTGCTTGTCCATGAAATTTGCTGCCTAACACCTGAAACTTGCCATCCAGGATGACATCCTTTAAACAGCCAAGTACAACACCCCATTCTGCATCCAAGGAGAAGGCGATGAATGGTCCGCACAAACCAAGCCTCGCTCAAGCTTCTTGCAGTCTTAGCTGCATCCCTGGCTCAGATCGCCAGAAGTGGCCTCTGCGCCTGCGCGGAGGCGGGGCCTCGAGTAGTTCGGCAGTGGCCACGTGCCAGCCAGGATCTGCGGGTCTGTTACCGACAGATGAGGAGCAGGTTTATTAAATAATAGAGAAAGACCCTCTCTAAAGGAGTTTTATGTAAGTACTTCAGAATACTTAATGTAAATACCTGAAAAGATTCTCTAAAACGAATGGCAGTAGAAATGTTGGATGCTAGTGGCTGGATTGAAAATGGTGTTATCTTGAAGGAGTATTTATTTTGCAGTTTGAAAGTTCTGTGATCCCAGAATATACTTTTGGGGGAATAAAAACCCTCTCAAAATTCAGTAGTTTAAAAAATCCAGTTATAAAGTAGGCCAAAGAGATGAACAGTTATTTCCACAAAAAAGATATAATGGCACATGAGAAGAGGTTCAGTATCATTCAGTTCAGTTCAGTCGCTCAGTCCTATCCTACTGTTTGCGACCCCAAGGACTGCAGCACGCCAGGCCTCCCTGTCCATCACCAACTCCCGGAGCTTGCTCAAACTCATGTCCATCGAGTCCATGATGCCATCCAACCATCTCATCCTCTATCGTCCCCTCTCCTCCTGCCTTCAGTCTTTCCCAGCATCAGGGTCTTTTTCAATGAGTCAGTTCTTCAGTATCCTTAGTCGTTGGGGAAATCCAGATTAAAACCACCATAATTTGTCCATAAAAAGCTACTGAACAAATGAAATTTTTTTAAGAGTAATAACATCAAATACTGATGAGAACATGGAGGAACTAGATTTCTTATAATATTACTGCTGCTGCTGCTGCTAAGTCACTTCAGTTGTGTCTGACTCTGTGCGACCCCGTAGACAGCAGCCCACTAGGCTCCTCTGTCCCTGGGATTCTCCAGGCAAGAACACTGGAGTGCGTTGCCATTTCCTTCTCCAATGCATGAAAGTGAAAAGTGAAAGTGAAGTTGCTCAGTCGTGTCCGACTCCTAGCGACCCCATGGACTGCAGCCTACCAGGCCCCTCCGTCCATGGGATTTTCCAGGCAAGAGTACTGGAGTGGGGTGCCATTGCCTTCTCCCTCATATATTACTAGTGGGAACATAAAATGGTACAGGCACTCTGGAACACAGTTTGACAGTTTTTTAGCATATGACCCAGCATTCTTGGGCATTCATCCCAAAGAAATAAAAACTTAAGTTCACACAAATACCTACAAAACCAGCAAAACTGAAGCTACTCAAAAAGTCCTTCAACAGGAAAGCAGATGAACAAATTCTGGTATATCCACCCAAAAGAAATTTACTCAGCATTAAAATGAAGTACTGATATATGCTACACCCTGGATGAATCTCTAGAGCATTCTGCCTAGTAAAAAAGAATTCATTCAATCTCAAAACATTATCTACTGTATGCTCTCATTAATACAAGCCTCAAAATGACAAAATTCTAGACATGGAGAACAGATTAGTGGTTGGTGGAAGGATGCAAATACCAAGACTTAGCATGATGCTGTTCTATGATACGAAACATCTCTGTATCTTGACTGGGAGAATTTTTTTAATGCTGTGACTTTGGCAAATAATTACCATAAAAGGTAGTCAAAAGTTTTTATACCACTTTTGTGCAGTACAAACCTGAATGTTTAAAGACATAGTGTTTGTTTAATTATACTTAAGTACCAACTTTTACTGGAAAAGGTCAGTTTTCATTCCAATCCCAAAGAAAGGCAATGACAAAGAATGCTCAAACTACCGCACAATTGCACTCATCTCATAGGCTAGTAAAGTAATGCTCCAAATTCTCCAAGCCAGGCTTCAACAGTACGTGAACCGTGAACATCCAGATGTTCAAGCTGGTTTTAGAAAAGGCAGAGGAACCAGAGATCAAATTGCCAACATGCGTTGTATTATCAAAAAAGCAAGAGTTCCAGAAAAACATCTATTTCTGCTTTATTGACCAAAGCCTTTGATTGTGTGGATCACCACCAACTGTGGAAAAGTCTGTGGAAAAGAGATGGGAATACCAGACCACCTAACCTGCCTATTGGGAAATCTGTATGCAGGTCAGGAAGCAACAGTTAGAACTGGACATGGAACAACAGACTGGTTCCAAATAGGGAAAGGAGTAGGTCAAGGCTATATATTGTCACCCTGCTTATTTAACTTATATGTGGAGTACATCATGAGAAATGCTGGGCTGGGTGAAGCACAGGCTGGAATCAAGAGGTGGGAGAAATATCAATAACTTCAGATATGCAGATGACACCACCCTTATGGCAGAAAGTGAAGAGGAACTAAAAAGCCTCTTGATGAAAGTGAAAGAGGAGAGTGAAAAAGCTGGCTTAAAGCTCAACATTCAGAAAATGAAGATCATGTCATCTGGTCCCATCACTTCATGGCAAATAGATGGGGAAACAATGGAAACAATAAGAGACTTTATTTTGCGGGGGGCTCCAAAAGCACTGCAGATGGTGACTGGAGCGGTGAAATTTAAAGATGCTTACTCTTTGGAAGAAAAGTTATGACCAACCTAGACAGCATATTCGGAGAAGGCAATGGCACCCCACTCCAGTACTCTTGCCTGGAAAATCCCATGGACAGAGGAGCCTGGTGGGCTGCAGTCCATGGGGTCGCTAAGAGTCGGACACGACTGAGCGACTTCACTTTCACTTTTTAGTTTTCATGCATTGGAGGAGGAAATGGCAACCCACTCCAGTATTCTTGCCTGGAGAATCCCAGGGACGGGTGAGCCTGGTGGGCTGCTGTCTATGGGGTTGCACAGAGTCGGACACGACTGAAGCGACTTAGCAGCAGCAGCAGCAGCAGCAGACAGCATATTAAAAAGCAGAGACATTACTTTGCCAGCAAATGTCAATCTAGTCAAGGCTATGGTTTTTCCAGTAGTCATGTATGGATGTGAGAGTTGGATAAAGAAAGCTGAGTGCCGAAGAATTGATGCTTTTGACCTGTGGTGTTGGAGAAGACTCTTGAGAGTCCCTTGGACAGCAAGGAGATCCAACCAGTTCATCCTAAAGGAGATCAGTCCTGAATATTCATTGGAAGGACTGATGTTGAAGCTGAAACTCCAATATTTTGGCCACCTGATGCAAAGAACTGACTCATTTGAAAAGACCCTGATGCATGGGATCACAAAGAGTTGCATACAACTGAGTGACTGAACTGACTGACTGACCTGCTGCTTAAAGATGCCATTTAACTTTTTAATTCATAACTGAGGAAATGAAAGAAATTAAGAAAAAGCAGGATGTCAAAAGGCCAGTTAGTGATATAATAATGCCTTAGCATAATCTGACCGAGGTGCAAATGCAACTGTCAAAATTTCAGAAAACTACTTCTATGTGCCTCAGTTTCGTCATCTTTAAAATGGTTATGTTAATAAGGGTATCTACCTCATCAACTAGTGTGAGGCTTAATTGAGAAAATGTGTTTGAAACCTCCTGGCCTAGCCCATTGCCTGCCAGATGTAAAGGCCATAATACATGTTGATTCCTATTTCTTTTGAGTTTCTATACTATTTCTCATCTCCCATTGCAGTCTGATGAGAAATGGCTTGCACTAAATAAAATTTTCTCAAGAAATATGTTACTGAAAAAAAAGGTTATATTGATTCAACCTTTCAAAATAGAGTCACTTTTATATAGACTAAGCAAAGTCTGTTTTGTGCCAAGTAAATGATCACCCCCTCATGTGTCTGTCTTGAGGTTCTTAGAGTAGACCCCCATAATCTGACTTTTCATTGTCCTCTCTTCTGGGTATTAAAGATTAGAGACTAATAATTCTATTTTCAAAGACACTTCAGTGAGGATGGCTTAAAAAAGAAGGTTGCCCTTAATACCTTTCCTTGTAAAAACATTGAATGTCACTATATTCTGGGGTCTCTGGGGAATTCAGAGAGCACCAGGCAAGACTTGGTCTCCAAAGGGAATATACACAAATGGGGAAGAGTAGGAACATCCAGTGTAGTAAAACTCATCTGGGGAGCCTATGGTTTCTTGGAGGAAACTGAGGTAGGAGAAGTGTGTTTGCATTTATCATCTTTTTGATGTTCTGTTTCTTGAGGGATAACACAGAGACAGTCTTTGCAGTAGAATATGGGTCCTTCTTTCCCAGCTCTGCAAATCCATTACCTGAGAACTCCTTGAGGACTAAGGACACATTGTTGCCATCTTTGTATCCCCAGCCCTTAGGACACAGATAGCCTCCTCAATAAAGGTTTATCAAATGAATGAGGGCTTCCCAGGTGACACAGTGGTAAAGAATCCGCCTGCCAATGCAGGAGACACAGGAAGCATAGGAAACGCAAGAGATTCAGGTTCGATCCCTGGGTCAGGAAATTCCCCTGGAGTAGGAAATGGCAACCCACTCCAGTATTCTTGCCTGAAAAATTCCAAGGACAGAGGAGCCTGGCTGGCTACAGTCCATGGGGTAGCAAAGAGTCTGACACGACTTAGCACAGCACAGCACAAATGAATAAACCCTTTAACCTTAGCTGAACACATCAATACCTTTAGCCCCTAATTGCTCCTTTAGAGGATGGGAATGAGATGGTTTAAAACACACATTTTAATAGCTGACTGAAAAGAAAGTGCCTTGGGGGCCAGCACCGGGTTGATTGTGTTCATTGTCAGAGCTTCACAGATTACCTGACATTCTGTAGGAAATAGACATCATTTATGTGCATGCATGAAAACTGCCTCTGGTCCGTCCTCAGCTCACAGCCTGGAAGAGTAAGGAGGAGTTCAGCAGGGTATCCAAGAATTCTGACAACCCACAAGCGGTCTGAAGTCAATTTCACTTCCTCACCCAGCCATTTATAAAAGGTTGTAAATCTCCTCCTTACTCGGGTCGGGGGCAGCCGGTGCGTCCTTACGCCCCTTGCAGGGACCCCACGAGCCAAGTCACAGAGGAAGGTAACCCAGAGTCGAGCCGAGCAGCACGTGCAGCGCCCAGGGGAGGAGGAGGCTGGGCTAACGCAGCTCTTAGTCAGCAGCTGGGCTCGGTTTTGAAACAAAAGCCAATGTCCTCCCTTGGAGTCCGCGGCCGGTCAGCTCCTGGGGGGAAGAGAGCCATGCTGCCCAGCCGGTTAGTGGCCCAACTTACTTTTCCAGAGCCTGGGACAAAGGGCCAGCAGTTGTATGCGAATGGGTGGGGTGCTGGGGACAGAGGACGTGGGGAGGGCGGGGGCGAGGGAGGCTACAGCTCGCCCTGCTCCTCCCTTCCCGGCCACTAGCAAACAGGGCTGGGGTCTCCCAGGCTCGGCACACGTTAGCCCCCGGCAGGCAGCCTCCGAGCCCAACCCCACCCCACCCCCACCCCCATGGTCTGCGTAAAAACTAAGGCACCTTTGCAACCCGCACCCTAGCGCACAGACACACCAGGCCTGGGTTTCATGAATGAAATCCAATCGTGCGGATATAAATAGCCGCGAAGGCTGCTAACGTCACAGAGCAGGCGGCGGTCGCCACCGCGGCGGAGCTGGGTGCCGAGCGCTCTCCATTCCTCCCGGCCGGCCAGCCTGGGAGCCGGGCGGGGGCGGGAGGAAAGGGGGAGGGCTGGGGGACGGAAAGGGGCGAGCCCCTCTGGCCCGGCACCGGGAAGAGCTGCCGCCACGGCGCGGGGCGAGCCCAAGAGGCGAGGCAGAGCCATGCTGCCTTTGTGCAAAGTTGGGCGGCGGGCGGCGCGCCGCGCGCAGGGGCCCGGCACACCCGCGACCGCGCGCAGTCGTGGCTGCTGCTGAGTGGCGGGGACCACCCCCCACCCCAGCTCCCCCAGCCCTTGAAGGCGGAGAGAGCTCGCGTCTCGCTCGGCTTCAGGGTAGGTTCTGTGTCGTGAGTGCGCTATGCTGTGAAACTTCTCCGAGCAGCCGCCGCGGAGCACCCCCCACCCCACCCCGCCCCGGCCCCGGCGGGTGGCCTATGGGGGCCCCGGGCCGCGCCACGCGGCCGGCCGCGTCCCGAGCAAGAGTCGTGGGACCGAGCTGCTCTGGGAGCCGCCCTCGCCTTCTCTGCGAGGCCGGGAACCCTCCCATCAGAGGCCAGCAGAAGAGATTTCTAGGAGCGCCTGCACAGCCGCACCCCTAACTTGGAGCTGAGAAAATGCACAACAGGGCACCCTTAGAAGGAGGGCTGCGCCAGGGAGGGGGTGGGGGACGTGCCGCGCCGACCACAAGGCTCTTTTCCTTGGAAGGTGGTGGGGAGCCAGAGGAACTGCACAGGGGGAGACACTAGCCCCTTTGGCGCTTGCACCCCCAAGAGAGTTGACCGGTCAGCCCACAGTTTGGCGCTCCCCACCCCCAGCCCGGTGTCTATGGAGTCTGTTGTGAGTCGCTGTGACAACAGCAGGAGCTGCCGTGAGGGGCTTGCAGAACACCTTACCTAGTCTCTGCGTGCTCAGGTTTTGGGGAGAAAAACAGGGTGGGGGTGGAAGGGTGGCGTGGGAGGAAGATGTGCAGACAAGGGAATCCAACCCCCTCTACAAAAAAAGAAGTGGAAGGAAGGCTCAACCATGTAAGAATGTATCATTTGATCCTGCTGTTAGTTCTGCCGTTTCTACCCTCAGCAGTATCAAACATCTCAACTGAGGAGCAATGTCAATATTTAGACTTGGACAAGCCAGAAAGTTAGAAGGGAGTGCCAAGCGCAGGGTTTTGACTTGGCTTTGCACGTCAGCACACAAGCTGTGCCTTTCTAGCTGACTGTACACATTTGCTGGGGGGTGGGGGGAATGCATGAAGATTAATATACACACAAAGGCGCTCAGACCTAGGAAGAGGAGAAGAGGCTCTTTGACTTTGAACTCCCCCTCCCCAGCCTGTGCTGTTCCCGAAGCTTTGTTGAACCCCAGCCAGATGCACAGCTAGAGGTTTCACTAGTTTGGGGCTCCCCCAGCACCCACGGGAGCAGTGCTGCGTATTTACACTGTACAGCATATCCCCTCTAAACTGCAAAAGTATGTTACCAGTAGTTTTCCTCTCTGTATAACTGTGTTCTCACTATCAGCAGATATAAATAGCCAATAGGCTGTGTTGATTTCAGCAAACAGCTAGGCTTTTTAACAAAACGCTGATAAGTTTGTTTTAAAACACTCTTCAGAAATTTGAAATTATATTTCATTTCTGATAACTGTGGACGCCCGAGAGAGTCACTGTTTGCTGAAAGAGAAACACAAGCTCTTTTCGATATAAATAATGTTTGCATACCACTCCACAGGTGGAGTAGGCAGCAAATTATTATTCAAGTAAGTTTTCTCTGAGATTCTTGGATCGCATGTGGACTTGTTAGTGGGAAAGGAATTTAACTTGTTCTTCACAGTGTGGAAGACTTTGAAAAATCATTAGGAAGCAATGAAATCACAGTATTCTAAGCTTGCATATTATTGTCCAACCAAATTTAGAAAGTAGTGTGACTTTAAGTACATAGGGTTGTGTGTGGTTCCAGAGGTAGAAACAGAAACACGGGCAGTTTGATGTTGGAACAACAACATAGCTTATTAACTATACAAATGCAATCAAATAGGAAAAAAAAAACAGAATCATTTGGACTTTTACTTATGATAATACGGCCTAAAAATGCTATTTTGGAGGAATAGTAGATCCATTTCTTTTCCTTCTGTATTGTAAAATCCCTGTAAGGTTTTCCTTGTTTCTGCTCATGGTTTTGTGGCTAACTGCCTTTTTTTTTTTTGGTATCATTCCCAAATGCTCAGAAATATATTTTCAGAAATGCTACAAAAAGTTCACCTAGCTATTTCAGGATGTATATGGCCCCAAGAAATGCCATTTTAACACTGACACTTGGAAAAAATAAAGCAGGTTCTGCTCTTTGGTGGGTTGGGTAGAGAGGAAAACAATGCATGTTAAAAATGTCAGTGGCGCCCCATGTGCTCCAAGCAAGCAAGTATTACAGAGCAATACTTTATAAGGCACTTCTCTCTTTTGTGTAGGTAAGTCCAGCTGTGAGCAGGGTGTTCTGTTCTTCACTTCCAGCAAGCCAGGTCAGTGTCTTTGTGCAAACCCGTGACCATAGATTGCTGACATAGTCTGTCTGATTCTGAGCATTTGCATTTCAGAACAACTTACTTGGTCATTTGTCTTAGAACGATTTGTCTTTGTCATTTTTTTTTTATTGACTCAGTTATGAATATCACAATTTCCATGATTATTAAAATTATTTTATTTACTCTGTGAGTAAAAATAGCACTAAAATGGGCCTTGAATCAGTTTGTTCTTTATAAGACTTCTCTTTCACGTTGGGGATCCAAGTCGTGCCAGGAATAGCTGAAGATACAGGGTATTTGCATGCTCGATCATTGCAATTTTACATCAGAAAGAAAATTGATACAATAATGACTGATATTTTTGAGCTTGAACCAAAATTCAGGTAATATGCTGCATTCCTTACACTTAACGTTCTCATTCTGCAAAAAAAAAAAAAAAAAATTCCTGTGAGGTGTAACACTTCGCTTGGTGTCCAGAGGACAAGGTGAGGAATTGAAAGTTCAGAGAGGTCAGGTAATAGATTCAGTTCCTAGTAAATGGAAGAAATTATATTTTTTAAAGTTCTGTCTTAATCCAAAACCTAAATTCTCTAGTTGGAAAAATCTTGTCCAATAGAGAAACTGGGACCAAGGAAGTTTAAGTGACTTGCCTAAGATAACTTGGTAATTACAGCTTATATAGTAAAATTCAATGACAAAGGTGTTACAAAAGAATAAATTCCATTCTCTTTAAGTAAAACAGCAAAATATTAAGTATTCGTGTGTACTTTATGGCATGGCCCTGTCAAAAATTTAAGATTTTTACTATGGGGGTCTCCGGTTCTAAGGATCTTACAAATAGATTTTAAAAGACAAGATATTAAACATTCATGCAGGAAAAGTGAGAAAATAAATCAAGATAATGCATGCCCTGAACTGAGGGTCCATAGTACATTCACAAATTCACCGTTTTCTATCCTGTGGGACTACTTTGCAATTCCATGTATGGATGGGAAAATTTTTCCAAGCACATTTTTGTCTAGATAGATAATAAAAGGGTAAGAGTTTAGAGAAAGACAGAGTGTAGAATTTCAAACCAAGAGGGAGAGATTATGCATTTTTCTAGAACTGCTAAATTACAGTATCTCAAACTTGAGGTGTTACTGCTTGAAAAGCATTGAAACAAAATTGTAAGCTGTCTGAGTCTTCACAGCATCACTAAGAAAGCATTACAACATGACCTGGTGCTTAAGAGTACTGGATTCCTTCTGCAACCTCAGTTTGTCTGAAATGTGTCACGTAGATAGGTTTGGATACCTAGTAAATAAATACCAATGTAAGTCCTGAAAACGGCCAATATTTAAAGATTAAACAGGACGTTTTCCATTTTTGTCAGAGTTGACAACCTTCTCTTTTCCCCTCTTTCTTCATCCACCCTTACTTTTTGTAGAATAATGTGTAAGTTGTTAATCCTTCTCAGAGAGTATTATATAAAGGGATAATAAAGAGTAAAATGGGAATAAATTACCAAAGAAAACTTTACTGTATCTTCTTTTTTAATGTACTGATACCCCCAACCCAAGCTAATAACCCTAAAAGCTTAATTAGTTAAAAGATACTTTTAAGTGTTTAAAGGATTATTGTAAGCTGTCCTATAACAGCTTTGTCCTATAAAAGTTGCTATATAATGTATCATTACAAAATAGATCATAATACCTCTATTAGACTGGGAAGATCCCATTACAGGTTAAGACCTCATTATCAACTGATATTTGCTTAGCTGCGACAATGGTATGTTGTAAATTATCCATATAACAACTATAAACCTATAATTGCTTAAAGAGTAAAGTTATACTCTGAATCATATAATGTTAGCACCAAAAAAGGCCTTAGAATGAGTATGGTATCTCTAAGAGTAATTTAATTAGCAACCATTTGTTTGCTTTTTTGAGCTTTAGAGGCTTTGGTTACTATGCTTGACCTCTCTCAAAACACTCCTGGAAATACATTAAATTCTGCTGTTTTTCACTCAAGAAATGTACTGTAGAAAACAGGAATTTTTTTTCTTTACTCTTCTTTTTTTTTATTTTTTTAAAGTTTTATTTTATTTTTAAACTTTACATAATTGTATTAGTTTTGCCAAATATCAAAATGAATCCGCCACAGGTACCTGTGGCGGATTCTTTACTCTTCTTATTGGTCTTCCTTTTTCCTTTTAGAAAACAGGCAGTTCAGTCTCATTCTTTGAAGGCCTTACTCGGACTTCACCTAATAGGGTTCAAAGAGTTCAGATTATTTGAATCTGGTTCTTGTGTTCATCTTCTTTTCTCTATCCAGGCTCCCCACCAACCTCTTGACACCGAAACAAAATTTGGAGAGGGAAGGAAAGATCAGTCACAAAAAATGAGGTGTATATAGAAAGGGGAAGGGGGTGGGAGTGTGTGATTCGTGGGGGAGGGGAGGCGAAAAGGAGAGCTTTGCCTGGAAAGGCAACAGGCAGTCACCCAAACAGATGGGATGTGTATAGACAGGTTATTGATATGTCAGAATAAAAATTGTTTAGGGTTTTTTTTGGGGGGGGGAGCGGGGGAGGCTGGAATTTATAAACAAAGTGAAGTCACCTCCTCCTAGAATCTTTTGTTCCTCGTATACATAGGACAGAAACTGAGAAATGGGCAAATAAAGACACTGAAATGTGAGTATGACAGGCACTCTTTGATGTCCCAGGACACTCCTGCCCTCAGATACTGCCAGCAGCTGTCCCATCAAGCACATCAACATGTCCGATACGGTTTCATCAACTAAGGGTGAATTAGAAAGTTTTACAAAGAAGGAAACCAGATGGATGCCTGCAGGTCCACAAGTTTGATTATATTTCTCCTCTCTGCACCTGACATTATTTATTGCATAGACACAGGTTAATGGCAAGTCCGCAGTGCTAATGGGGTTACAATCTCAGGCTCCATCCCTCCGTGGAGAAATTTCCTTGGAACTGTTTGTCACGCAACCTAGTCCAGACCCCTAATGACTGCTGGAATAACAATAACCAGTACTTACATCATGCTGTTTCTAGATGCCAGACACTTGATTGCATTATAGATAATATTCTTTATAAATTCCAATTTTATAGAAGCAAAAGGAAACTCAGGTATATGAAGTCAAAGAACTAATTGGAAGTAGAGCTTGGATTTGTACTGAGATCTAAGAATTTGAATATATATTTGATTTAAGTATATAATGGGGGGGAAGCACTTTAAAATATTCAATTCCAGGTTATTCTTGCAGATTGTTAAAGAAGTAATTATTCTTGTAGGGTTCTTTTTTAATTTTATGTGTCTTGTTTTGTATTTGGTAACTTGAACCACACAGCAGTGTTGTCTGTACAGATTGTTAATTCTTCAGGGCATCTCTAATATATTTTGACGGAAGTCACACTAGTAAACAGTGGAGTCATGGAGGGTTGAATCCTGGACCCAGAGAGGTTCTTAAGGATCCTTAATCCAGCCTCACATAGGTGAGAAACAATCTACCATCCAGAGAAGCAATGCAGCTCACCCACTCTTCTAGTTCATAAGGGACACAGCTGGGGCTGAACCCAGGTTTCCAAAGCCCAGTCCAGGGCTCAGTTCTTTCATGTGACACTACCTGAAAGATGGCACACCTTCTAAAGCCTCCAACTTAGCCAAAATTGCAGCTATCAAGTTTGAAATATATCTGAAACCTAACATACATCCAGAAATGGGTTACAAGGGGATTCCAGCAGTGTAAAGATATGGTGGGTCCTAGGAGAGACTTTGCTATCTTCATGGACACCAATACAGACCAGTCTTTCCTTGTATTTGAAACTTAACTACCCCATACTCTGATCCCTTTCAAGCTGTTTTTGTTGAGATGCCTGTTTTCATCAACTATGGAGACTTTTAATTTTGTCTATGGATTTCTGGCTTTTTATTAATCATGTGACATGGGTGACATATTTCTTCGGAGCTCATTTTGCTCATCTGTAAAATGGAGACAATATCACCTCCATCAGAGGATTATGAGAATGCTGTGAAATCACACACATAAAACAGATATTAGGGGGTCTTCCCGGATGGTCCAATGGCTAAGACTCCGTGCTCCCCAGTGCAAGGTCTACCAGTTCGATCCCTCGTCAAGGAACTAAATTTCACATGCTGCAACTAAAGAGTTCATAGGCTGCAACTATAGATCCCACATGCCACAACTAAGACCTGGTACAGCCAAACAAATAAATGATTAAAACACACACAAAAAACAGTAGGTATTCAACAAGGGTGAGTTTTCTTCTTAGCCTTGCTAAAGTATGTCAAGGGAAAATGTTATAACACATCAGGGCATCCATATCATTTTGCTGCTAAATGTTCTGGAGTCATCTGAGGTCTGACACTACAGGGGATGATTATAGTGACCTTTTTTCTTGGGTGAAAACAGGCCCACCTGTGTTCCTGAGTACCAGTAGCCTGGTCACAATTACATTTGTCTTCTTCACACTCTAGGGTTGCTGAGGTTTGCATGAATTACTTTATTGCTTCAGTTTCTGCTTCAAAGTAATAGCAAGCTCCTCTGGGAGATACCTGGCTCTCATGCCCTTTCAGACACTTTATCTAAGGTGTTTTCCATGTAGACCTTTGCATCTCAAAGCAGCTACTGTGTTTTCAGCCAAATAACTAAAATATTTTCGGAGAACAGTGTTGCCAGTAGAACATTTTTGCCTTCGATTTCAAAACAAGTGAGACTTTCCTCCCATCATTTCAATTAACTCTAGTATTGAATCCTTCCTGGACATTGACCATCTTTTCTGTCTCGGGTTGCTAACTGATATGTTGATGGGAAAAACATAAGCACTGCAATTTCCCCCTTTCACCCTCAGCACTGATAGCTACCGTGGCCTAAATTACATCTCTGGGAAATGTTTCATCACACTCCTCTCTCCAGCTGCCACACTTTGTCATGTGGCACTTGCTGCCCTGTTTTCGGTTTTTGGATCCAAGTCTTTGGCAACATTTCTTATTACATATACGGAGGAAGGCTCCTGATAAGATTTTTTTTCTTGTACTTTTTCCCCCTTTTTTGAAATGAATCATCCAAGTGGCCTAGAATAGCCTTTAGTTTCCTAGTGGCTCAGTTTCCCTTTTCAGTGTTGGACAAATGTGTGTTGCAAGATGTATGTCCTCTTCAGGTTTGTTGTTGAGTCACTTAAGTTGTGTCAGACTCTTTGTGACCCCGTGGACTGTAGCACACCAGGATTCCCTGTTCTTCACTCTTCAAGTGTAGGGCTAGCTATTAGGTGTTTTCCCCAGTGCTATCCTTCATTTGGTATGAGCTGCTTAGAGATCACCAATGGCTAGATTGCTACGAGTCTCAAACCAGTTATGTGAGTTTCCATTCATGGCAGGGAGTTTATTTTTAAAGCGGTGCTTCCCAAAATTTAATATGCATAAAAGTCACCTGGGCATCTTGATAAAATGCAGATTGTGATTCAGAAGTTCTAGAGTGAGGCCTAAGATTATGCATTTCCCAGGGGGTATCTCATTGATGTCAGTGCTACTGGTCTGAGGATCATATTTTAAGTTGGGAAGTATACTGTACTCTGTAAAGTATAGTCATTATCTTATGCTGAAATGCTGCCTTTGGAAGCTCCCTTCTTATTTTGTTTTCTTCTTTCTTAAATTATATAGAGTCATAGAATCTTAAATGTGAAAGGTTTGTGCTGGTAAATCAACCTACACTCTGGAAGAGAAAAAGAATGCATTTATGTGCAAACATAAGTTGATTATAAATTTTACTGACCTAAAGAATGGGTGTAGCATACTATTTATAAATAATAATAGAGAATACTCTTTGTTGTAAACTCCGTTTAGCTAATTGGGTCTCACAAAACACTGGTTTTGAGAACTCATCTATCCATGGTCTACCTATGGTACAGTTGATGAGTGCAATTCTCATATAAATGTTGCCCAATATTTTTCTTTATGTGAGTAAGACAAAAGTAAAGTAACAAAGGCATATGTCAGGCTGTATTCATTCATCAAAGATATGAATGATTTCTTTGCTGAGCCAAATAAGAGCTTTTACATACTGTAAGGATATTTTCTTAAATGGATTATTCATAATATAACAGCTACACACATTACACCCTTTTAAGTTTAATCTGCATTATTAACATTTTAAAGTCATGTTCTTAAGTCAAGATGACAGAAAAATAAAGCAAGACCTGATGTGGAGTGGTTGCCAGTTTCACTGGTGTGACTGCTTCCACCATGGCCCATTTGAAACCACCGTTGTGACCGAGTGTGGAGTTGGAAAGAGATGGCACGTTGTTGTTTAGTTACTAAGTCATGTCAACTCTTTTGTGACCCATGGATCATAGGCTGCCAGGCTCATCTGTCCATGGGCTTTCCCAGGCAAGAATACTGGAGTGGGTTGCCATATCCTCCAGGGGATCTTTCTGATCCAGGGATTGAACCCACATCTCTTGCATCTCAGGCGAATTCTTTACTGCTAAACCAGCGGGGAAGCCCACAGTAGCACATGGTTATATAGTATTTCCATTATACAGGTAAAACTGGAATAAATAACCTCAAAATATACTTTGGCCACCTGATGCAAAAAGCTGACTCATTGGAAAAGACCCTGATGCTGGGGAAAAATTGAGGGCAAGAGGAGAAGTGAGCAACAGAGGATGAGATGGTTGGCTGGCATCACTGACTTAATGGACGTGAGTTTGCGCAAACTCTGGGGGATTGTGAAGGACAGGGCAGCCTGGCATGCTGCAGTCCATGGGGTCACAAAGAGTCTAACAGGACTTAGGGACTGAGCAACAATAACAAACTTCAAAATACAGAGAATAGTGAAATATAGTAGAATAAATACAAAGTGTAAGTTTTGAGTATTTAGTTACCTTTGTTTTAATATAATTTATTTAATTGAAACTCTATATAATTAATATTCAATACTGACCCTATTTTAACAGGCTTGTAAAAGTCCTGAGAATTTAACAGTTGGTTCATGGGCTAGTAGAGACTGGCACACTATTAGATGTAGATCATCTGGTCCAGTGATTCTCAACCTTTGCTATACACTGAATACTCCCAGGAATTTTATAACCTGTAGTCTTAGTTATTTATGTTAGGGCCCAGAAATCTGAGTTTTAAACTTTTTTTTTATTGAACTGTATCTTGTTTAAACAAAAATACATGAATCATAACTATATAACTTAAAGAATTATCACAAACTAAACACACACCCCAATCTAACCTAACCAGGACCTACATATGGAAACACAACCTTCAGTTCAGTTCAGTTCAGTGGCTCAGTCGTGTCCGACTCTTTGCGACCCCATGAATCGCAGCACACCAGGCCTCCCTCTCCATCACCAACTCCCGGAGTTCACCCAAACTCATGTCCATCGAGTCGGTGATGCCATCCAGCCATCTCATCCTCTGTCGTCCCCTTCTCCTCCTGCCCCCAATCCCTCCCAGCATCCGAGTCTTTTCCAATGAGTCAACTCTTCGCATGAGGCAGCCAAAGTATTGGAGTTTCAGCTTCAGCATCAGTCTTTACAAAGAACACCCAGGACTGATCTTTAGAATGGACTGGTTGGATCTCCTTGCAGTCCAAGGGACTCTCAAGAGTCTTCTCCAACACCACAGTTCAAAAGCATCAATTCTTTGGCTCTCAGCTTTCTTCACAGTCCAATTCTCACATCCATACATGACCACTGGAAAAACCATAGCCTTGACTAGATGGACCTTTGTTGGCAAAGTAATGTCTCTGCTTTTGAATATGCTATCTAGGTTGGTCATAACTTTCCTTCCAAGGAGTAAGCGTCTTTTAATTTCATGGCTGCACTCACCATCTGCAGTGATTTTGGAGCCCCAAAAAATAAAGTCTGACACTGTTTCCACTTAGCAGCACCCAAAATCCCATCTTAAGCCCCTATTCAGTCACTGTCTAATTGAGGCAACCACTGTCTTGACTTCTAATGCCATGGATTAGTTTTTCCTGATTGTCAACTTTTATACAAATGAAATCTCTTTTGTGTCTGGCCTCTTTCGATATTATGTTTCTAAGATTCATTATAATTGTATACAGCTGTATTTCATCTCTTTTTAGCACTGTATAATATTCCATTGTGTGAATAGACCTCAATTTATTATTTCTTTAGCCATTGTAGTGTCAGTGGTTTGTTTCCAGATGTTGGCTATTACGAGCAGTGCTGACAAGGACATTCTTGTGCAGGCAGCAGTATTTGAAACAAAACAAGTTCCCCCAGTCATTCTAAAAAGCAGCTGATTTCTTGACTGCCTTCTCTACAATTCCCTCTTCTGCCTTTGATTTTTCATATCATGTGATTAAGTCTATTGGTTCTTTCCTGAGAGTGTACTTTTAATACCTTAAGTCATGAAACTGTGTGCTTCCATTCATTATAGCATGTTTTCCTGGCTCTTTTCAATATAGATTCACCACCACCCTCCTTTCATCAAGACATCTGCTCTTGGGCGCTTTAAATAGGGATGAGATTTGGCCTCACATCAATAGCATGGAGGAATAATAGACATGGTGGAGATGGAGCCAAGGCTAAATTTGGCAGCCAATCATTAAGGCTCCTGGAAAGAGGCTTCAAGGAAGGGAAATTGTTTCCCTTTGTGTGTATCAAACAAAAATCAACAGTAAACCTTTGGCATATTTCAGATTCTAGATTTTTAAAAAATTGGTTTATTTGAAGTGGACCAGGGACTGTCTTCTGACATGAGAACGGATATCTCTCAAAGTCTCATGACTTGATCTGGAAAGAGAACAGAAGGAGATTTTCCCATGGGCTTGTTCCTACACCTAGCGTGCAGCCAGCCGGTGTAGCTCTGCTGCATTGTTCTGGGCTGAGTGGCTGTGTATTTGTGTGTTTGCATCTATTGAGATGTTAGTTCTTTTGACAGAAGTCAAGAGAGCTGAATGACCAGAAGCCCCAAGATGATACTGTTGATCAGTGGGATGGCTGCTTAGAATGGAAAGACAGGTGCCGGAAGCAGTAAGTCTGTTTCCTACCATATGAAAGGCATGTCACATACAGCTTTTACAATATGCAGAGAGAAAGTAAAGAATAGACACTAATTTCACATAATGGAACAAGAGCATGTATTCCCACACATGTAAATATTGTAGTCCTTCATTTTCCTACCTCCCCTCCCTCACATTTTTGTAAAACGTCTTTGTTATAAAATAACAAACATGTTCATTATTGAAAAGATGGGACATGTAGATAAGAAAAAAGAAAATTCTAATCCTAATGACATCAATATTTTAATGTATCTATATCCCAAATATTTCTCTTTATATTTAGGTACATAATTTTTAAGGAATGGTGTTACTCATGAGCCTCTAACTATAACAATAAATGTACTCCTATAATTTTACATTTTTAATTATACTTTTCCGGTATGTGGACGCTTTTTAAAAATTCGTCCCTTGTAGTCGGATTTCTAAAATTGTTTCCAATATTTTGTTTCCACAGTAATATGATGAACACTCCTTTAATGGAATCTTACTGTAATTCTAAATATTTTTCTAGGAATAAAGTCTTATAATCGAATGAACATTATGGACATTTTAAAGTCTTCTGAGTCATTATCCAAAAATTATCATTATCCAAAATAATGATACCATCTTCCTCTCCCACAAACAGTGCTTCATCCTGCTTTTAATAAATGTACAATCTTTCATGTCATAATTCCCACCAAGAGTTGGAGGGTACATGAACATGTCCTGAAAACATTGAATACTAGCTAGAATCTACACATTGCTGGCAGTCAATAACCTTGAATAAAAATAAGATATTTTTATAGTTTTTTGCCCACCAGTATTTTTGGATTTTATGGTCTAACTTTGTTAAGAATTCTGGTTTGGGGGGGGGGGCGGGGGGGGCGACTGGTGGAAAAAAACTATTTTCTTCATTTGCCTGAATGAGAGCATAAGCTAATCCTAACTGACATATTATAGGCTCATAAATGATTAAATGCAATTGTTTGACTGTTATCATCTCTGAAGGTGTTGCAGCAGGTGGTCTCTCTGGCAGTACAGATGCTAACCCAAGTGACATCTTTAGAGAGCACTTTGAATGAACAACTTATGACAGAGGACTGTAGAGACTTCTTCTCTATCAGGATGGGTTTTTAAGCACATCTAGTCTGCAGACTGATACTAGCTTTCTCAAATGAGCATTTGATGTCTCTTTAAAGACTTGAGCAATATTTTAATTATTAATTCTTGACAAAGCTTCCTCCAGCCCTTAGCTAAGGCTCACCCAGATGAGGACTACAGGCCCTCCAATGTGAAAACAATGTGTAGAGTCTTCTGTTGCTTTATTTTTTTTTAACTTTTAAAAAAGGCATATTGAAGTATAACATGCATAGAGAAATGTGTACAGATTACAAGTGTACAGTTTGATGAATTACCCTTACTTAATATGACCTAGCTGCAGTCAGCTTTGATTGAGCTATATCCCTTGTGACTGAAAATATGTAGAATTTGCCTGTACAAGTAGAGATTAGAACATTAAATTCATGCACTGAGTATGCATCAGTATTTGTATGTTTGTGATTTGCAGGTACACAAATATACAACATGCATACAAGCAAATTTGGAACTTCTTTTTCTTAATGAGTATAAAGCTCAGTTATGCTACATCTATACAAATTAAAATAACTACAATTGATTGCCACAGAATAGTTTACATGCTTAGTTTCTAAAAATTACTCATTTCAGTTACCGTAAGTATTCCTTTGAACATTCAGAATTTTAAAGCCAAGAATTTTTCATCTTCTCTCTAAGATAGAATTGTATGTATTGGTCCTGGTTACCCACAGCTGTCTCTTTGGGTTCAATTTCTGTGTCTGATGTTCAGCAAGATATCATTTATATTCCTATGTTCTTTTTAGTTGAGAGCTTGAGTCAGAAAAAAAACAGGTTTAACAGGCTCACTGTGATTTTTAAATGCATGATTTTGAAAAACAATTTATGCATCACCAAAAATCATTTTTTATTATGATCGGAGTGTACCAGGGTATTTTTAGTAGAATTAACAACCAAAAGTAGGACTTCTCTGGTGGTCTGGTGGTTAAGACTGCACTCCCGATGCAGGGGGCCCGGGTTCGATCCCTGGTCAGGGAACTAGATTCTACATGCCACAACTAAAGATCCCACATGCAGCAACAAAGATACTGTGTGCTACAATTAAGACCCAGTGCCGCCAATAATTTTTTTTTTTAACCTCAAAGTTATACGTATGTAATCATTACCTTTTTTAAAAGCTAAAATAGATTTTCCATTAGAGAATTAGTACATCTAAGAATATTATTCAGTCCCAAAAAGGAATAAAGTACTAGTACATGAATGAACTTGAAAACATGATGCTGAATACAGAAGGCAGACACAGAAAGCCATATATTGTATGGTTCCATTTATAAGAAATGTCCAGAGTAGGAAAATCCATTGTGACAGGAAGTAAATTCCTGTTTTCCAGAGCTGGAGGGAGAAGGGAATGAGAATGTCTACTAATTGGCACAAGGTGTCTTTTGGGGGTGATGAAAATGTTCTAAAATTAAATAGTGGGAAGAGCTGTACAACTTTGAGAATATAATAAAAACCTCCTAATTACACACTTTCAAAGGGTGAATTTTATGGCAAATCAATATTATCTCAGTTTACCGCAAAGAGGTAATACATATGCACTGTAGAAAATTTGGAAACTAGGAAAGTAGCAACAGGTTATAGCCCGATTCAGTTCAGTTCAGTCGCTCAGTCGTGTCCAACTCTTTGCAACCCCATGGACTGCAGCACGCCAGGCCTCCCTGTCCATCACCAACTCCCGGAGCTTGCTCAAACTCATGTCCATCGAGTCGGTGATGCCATCCAACCATCTCATCTTCTGTCATCCCCTTCTCCTCCTGCCTTCAGTCTTTCCCAGCATCAAGGTCTTTTTTCAGTAAGTCAGTTCTTCACACCAGGTGGCCAAAGAATTGGAGCTTCAGCTTCAGCATCATTTCTTCCAATGAATATTCAGGACTGATTTCCTTTAGGATGGACTGCTTGGATCTCCTTGCAGTCCAAGGGACTCTCAAGAGTCTTCTCCAGCACCACAGTTCAAAAGCATCAATTCTTCAGCACTCAGCTTTATAGTCTAACTCTCACATCCATACATGACTACTGGAAAAACCATAGCTTTGACTAGACAGACTTTTGTCAGCAAAGTTATGTCTCTGCTTTTTCATATGCTGTCTAGGTGGGTCATAGCTTTTCTTCCAAGGAGCAAGTGTCTTTTAATTTCATGGCTGCAGTCACCTTTGCAGTGATTTTGGAGCCCCAAAAATAAAGTCTGTCACTGTTTCTCCATCTATTTGCCATGAAGTGATGGGACCAAATGCCATGATCTTAGTTTTCTGAATGTTGAGTTGTAAGCCAACCTTTTCGCTCTTCTCTTTCACTTTTGTCAAGAGGCTCTTTAGTTCTTTGCTTTCTGCCATAGGGGTGGTGTCATCTGCATTTATAAGGTTATTGATATTTCTCCCAGCAATCTTGATTCCAGCTTGTGCTTCATCCAGCCTGGCATTTCGCATGATGTACTCTGCATAGAAGTTAAATAAGCAGGGTGACAGTATACAGCCTCAACGTACTCCTTTCCAATTTGGAACCAGTCTGTTGTTCCATGCCCAGTTCTAACTGTTGCTTCTTGACCTGTATACAGATTTCTCAGGAGGCAGGTCAGGTGGCCTGGTATTCCCATCTCTTTAAGAATTTTCCACAGGGACACAATTATTAAATTTTTAAGTATTCACATATTAATATACAAAAGAAGGGCGGATCCCCAGGGAAGATCCATTCCACTGGTTGAGAGGAACGCACATGAGAGAAACAAGGAGCAGTGATCAGCCCTGTGAGTGGAATGAAGCAACACCTGAAGGAGCAGGATCTGAGGTCCTGAGAGGCCAGAAGATAGATGTGAGCTCTTCAGGGAAACATTCCAAAGAGACTTTTTAAAAGTTTTCTTCAGGATGCCTGATAAATTACATAAATCGCAACACTGTATTCCTAAATACCCATATTGTTTCCACAGTTTAGTTAAAGTCCCATTTTGGTTTCTTTTAGCTGTGTCAGTGTGCTAAGGTGGTACTTAGGGTGAGAGAATGGTGAGCTTCAATTTTAATTGTTACACATATTTGTTTATTTTATGTAGTTTTCATCAACTGTATTTCAGATGACGACCTTGTTCTTTCCCCTCTGTGGTGTAACATTAGCACTTCTATTATTGCAAACTCAATGTAAACATAATTTTAAATAATGACAGTCTTAATAGATAAGACTGACTGAGTGTTCTCTTGATGGCTGCATAGTGATTAAAATATTTTACAAGCATGGTCTAATTTCATCTTTACAACAATTCATTGAAGGAGGTAATTATCCCCAGTTTACAGATAAGGAAATAGAGACTTAGATTAAGTAATTTGCCCAAGACCACATACGAAGTACCTTAATTAACTATTCCCCCTCTTGATTTAGGTGGTTGGCAGTTTTTCCTTATTCTTAATAAAGATGTGATAAACCTATTTGCTTTTAAAACATTTTTCCATTTATAAAGTTATTTCCTCAGATGGGTATTTTTTTTTATAATTTCCAAGTTTTAGTTTATTTTTTATTATAGTCTTGCTGTCATAAAACCTTTCCTCTTAACTTTTATATTTATTTCTTTGTGGCTAGAGAATTTGATTGATATAACATGTTTGGCGGAATATTTGTCCTTATGATCGGTCTCTATAGAGTCGGGTTTTGTAAATGTGCTAAGAACACTTGAAAAGAAAGCACTCTCTCATAGATTTTCAAAAATGTGGGTTATCTGTTAACTCAGCCCCACTTTTTATGCTATTCAAGTCTTCCATGTATTATTTTTACTTTTGCTTTCTTCATATGATACCAATTCCGATTTGTCATCTCGTGTGTCAGTTATTTGCATTGATTTCTTCTTATCATTATAGAGCTTGTCTTGTTATTACATGCCTTCTAGTATATGAAGTTCATTATTGCTGCTATGCTTTTACTATGCATTGCCCTTTTTAACCTTTTAATTATCTTCTACAGATAATTTTTCTATATAATTTTGAAACCAAAATCTAAATAAGTGTAGACTGGGCTTATATTCCCAGTTGGTTTTGGTTTCCACAGTTCTTTAAAACTGAAATGCCCATTAAAAAAATTTTTTTTAATTATCTCTGAGTGTTTTGGCAAGTATCTTTGAGCAGTTTAATTCCTTAAAGCATTTTGCCCCCGAGTCTTTGTATCTAAAAATAACTACATGTTACCGTCACATCAGTATTACTTTGACCTGATTCAGAAATGTGTTAGTCTGTCCTTTTTCTTTGAAAGCTGTATATGTGTTTTTCTATTGTGTTAAAATAACATTGGTGAAGTGTATGGTCATCTGTATTGTTATACCTTGATAGAAGTGTTTTTGGACATTAGTTTTAGAACTTGTTTTGCTAAGATACTTAGAAGATTGTTGCTGTTGTTCAGTCACCCAGTCGTGTCTGGCTGTCTGCAACCCCACGGACGGTAGCACTCCAGGCCTCCCTGTCCCTCAGTATTTCCCAGAGTTCGTCCAAGTTCATGTTCATTGCATCGGTGATGCCATCCAGCCATCTCTTTCTCTGACACCCTCTTCTTCCCTCAATCTTTCCCAGCATCAGGGACTTTTTCAGTGATCCCAGATTCAGGGACTTTTTCCCTGACTTTTTCAGGGACTTCGTCTGTTTTCATCAGATGACCGAAATACTGAAGCTTCAGCATCAGTCTTTCCAGTGAATATTCAGAGTCGATCTCCCTTAAGATTGACTGGTTTGATCTCCTTGCTGTCCAAGGGACTTTCAGGAGTCTTCTCCAGCACCACAGTTCAAAGGCATCAATTCTTTGGTGCTCTGCCTTCTTTATCATCCAGCTCTCACAAATATGTGACCACTGGGAAGACCATAGCCTTGACTAGACAGACCTTTTTCAGCAGAGTAAGGTCTCTGTTTTTCAACACAATGTCTAGGTTTCTCATTGCTTTCCTGCCCAGAAGCAATGGTCTTCTGATTTCATGGCTGCAGTCACCGTCCGCAGTGATTTTGGAGTCCAAGAAGAGGGAATCTGTCACTACTTCCACCTTTCCCCCTTCTATTTGCCATGCAGTACTGGGGCTGACTTCCATGATCTTAGTTTTTTTAATATTTAGTCTTAAGCCAGCTCTTTCACATTCTCCCTTTGCCCTCATCAAGAGGCTCTTTAGTTCCTCTTCGCTTTCTACCATTAGAGTGGTATTATCCATATATCTGAGGTTGTTGATATATAATGGTATAGTAATCTGACAATTATTATACAGTTATTTTTTGCTGAAGAATGTATACACTTGGAGTCTTCTTTTTCTCCTCTGTGTCCCCACTACACCCTCCTTTTAGTATTAGGAAAATTTTGTTCTACTAAGTCACATTTTGCAACCTTATTTCTTCAAGAACCCTACTATCTAAGAGATTGCTTTTCAACGGTTCACCTCTTATCTAATATCTTCTGTTACATTTTCACATGGCCTTCCATCTATATGTAGAGTTTCTTATGTTTACCCTCTACCTCACTAGTTCATTTTACTACCTTTTCAAGGCTGCTATTGACTGTTGCCAGTGGTTTGTGGAGAGGGCAATGGCACCCCACTCCAGTACTCTTGCCTGGAGAATCCCATGGACAGAGGAGCCTGGTAGGCTGCAGTCCATGGGGTCGCTAAGAGTCGGACACGACTGAGCGACTTCACTTTCACTTTTCACTTTCTTGCATTGGAGAAAGAAATGGCAACCCATTCCAGTATTCTTGCCTGGAGAATCCCAGGGACAGAGGAGCCTGATGGGCTGCAGTCTATGGGGTCACACAGAGTCGGGCACAACTGAAGTGACTTAGCGGCGGCAGCAGCAGTATGATTTTGAATGTGGCTATCCTGTATTTTGGGCTTCCCAGGTAACTCAGTGGTAAAGACTCTACCTGCCAATGCAAGAGATGTAGATTCAATCCCTGGGTCAAGAAGATCCCGTTGAGAAGGAAATGGTGACCCACTCCAGTATTCCTGCCTGGGAAATCCCATGGACAGAGGAGCCTGGCGGGCTACAGTCCAAGGAATCACAAAAGAGTCGGACACAACTTAGCTACCTAACAACAAATCCTGTATTTAATTTATACATAGCCTTTACTTATCATGTCCTATTGCCTACTTACAGCCTCATCTGCTGTTAGTATACCTGCATTGTCTTTTTTGGCATGATCAAATACATGGATAGGTTTTTTTTTTTAATTTTTCTTCTGCTTCTTAGAACATATCTACTTCAGTAGACAACTTTTCTCTCTGTCTTTAGCTAATTACTTGCACCTTTCTATGTCCAGGCTTTTAATAGATCACATGTTGAATGATCTCTGTGTACTCCATCCATATTAAAAAGTATTTATGCTGGTCAAATATTGAAGTATATTTGAACATTCCAAATGCTTGGATAAACTCAAATTTGTCAGAGACCAAAACAGAGCTCTGTAGAGACCCAGGAACCCACCCAGCCCCTAGCAGACAAGCAAAGCTACTCAGTTTGGTTTGGGCTGAAAGAACTTAGGAGGGTGAGCTAGGACTTCGGTGAGGAATGTCACCACTGAAGATACACCGACGTTCAGCCTTAGGGATTGTCCCCCCTTGCCCCACTGCCTCTGGCTTCAGCCTCTCAAGATCAATCACTTCCATTTGCAGTGTCAAAACTGAAACTGCCCGCTTGGGCAGGCTGGAGGAAACAGAAACCAGTCTATCCCATGCTCAGTGCTGTCTCCCTGCCCATCCTCAGGAAGGAGCAGTGATATTGCAGCCTGCCGGTTTCACAATGACTGTCTAGCAGCTCTGCTATCTCCTCTTTCCACCCTGTCCCAGTGAGTCCAGCTTACATCACTCCAGATCACAGGCATCTGTGGCAAAGAGCATCCTGCTTCCCTCCAGGCCATAGAAATGGGCAATCTGTTGGTCTTCAGCAACATTCTCATTTGGCTCCATGGAGGTGAATCTGGGCAGAGATCTTTCCAGTGTCTGGTATTTGGTTACTCCTTATTCTTAGTTTCTGGCACTGTTTGAGTCTGCTGTCTGTACAGAATAAGGTTAATTCTAGTGGGACCTGGGTAGAGGGGGATCCAAAGCATCTGATCATTCATAGCTCACTTGAAGTCCAGCTATTGCCTTGTGTGACATGGCTCTTGTAGATATAGATTGAACTCTGTCTTCCAGACTAATTTTCATATCAGTTATAAATCTTTCTCCCTATGTAGTGGCTGCACATGGCTCCCTTCTCCCCTTCTTTTCTAGCCAAGCAGTAACTCACCAAAAAGAGTTGATATTCCCTTGAATTAGGATGCTAAAGTCTAGAAACGGATGAGAACTTTATGAGACCCTTATATGTAAATAATACCAAGATTCATAAATTGACTCTAGGCAGTAGAGCACAGTGAAAGTCCACATTCCTTTATTTTTCTAAATCAGATTCAGCCCTAAGCCACTCCTGTTTGCCTGTATCTGGGCTCCTCCCTATCCCCTGCCTTCCCATTTGGTGGAGGGGCCTGGACCTTGGTCCCTGGTGGTTCCCATGGTTACTGATGCTCTTCCTGCTGGGGTAGCCATGGCTGGTGCAGTGCCATCTGTCAGAGGCTGCCCTCGTGATGGGCCACACAGATGTCCCTCAACGTGTTCCTCTGCAGGCTTAGCCACACGCCGCAGCTTTCGAGGCCACAGGCTTAATGATCAGTCACCAGAGACAACCAAGTGCCAGGTCTCTGCCAGCCCCATGTGGAAGGTTTCCTAAGGAAGCTGGAGTAAGTGTTTTTGTGTATATAACTGAACAAATACTTATGGCAGGCCATGTATGGCCAAGGCACCGTGAAAAGATCTGAGGATTTAAAGGTGATTAACAGTCTCTGTTGTCAAAGGTGCATAACCTTGATGAGATGGAAACGAGACATATATAAGGCTCGTTGTCAATATTGCAAAGGAAGTGAAGTGAACTCACTCAGTCGTGTCTGACTCTTTGTGACCCCATGGACTGTAGCCAACCAGGCTCCTCTGTCCATGGGATTTTCCAGGCAAGAATACTAGAGTGGGCTGCCATTTCCTTCTCCAGGAGATATTCCTGACCCAGGGATTGAACTCGGGCCTCCCACATTGTAGGCAGACGCTTTACTGTCTGAGCCACCAGGGAAGTCCCAAAGGGCAATTTGATAAATACCATAGGACACAGGATGAAAGGAGAATGTGCTAAGTGCATTTGTTTCCAAAATGGACTTGATCTCTGCTTTGCTCCATCTCTGCCGATTCCATCCTGGTCACAGCCACCCTTTTTCCCTCTTGGAGAACATAGGAGCTTCCTAGCTGGGCATCTGCCACTGTTCAGAATCCAACCCCATGCTCTCCACACAGCAGTCTCAGTGATACTAGTGATACTTTTTATTTAGTTTTTTAAATATTTATTTATCTGTCTGTGCCAGGTCTTGGTTGCCCCATGTGGGATCTAGTTCCTCAACCAGGGATCAAACTCGGGCCCCCTGCATTGGGAGTCTTAGCCTCTGGACCACCAGAGGAGTCCCTGGTGGTACTTTTTTAAAAAGCAAATGAGAACGTGTTACTCCCCTGCTGAAAACCCTTCAGTAGCTTCTCACTGCGCTGAGAATGAAATCCAAACTCCTGGCTGTGGCCTCAAAGGTCAAGTATGATCTGAGCCCTGCCCTGTCTACCCATCAGCTTCCCTCTTCCCAGTTCCCTCCACTCAAGCTTTTCCACCCGTTTCCCATCTCATGACCAGGCCCTTCTGATTGTTTAGAGAGGAGCAGGGGGGCCTCCTCCTGGAGGCCTCCCACCCATCATTTTCTCCCATAACGCCTTTTGTTTTCCCTGAAGAAGTTTATCAAATGTACAATGGTATCCCCCTATTCAGTGATCTCTCCCTAGCTGATGGTGAGGTCCCTGGGGCCAGCACCCACCCTGGCCTGTCTACTGGTGTGCACCTGGGGGCCTGGCACTCACTAAGCGCAGCGTCTGTTTCTTTAACCAAGACAGCCCGAGGCCTACAAAATATTTCAGTGGGTGGATCAAGGGCACAAGAAATAATGGCATAATCAACATTGTCAAAGGCCACGCCACACTGCATATCTGTAGGCAAAAGTAGGGGGGAATGTCTCAAACATAGCACACACTTTACTTATGGTGATTTTGAATCCTACCCTGGAATTTGTATGCATATTTTAAGCTGTTTTCAATCATTGCTTTTTTTAAATTGAGACAGTTGTTATTAAGGGCAGTCAGTAGAAGAAGTAGTTTATTTCTAATCCTGGCCCACTTCCTCACTGACATGGAGCTTCAAAAAATGAGAGCGTGGTCTGGTGTAGGTCATTACAGGGCTCTGCTGAGAAGGAGTGAATGTTTTAAAAAGTGTCTCTGTATTATTTGTATTCCTGAAGTTCTCTGCAGTGCTCTTTTGGTTACTTAATCTCTTTTTTGTTTTGATCAAAACTTTGAATTGAACAAATATTGCTGATTGGAATGATGAAAGGCAATATTATCCTGGAGATATATTTTAATGAACTTTTGATTTAAAGAAGCCTATCCCAGCTCTGCCTGTCTCTTTCCCAGGTCTGGACCTATTCCGTGTTCCAGCTGAGATGTTTATATAATGCATAAGGCTGCTCCTGCCTGACTAGGACTGGTGATTAAGAGCTCAGGATAATGAAATCTGCACAGTTGAAACTTGGCTGTTGGCTATAGTTATTATGCAACTCTTAACATTTCCCTTTTGTTTCTGCCAATAATATAAAATTCTCAGTCTTTCTTTCATAGCTAACTCTCCAAAGACGCTCAAATTTGTTCCACTAGGTTTTTTAATGACCAAGTTAAATTATTTCTTAAAGTTCAGAGTATATGCTTTTCTAAAGGACAAGAAAATTTAGTGGCTGTGCAATTGCCCTGTTCAAACTGTCAATAACAGCTGAATGGAGCTTGAAGTACAAAGTCCCCTCTATGGTCTTAGATTTCTGTCTTTAAGCAGACTGCTCATCCGGCCTTGATTGCATTAGCAAATATAACAAGAGACAAGGCAAAAGTGACAGGAAGAGGCAGCATATTCTAATAATGGGGTGATGTGGAGCAATTAGGAGATCTTAGTGAAGCATCTTAGACAAATGGTCAACCTTTCCTGGCCCATCCTCTCTAAGATCTGAATTTCTAGTGTTAGAAGAAAATTGCACCCTTACCCGAATTCAAATAGTGACCCTATACTAATGTGCACCCATTTGGAACAAGAAGGACTATCTTGGGTTTTATGAGCCACAGCACCCACAAATTACTCAGTTATGGAGACAAGATTCTGATAGTCATCTAGCTGTCATGTAATTGGGGAAGTGAACGTGCCTGACTCTTCCTGAGAACCTGTTTCTTAAGAATAGGACACTATGTAGACCATCATCTCAAGGACTCAAGGTGAGGGGTAGAGCCAGCACCAAAGGAAGGAAAACACTTTGAAGAGGAGCCTAGGGCAGCTAAAGTCATGTTAGGCTGCATCTCTTGTTTCTCCTGTGGTTGGCCCTGGAAGAATCACAAGTATATTGGGGACCCATGGGCCAGAGAGAGCAGACAGAGCTTTATAGAAAAGGGACATTGTATGCTCATATATTCCAAGCACTTCAGTGTATGGCAGTGGGTGGGCCAAAAGTTTTGTTTGGGTTTTTCTATAAGATGTTATGGAAAAAAATCTGAATGAACTTTTTGGCCAACCTATTAGTACCCCCAGAAACACCTGATGATTCATTCATTCAGTGCACAAGATGGACGCTTTGATGTTACAACCTCAGGAAAAAGATAAAAAGGTCAACCACCATTCAGTGATTTGCTAATATAAGAAAAAATGAGTGAAAGAGAAACAGAGTATTTGTGTTTTCGATTGCTTCTCCTAAAATCATTTATTGATACAGAGGAGAAAGAAATTTAGTCTGTGGGGAGGTGGGGCAATAAGGAAAACTTTTTCCAGGAGGTAATATCTGAGTTGGGCTTCCCAGGTGGCGCTAGTGGTAAAGAACCTGCCTGCCAATGCAGGAGACATAAAGAGATGTGGGTTGGATCCCTGGGTCGGGGAGGATCCCCTGGAGGAGGGCATGGCAACCGACTCCAGTATTCTTGCCTGAAGAATCCCATGGACAGAGGAGCCTGGAGGGCTACAGTCAGTGGGGTTGCAAAGGGTTGGGCATGACTGAAGCGACTTAGCACAATATCTGAGTAAGATTTTGAGGAATGAATAGAATTCACCAGGCAGATGAGGAAGAGTAGAAGTTCAAACAATGTTTAGAATTCTGAGAGTCAATTTGTGTGGCTAAAGCAAGTTGTGTTAGTTCCCTATTGCTGCTGTAACAAATTACTGAAAGTTAAATGTCTTAAACCAATAGATTTATTATCTTACAATCCTAGAGGTCAGAAGAGTGAAATGGGTCTCAGTGTGGTAAAGTCAAAGTGTTCCTGCTGGAGGCTCTATGGAAGAATCTATTTCCTCACCGGTTCCAGCTTCTGAAGATTACCTGTATTTCTTGGCTTAAGGCCCTTCCCTCTATCTTCAAAGTCATCTTCTATTTCTCTCTGATTTTGACCTTTTGCCTCCTTATTTCACCTGTGAAGGAAGCTTGTGATTACACTGGGCCTACCCAGCTAACCCAGGATAATCTCCTTATAGTAAGGTCAGCTGATTAGCAACCTTAATTCCATCTGCTACCCTGGTTCCCACATGCCGTGTAACAGAACATATTCATAGCTCCCAGAGATGTCAACCATAGACATCTTTGATGATCCATTATTCTGCGTACTATGCATGTAGTACAGAAAGTTGAGGGTGATGGTGTAGAGAAGAGTTGCCATGATTCATCAACCCTAGGTAGAAACGATCACCCCAGAGGGGCCTATAATTAAATATGTATTAATTATATATATAGGGTATATATATGGGCTTCCCTGGTGGCTCAGTGGTAAAGAATTCACCTGCCAATGCAGGAGATGTGGGTTTGATCCCTAGGTCAGGGAGATCCTCTAGAGAAGGAAATGGCAACCCATTCCAGTATTCTTGCCTGGAAAATCCCATGGACAGAGGAGCCTTGCGGGCCACTGTCCAGGGGGTTGCAAAAGAGTCAGACACAACTTAGCAACTAAACAACAACAAACAGCTCTATGTATGTGGTATATTTTAAATGGAGAAGTCAAGGTTCTGGAGGTCTTCCTAAAGTAGGATGTGCATGTTTCAGCTAACTATTGCTATGTAACAAACCACCCCAAAACTTGGTGGCTTAAACAACAGTTTATTATTTGTTATGATTCTGTAGGTTGGCCAGGTGATTCATCCGTTGGTTTCACCCAGGTTCACTCATAAAGTGACATTCAGCTGGAAGGTTGGCTGGCCTAGAAGATCCAAGATGACCTCACATTATGTGTCCTCTGGTGATGGCCGACAGCCAGACTGCTTCGGTCTTCCTCACTGAGTCCTTATCTTCCGCTGGGCAGGCCTCAAGACCTCGCTGCATCAGCATGCAGGACCTGTGGAGGCCTTGATTCCAGAACTCACACAGCATCGCATTCATCACATTCTTTTGAGTTGGGCCAGGAAGTCACTTATTTAAGAGGTAGGGAAATAGATTCTAGCTCCTCATGGCAGCTGCTCCTGTGGCCATATTTCACACAGCACAAGCTGTAAAGATAGGCGGTTTTGCTCTGAGAGCAGAATCTCGAGATTGGAGATTTCAGAGGTAAAATGTTTGTGGATGATGACAATATCCGGCACATGGCTAAAAGCTATGCATGGCTCAAGTAGAGGGTGCTGAATATCACTGGCACTGAAGAGGTGAAGGAGCTGTGAGGCTGGGTACAGGCTGCATCATCCTGCGCACACGAGACCAAGCTGCTGGTGCATGTGGAAGAGTGAGGTAAAGTCTAGTACATGACAGTGATAATGGCGGGGGCAGATAACCAAGCAAGGTGGGATAACTCGATAGGCAGAAGATCAAGACCACACTGTTGCAAGTCAGCCTTGTGGACGGAGGCTAGTCTGCAGAGCAGTAGCTCACTAAGTCCTTCACTTCCCAACCTCCACAACGTCTTATTCATGTACCAGGGTTTTTTTTTAATGTTGAAAGATAGTTGATTTACAATGTTGTGTTAGTTTTAGTTATACAACAAAGTGATTCACATATATATATATATATATATATATATATATATATGTGTGTGTGTGTGCTTTTTCAGATTCTTTTCCATTTTAAGTTATTACAAGATATTGAATAGAGTTCCCTGTGCTATACAGTAGGTCCTTGTTGTTTATCAATTCTGTATAAGTAATGTGTATCTGTTAATCCCAAACTCCCGTCTTATCCCTTCCTCCCACCTTTCCCTTTGGGTATCCATAAGTCTGTTTTGTATATATGTGAGTCTGTTTTGGTTTTGTAAAGAAGTTCGTTTATATCATTTTTTTAGATTCTAGGTAGGAGTGGTATCATGATACTTGTCCTTTCTGTCTGACTTACTTCAGTTAGTATAATGATCTCTAGGTCCATCCATGTTGCTGCAAATGGCATTACATCATTCTTTTTGACAGCTAAGTAATACTCCATTGTGAGAATATATATGTGTGTGTGTGCATGCACCTCTGCACACGCTTCTTTATATCCATTTATCTGCTGATAGACACAGCTCAGGTTGCTTCCATGTCTTGCCTACTGAAAACAGTGCTGCTGTGAACACTGGGGGTGCACACATCTTTTCAAATTGGAGTTTTCATCTTTTTGAGATATATGCCCAGAATTGGGATTGCTGGATCATATGATAACTCTGTTTTTAGTGTTTTTTAGGAAACTCCATACTGTTTTCCATAGGGATTGCACCAATTTACATTCCCACTAGTAGTGTAGGAGGGTTCATCCTCGCTAGTGTTTATTATATGTAGACTTTTGATGACGGCCATTCTGACTGGTGTGAGTTGATACCTCATTGTAGTTTTGATTTACATTTTTCTAATAATTAGTGATGTTGAACATCTTTTCATAGGCCTTTTGGTCACCTGTATGTCTTCTTTGGAGAAGTGTCTATTTAGATATTCTGCCCATTTTTTGATTTTTTTTTTAATGTATATTGAGCTGTATGAGCTCAATTTTGGAAATTTGTCCCTTGTCGATCACATCATTTGCAGATAATTTCTCTTAATCCATAGATTGTCTTTTTGGTTTGTTTATGGTTTCCTTTGCTGTGCAAAAGCTTGGAAGCTAGTTTAGATCTCATTTGTTTACTTTTGTTTTTATTTCTTTTGCCTTGGGAAACTGACCTAAGAAAACATTGCTATGATTTATGTCAGAGAATGTATTGCTGATGTTTTCTTCTAGAAGTTTTATGGTGTCATGTCTTATATTTAAGTCTTTAAGCCATTTTGAGCTAATTTTAGTGTGTGGATGAGGGACTGTTCCTTTTTGTTTGTTTATTTTTGGCTGCCCTGGGTCTTCACTGCTGCATGGGCTTTCTCTAGTTGGCAGCGAGTGGGGGCACCTCTTAATTGTAGGGCACGAGCTTCTCACTGCAATAGCTTCTCTCGTTGCAGATCAAGGCTCTGGGATGTGCCAGCTTCGCGTGGGCTCAGTAGTTGTGGCACAGGGGCTTAGTTGCCACACAGCATGTGGAATCTTCCTAGACCAGGGATTGAACCTGTGTCCCCTGCATTGGCAGGTGGATTCTTCTTTTTATGGGGACTTTAGCAAATGTTTTATGTTGTTAAATTTTATTTTTAAGTGGAAGATACTTGCTTTACAATATTGTGTTGGTTTCTGCCATACAACAAGGTAAATCAGTCATAAGTATACACATGCTCCCTCCCTCTTGAACATCCCTCCCACCCCCAAGCCGATCCCACCCCTCTAGGTCATCACAGAACACCAGGTTGAGCTCTCTGTGTTATACAGCAACTTCCCACTAGCTATCCGCTTTACATATGGTGGTGTATATGCTTCAGTGCTATTCTCTGAATTCATTCCACCCTCTCCTTACCCCACTGTGTCCACAAGTCTGATCTTTATGTCTGCATCTCTGTTCCTGCCCTGAAAAGAGGTTCATCAATAACCATTTTTCTAGATTCATATATATGTGTTAATATATGATATTTGTTTTTCTCTTTCTGACTTCACTCTGAATAACAGGCTCTAGGTTCATCCACCTCACTAGAACTGAATCAAATTCATTCCTTTTTATGGTTGAGTAATATTCCACTGTATATACATACCACAATTTCTTTATCCATTCCTCTGTCGATGGACATCTGGGTTACTTCTATGTCCTAGCTATTGTAAATAGTACTGGTAGATGGATTCGGAACCACTGGACCACCAGGGAAGTCCAAGGGAGTGTTCTAATTTCACTGACTTACATGTGGCTCTTCCAACTTTCCCAACACCACTTGCCAGAGAGACTGTCTTTTGTCCATTGTATATTTTTGCCTCCTTTGTCAAAGATTGACTGTAGGTTTGAGGGTTTGTTACTGGGCTCTCTATTCTACAGAGAATAGAGCTTTTTGTGCCAGTACCACACTGCTTTAATTACTGTAGCTTTGTAGTATTATCTAAAGTCTGGGAAGGATATGCCTCCATCTTTGTTCTTTTTCCTCAATTGCTTTGGCAATTCTGGGTCTTTTGTGGCTCCATATACATGTTAGGATTATTTGCTCTAGTTATGTGAAAAATTTGATAGGGATTGCAATAAATCCATAGGTGCTTTGGATGGTATAGCCATTTTAACAATATTAATTCTTTCAATTCCAAGGCCATGGAATATCTTTCCATTTCTTTTCAGTCATCTTCAGTTTCCTTTATCAATGTTTTACAGTTCTCAGAGTGTAAGTCTTTAACCTCCTTTGTCAGGTTTATTCCTAAGTTTTGTTTTGTTGTTTTGGGGGGCATTTTTTTTGGACATGATGTTAAAAGTGATTTTTTTTTTTACTTTCTTTTATTTCATTGTTACTGTAAAGAAATGCAACAGATACATGTATATTAATCTTGTATCCTGCTACTTTGCTGAATTTGTTTATTAGTTCCAATAGTTTTTGTGTGGAATCTTTCAGATTTTCATATAGAATGGCATGTTATCTACATATAATGACAATTTTACCTCTTCCCTTCCAATATGGACACTTCTTTCTTTCTTTTTGTTGCTGTTGTCTGATTACTATAGCTAGGACTTCCAATACTGTGTTAACTAAAAGTGGTGAGAGTTGGCATCCTTCTCTTGTTCCAAATTTTAGTGGGAAGGCTTTCAGTTTTTCACCATTGAGTATTATGTTGGCTGTGAGTTTGTCATAAATAGCTTTTATTATGTTGAGATATGTTCCCTCTATACCCACTTTTCTGAGAGTTTTTATCACGAGTGGATATTGAATTTTATCAGTTGCTTTTTCTGCATCTATTGAGATGATCTTTTGACTTATGTCTTTTCTATTGTTGATATGATATAACACATTGATTTTACATATGCTGAACCATCCTTGTGACCCTAGGATGAATCCAACTTGGTCATGTTGTAGGATCCTTTTTTGTGTTTTTTTTATTCAGTTTGCTAATATTTTGTTGAGGATTTTTGCATCTGTATCCATCCAGGATATTGGCCTGTAATTTTTTGGTAGTGTCTTTGCTGATGGTGGCTTCATAGAATGACTTTGGGAGTGTTCCCTCCCCTTTAGTGTTTTGGAAGAGTTTGAGATGTTTTGGTGTGAGTTCTTCTTTATATGTTTGGTAGAATTCCCTAGTGAAGCCATCCAGTCCTGAATTTCTGTTTGCAAGGAATTTTTTTTAAATTACAGATTCTATTTCCCTTTTGGTCAGTTCAGATTTTCTGTGTCTTCTTGATTCAGTTTTGGTGGGCTGTATGTTTCTATAAACTTGTCCATTTCTTCTGGGTTCTCCAGTTTGTTGCCATACTATTGTTTGTAGTAGTCTCTTATGGTTTTTTGTATTTCTGTAGTAACATGTTATTTCTCCTCTTGCATTTATTTTATCATTTACTTGTTTTAAAATAAACTTTTTTAATTGAAGGATAATTGCTTTACATACTTTTGTTGTTTCCTGTCAAACATAAACATGAATCAGCCAGAGGTATACATATGTCCCCTCCCTCTTGAAACAAACTTTTGACTTCAAAAAAGTGTGTAAGTAGATTTTTCAGATAGCATTTTAACTATCAGCCTTCATGTCCTGAAGAGTCAGTGAAAGTATGAAATCAGTTTCAAGTAGGTTGAAATTGATTTCATTCCTGGGTTGGGAAGATCCTCCAGAGTAGGGATAGGCTACCTGCTCCAGTATTCTTGGGCTTCCCTGGTGGCTCAGATGGTAAAGAATCTGCCTACAGTCCATGGGGTCGCAAAGAATTAGACAAGACTAAGCAACTTTAACTTTCACTTTTTTTACAGAGCTGCCATGGTATCAGTCTCAATTCTTCCCAGCTGTTCTTTTCCTTTTGATACCTTCCTAGTCTCCTCAGATATAGATCTAAAGACAAAAGAGGCCAGCTGGATTTATGGTGGTGAGATTTATTAACAATGTTAAATGAATATTTATTATTATCTTCCCAGGTAAATAAAAATCAGAAACCAGATAGTTATTATCCAGATGGTCCTTAGAGCTCATGCAACCATAAGAGTGCTAGATATGGATAAATTTGAGCCCATAACAAGCAAAGAACGATACAATTGCATATTTTTATAATTATAATATTTGTTTATGTGTAACAGATGAATAATTGGCTTACAAGAATAGCATGAGTTTACATCTTTGACTGTGATTTCAGACTCTTAAAGTACTTTTTAGATTGCTGCTAAATAAATTTCTACCCAAGAGGAAAGATGTGGAACCTCAGATTTTGGAAATCCAGCACACTCTTCCTGGAAATGCCCCATGTAGAGTGCGTGATCCGGGCTGAGAGGATTTCATTCCGCCTGCCTTTCTCTGTCCTTACATGTTGTCCCCTTGGCGCAGAGTTCAGCACCTTTGGCAGTCACTTTGATTTTGTGCAGACTGTTAGAGATTAGAGGACCAACGGATGTTATTATCACCTTTGACCCAGAAATTCTTTTTAGGACCGTGCATGAGATGTGTCTATAAATAAGTAATGATATTTTTGTAACCACAGCCTTAATATAAAGCCAGGAGGGCTTCTACCCCCCTGAAAGTCATCGTCTGTAAAAGCTGTGCAGCTATTCCACCAGAGCTGCCATGATTCAAGTTATTTGGGGGACTCCTCTTTGGGGTTGCTATCAAAGGAAGTTTGCAAGGCAACAAGAAAACCAGTTTTAGATTTTTTGTATCGTGTCCAAATTTTTACTAAACCTAAACATTCTTCCAAATTTAATGGATTGGCTTTATTTGACTTTTATCTACCTAAAGAAAGTGAAAGTGTTGGTCGCTCAGTCATGTCCAACTCTTTGAGACTCCCCATAGACTATAGCCCACCAGGCTCCTCTTGTCCATGGAATTTTCCAGGCAAGGATATTGTTGCCACTCCCTTCTCCAGAGAATTTTCCTTACTCAGGGATCAAACCCAGGTCTCCTGCATTGCAGGCAGATTCTTTACCATCTGAGCCCATTTTATCTATCTAAAAAAGTAAAATTCACTCCAAAAAGTAAAGTTTGAATGTCACATAGGACATTCAAAATAATAGACCTTAGGTTTCAGAGTTGTGAGTCTCCAAATGGAACCTGTTTTTTTCTGACACAGGCTATCCCATGGTAATAGCACCAGAAGCTTGTCAAAGACTGTTATGAAGTGCTACCATTTTTATTCTAGAATCTAGAAATGCTGCATAAAAAGATCTTTAACCTAGCTTTCCAACTCAATTATCCTTTAGCTACCTGTGACCTCCTCTTCTCCCCTTCCCCAGCCAGAACTTTTACTGCCTTCTTTTTATCAGGTCAGCTGTGCTCCATTTTGTATTTAGGTTCTTAAGTTTTCAATAAATTATCTTTAATTGCTCTACTAAAGTGTATCCTTTTTATAGGTCTTTATGAGTCTTAAGTTCATGATTTTTGCATCTAATTCTGGTCTTCCCCCTGACTCAGTTTTGTTGTCATCTGTAAGTATTCATTTCAGCATCATGATTATAATTTTGGAAGCATCCGTGTGTCAGGTATTATACCAGTGGCTGAGAACCTCAGTTCACCTAATGCTCATGACATTAGGAAATCAGGGTACTGTAATTCCCACTTAACAGATGAGGAAGCTGAGGCTCAGATGATGCAGATAACTTGCCGAAAATCACATAAAATGGCCAGAAAGAGGGGAGACAAGGACTCAAACTCCCATGCACCTAAAGCAGGATTTCCCAGCTCCCCCACTGTAGTATTTGGGGCTGAATAATCCTTTGTTGCAGGGGCCATCCTGTGCATTGTAGTTTAGCAGCATCTCTGGCCTCTGCCTACCTGAAGCCAATAGCACCTCCCTCCACCCCACTGGGATAACTAAAAATGCCTCCAGACATTGCCAGATGTTCTAGGGCCAGTATTTAAGAATCACTGGAAACATGGCAAGTCCTGCTTTTGCCATGTTATACTATTAAATCAAGAACTGATAAAACCACAGAATTTTAAGGCTGAATTGTAAAGAGATTGATTTTTGGAGTCATCACACCTGGATAATCATCAGAATTGGAGATGTTTAAAGACTTGCATTTCCAACCCAAGACCTTCAGAATATCAGCATTTGCCAGCTGGGGGACAGGTATCTATTTTAAGCCTCTTCACAGTGTAGGCTCAGACCTTAACCTCACCACACATCTTTTCCTTGAATCACTCCATTCTGTTCCTGCCAAATAGTTCTCCATCCTCGGGTTTAACACCTCCTGTGATGCTGTTATCTATGTTCAGATGGTCCTAACTGTGCAAAAACACAGTTCTTCTTAACATTGTTCCTTCTACCTCTCCTTCTATACCTTTTATCTCACATTATCCAAATTATCATTTTTCTTACATCGAATGAATTAAACATATACTGAGTCCCAGTTATGTATCAGGCCCCACTCTGAGCATTTTTTTAATTTATTTTTTATTGAAGGATAATTGCTTTACAGAATTTTGTTGTTTTCCATCAAACCTCAACATGAATCAGCCATAGGTGTACATATATCCCCTCCCTTTTGAACCTCCCTCCCATCTCCTGCCCCATGCCACCCTCTAGATTGATACAGAGCCCCTGTTTGAGTTTCCTGAGCCATACAGTAAATTCCTATTTTACATATGGTAATATGTTTCCATGTTATTCTTTCCATACATCTCACCTTCTCCCCATGTCCATAATTCTATTTTTTATGTCTGTTTGTCCATTGCTGCCCATAAATACATTCTTCAGTACCATTTTTCTAGATTCCATATATATGCATTAGAATATGATATTTATCTTTCTAACTCACTTCACACTGTATAATAGGTTCTAGGTTCATTCACCTCATTAGAACCGATTCAAATGCTTTCCCTTTTATCGCTGAGTAATATTCCATTGTGTATATGTTCTACAACTTCTTTATCTATTCATCTGTCAAGGACATCTAGGTTGCTTCCATCTTCTAGCTCTTGTAAATAGTGCTGCCGTGAACAATGGGATACACGTGTCTCTTCCAATTTTGGTTTCCTTAGGGTATATACCTAGGAGTGGGATTGCTGGGTCATATGGTGGCTTTATTCCTAGTTTTTTAAGGAATCTCCATCCATCTTCCATAGTGCCTGTATCAATTTACATCCACACCAACAGTGCAAGAGCATTCCCTTTTCTCCACACCCTCTCCAGCATTTATTGTTTGTAGACTTTTTGATGATGGCCATTCTGACCGGTGTGAGGTGATATCTCATTGTATTTTGATTTGCATTTCTCTAATAATGAGTGATGTTGAGCATCTTTTCATGTGTTTGTTAGCCATCTGTATGTCTTCTTTGGAGAAATGTCTGTTTAGGTCTTTTTCCCACTTTTTGATTAGGTTGTTTGTTTTTCTGGGATTGAGTTGTATGAGCTGCTTGTATATTTTGGAAATTAATCCTTTGTCAGTTGTTTCATTGGCTACTATTTTCTCCCATTCTGAGGGTTGTCTTTTCACCTTGCTTATCGTTTCCTTTGCTGTGCAAAAGCTTTTACATTTAATCAGGTCCCACTTGTTCACTTTTGTTTTTATTTCCGTTACTCTGGGAGGTGGGTCATAGAGGATCTTGCTTTGATTGAGTATTTTTTTAACCATGGCTGTTAAGACCATTATGAACTCATTTTTAAAAATTACCATGTAACTAGTTTGCTCAGTTTAACAACAGACTTACTCAAAAGAGCAATCACAGTACATTAAAATCTCGCGTGGTCGGCCACCCATCCAGCTGATGCAGGGAAGCAGTCCACACTGCAGTTTGTGGGGGCTCCTGTTTGGGGGAAGTGGAGCTGCCAGCAGCTTTCCCTCTGCCTATTCACCCCTCACCCAGCAACCCTCTTTAAACCTTTTTTGATGGTTTCAGAAATATTCCAAAATAGTGTGCATGCTAAGTCACTTCATTTGTGTCTGACTCTTTGAGACCATATGGACTGTAGCCCACCAGATTCCTCTGTCCATGGGAATCTCCAGGCAAGAATACTGGAGCAGGTTGCCACACCCTCCTCCTGTCCCAAGGATCGGATCCGCATCTCTTGCCTCTCCTGCATTGGGCAGGAGGGTTCTTTACCACTAGCACCACCTGGGAAGCTGTCTCCAAGGTAGCCCCTCATCTTAATAAAATCATTCTCTACCATATGCTCCAGAGTCTTCTCAGGAAGAAAGAATTTTTTTTTTAAATTCTGCTTTATAGTGCTTCTCTTAAGAAGATATTTTTAATGAATTTGATTAATAAAAATTCATGAATGAATATAAATACAATTTCAGCAAGATATCAAAATTCACACAGTTCACTCTTCTTTAAAGTCACATAGTCCTTTCTGCTTGCACTTTGGATCCTCTTCTGAGTCACCAGGATAGTTTAGAACCTATAGGATTTTTTTTTAATTAATTTATTTTTTATTGAAGGATAATTGCTTTATAGAATTTTGCTATTTTCTGTCAAAAAGAGATCTTGGGTCTTTGGAAGATTCTGATGGACATTATTGCAAAGGCTGGTTATGCCAGAATGTGTAAGGTTACACCCGCAGGTGCCCAGTTCTTTAGGGGGTCAACATGAGTAGCTAGTGAATTTAGAATATGTGCCAGCAGCCCTGACTCGCCTGGATGGAGCTCCAGTAGTCAGATTGTGTTTAGAGAAAACCAAGGAGAAAATAACACGTTAACCGAGATAAACCGTTTGGGGTCAAAATAACAATCCGGTGTTTTTGCACTTGTGTGAGATATAAAAAGAAAAGTTGAGTTTCAGTTCGGCTTCGTAGGAACTTCCAAACTTCTGGCTTAGGCTCGGGCACCTCCATAGGAGTGCCTGGGCCAAGGGAAAACTGCCTGACCCCCTCCCATCTTTGATTGCTCTGGAGAGCCCTGATGTCTCTCAAATGTGGTATCCACTCTCTTCTTCCAGAGTTTTATAAATGGACGCTGACATGGACTACGAAAGACCCAACGTGGAAACCATCAAGTGCGTGGTTGTGGGAGACAATGCTGTGGGGAAGACACGCTTGATCTGCGCCAGAGCATGTAATACAACGCTCACACAGTACCAGCTGCTGGCTACCCACGTCCCCACCGTGTGGGCCATTGACCAGTACCGAGTCTGCCAGGAGGTGAGATAGATGGGGTTTCTTTAGAATCCTAAGGACACATCATTGCTGTCGCCAGTCTGATTTTGATTTATTTGGGAGATATGTTTGTTTATTTGATTTTAAATTTGAAGTCTAGTTGATTTACAGTGTTGTGTTACTTCCTGCTATAGAGCAAAGAGATTCAGTTATATATATATATATATGTTGACATTTTTTATATTCTTTTCCATTATGGCTTATTGTAGGCTATAGAATATACCCAGATTTCTAAAAAGCAGAGGAAGAACTTAACTTATGAGTTCAAGACAGAACTCCCCTTTTTCATGCAGCAAGAGAAAACAAAAGGAGAAAGCTGATTTGGTGTATGGCTCTGGTATCCTGAGTGAGGGTTTTTAGGGCACATGGTTTCAGGAAGAAAAGTAGGACTTAGCTAAGTCCTGTTAGCTGGAAGGAGAAAACTAAATGCAAGTGAATCTCGGGGGCTTTGAGGGCTGATGACCTAGGCATTCTTCCCCTGGGGAACTTCTGATTGACAGCGAATTGGTGCCCTCTCTCTTCTGCAGGTCTTGGAACGTTCCCGGGATGTCGTTGATGAAGTGAGCGTTTCTCTCAGGCTTTGGGACACTTTTGGAGATCATCACAAAGACAGGCGTTTTGCATATGGCAGGTAAACCAAGACTAGTGCAGTTCAGTTCAACTTGAATACAATTTCCTCTCCCAAATCCATCTCTGCTTCATGAATCAACAAAAACCACATCATATGGCCTTGAAATGTGTTGGCTTCTGCACTGTGTCTTAAAAAAGAAAAAAAAAAAAAAGACATTGTTTCCTGATGTCAAGAAAAGCAGTCTTCATGGCCACTTGGTTCCTCCCAGGAAATACTTTATTTAAAACAACCGGTGCTAGTTAAATTGAATGTCTGCTGGATGAGGATTCTGTTGTATGTGCCAACCTTGGGCTGCTTTGATTGTTGTTTCCCTCAGTAATACTTTATTTGCCTACTCTTAAAATGTTTTAAGTTTATTTAGCAGTTGACCACCCCTCTTCAGAAGGTCTCTTTGGTCTTTTGATGACCATTCTACAGAGTCTGATGTTACTTGCTTTGGGCTTTGCTGTCTGAAAAGTCTGTTATCTTTATTTGAAGGTCATTTTTAAAAAGAAACAAAAATATCTCTGAAATCATTCACAAAGGTACATTTCCAAAATGAACTGAAGCATTAATGTCTATTTTTCATTAAAAAAAAAAGTAAGGAGGAGGAAAAAATCCACTGAAGAAAAGATAAATCTAGAAGGACAGTAATATGAGTGGGGACAAGGTCAAAGAACCGTAAAATATTTAGCAACTTCTCCTTGTCACCATAACTCCATCGGCATCTCCAGGACTCCAGCTGTCTTAAAGTCCCCCTCGGTGGATCTGTGAACTGTCAAAATCCAGATGAGGAAGAGATTTCCTTACCCCTTAACTCATAAGTAAAGGCATGTCTTTTTAAGTTTAGAATTTAGATCTTTTTTAACATAAAACATCATGCTACCTCACAGGATGGCATTAGTTAGATACCCCGAAACACTTGAGTTTACTCCTTGGTATTGAGATAAGCATTTCTGAAAGGACCTCTCTTTCTTCAAGCCAGTAGCTTTCATAAGCCTCTGAACTCATATTGGCACTTACCCAAGTGGTCTGGAGTACTGAATAAACTGCTGAAAGGGTTTGCCCTACTCCCTTCAGTCATTCACACACTGAAATAATCTGCAGTTTAGGCCAGTTTATTCAAGGGGGGAAAGAAGTATATATAAGTAAAACTTTGATTTTAATGTCCCCTTGAATAGGAAGTTTTGAACTTAATATCCAGCATAGATAATACATTTCTTCTTGAGTTTCCTAGTTTGTTTTTTCTTTGCTTTATGTGATGTTCTTGATTCTTATCTTAGTTGCCATTTGGGTTTTTTTTTTCTGTTATCTCATTATTATACACACACAAAAATAATAATCAATGAACCTGCTTATAAGTACTATGCTGTCAGATTTTGTAATACCTGCGGTTTTAAGGAAGCATAATTAAATGATGACTGGAAGCAAAGTAAGAATAAATACATAGATTTCAAAGGACTGTTTGTACCCCAGCTTCTAAAAAGGTATGGTGAATAAAAATGAACTTACTGAGATACTGGGTTTAGCTTCTGTAGGCAATCTCAACAGCTCAGTGGCTTATTGCCACTTGAAATTTATGTATTTGAGGTGACAAATTTTAACTTCACTCCACCATTTAAAACTGGTCTTTTGGTAATATAAGGGCTACTTCATTACCTTGTGAGGTTCCTGCTTAGGGTTGACTTAATGGCACAGTGACCTTCATAGACCTGATATCAACAAGCATCTCCACTGGGCCTCCTCCAGCTTCCTGATATATCTGGGGTCACTTTACATGTCATGCCTGTGCTTGGTCACTCCCAACAAAAATAAGCTGGTCTCTCATGTGACTCTATCAGTACACAGTGCATTGTTCTGCTCCTTTATCTCTAATGTTTAGTTCTATCGACTGTAACCCATCCACTGCCCTCTTTGCTGGAAACAGGACGTGCTTTCCAAGCCAAGTCTGATTCTTTGAGCAACACAGAGGGACTCAGGAAACCCTCCCGTGTTTCTGGCTAAGCCCTTCATGGGCCTCACTTCATGTGCATGTTTCTACCTTGTGTATCCTCTCTCTTTTCCTATTCTCCACAGCCTCTAGGCTTCCTGCCACAGACCCTGCCACTGGTCAAGAACAGAAACCAGAGCTGTTCTGTTCTGGATTACAGAATCTCTGTGTAAACACTAAATATGTCATACCACATTGATGTAGCACCAAAAAATTACGTCTTATGGCTGGGTCTGATAGTAGAAGCTTCTTTTCCTCAGTACAGGGCTCTGACCACTGCATTTCATTGCTGTGCAAGGGCTGTTTTAATTTCTGTGTAACTTCCATTTTTAGCTCCCTATCATTTGCACAGGAGAAAAATCATAATTACAGTTTCTGACATTCCATTTGGTTTGCAGACCTGTTTTGTGACTGGTGTTTTTACTATACTTAGTGTGATTTACAAGTCGGTGGGATGTGATATATTCCTTAGACTTGGAAATGTATTTGGAACCTTTTAAAAATAACTCATTTGATTCTTAGGGTGACAGTGAGAGAAAGCAGATTCATACCAAGATGCCTTAGACCTCGCCTTTTGTCTCCTTTGCTTCTTAGCACCAAGCTGGTCAACGAGTTGCCACTCCAAGCCTTCTTTGGCCTAAACAAGTTCTAGTTTGCAGAGTGGGCCCGGGTGGTGTCAGTCTGCAGACTTGAATTTGCAATTTTCCTAGTGTGGTATAACTACAACCAGAATGTCATAGCTCTTATTATGACTTAAAGGTAACTAGTCAGCTAATTTTTTTAGCCAATCACATTAATGGCTCTAATTCATCAAAGCCCTACAGTGTGTCAGTCAAAATATTAGGTGCTTTGCCAGCATTGGTTTAGTTAATCCTTCCAGGAACTCTGGGAGGCAGAGATTATCTCCAGGTCACAGTTGAGGAGGGAGTTGAATTCTTTTCTCATAACCTGCCCAATTGTGAGTTTCAAAACCAGATTCAAATTCAGCTCTGCCTGAGTCCTGACTCCCACTCTTTCCATTGTGACAAGCTACATCGACCTCATTTTAAACAGAATGACACTGAAATCACCACCACCACCACCCCACCCCCCCCGCCCCCACACACACACACTGATGGACTGGGTATTCTTTTGCTCTTAATATTTTTACAATGGCTAGAATGAGAAGAGATCTCAAAAAGTCATCTGGCCAATCCCTTTTCTCCAGGAAGGGAGATCATCCATCCAAGAAAAAGGTAGTGACAGGAGTCCTTCTATTGGACGGACATGAAAGGCAGCAGAGTAGCGTCGTATCCTGACCCTTACCTAACATCTTTCAAACCCTCCTTGTCTGGAGCGAATGACTCCACCTCTCTAGTAGCCTTTCTTCTTTCTACTGCCTACTTTCCACCCACTTTCAGATGAACTTTGGAAGCTCTTTCCTGGATCTTTTAAAATGTCAAGAACAAAACTGTACATGATAACCATGACTGTAATCAGCTGCTCTTTTTTGGCAAGGAAAAAAAAAAGGCTCTTTTTAAAGGGATATCACTCAAGAGTTTTCCCTTAGAAATATTATAAGAAGGAAGTACTCACACTTAGGTGCCTGGCACTGAAATGTAGACAAGTAGGGTGGGCTCTGCCTTCAACAGGGTGCCTAGGCCCCCGCTATAGTCACACACACATAAATAATTGCCAATATGATTGTTCTCTTTGCTTGAAAACCTTCACCATTGCTCTGTCTTGGGGTCAGATAACCTTTAAACACACAAAGCTTATGGGGCTGGAGGTGTCCCCACAAGCCAGGCCTGTGCTCTACGTATCTTGTTGCCAGGTCATTCTTGCGGTGACCCTGTAAAGTAGGCTCATTTCACAGCTGAGCTAGCATGCACAGAAAGGGGCCAAGGTCAGAGGGGTAGGAAAGAGTGGTACTGAACTTTTCCTGGTACTTCTGTCTGGCTCCAAAGCCTGTTTCCTCTCTTTCCCCCAGGCTGTGGTGGCTGCTGACGATGACTGATAACCAGCTTTACATTTATTCTCAGTCCGGTCTAATTATTGCAGTATTCTCTGTGGGCATGGAAGACCAGTGTTCACCATCTTTCCCCAGCTGTAACTAATATTCTGTTGTTCCTCTTAAGTTCTTTAATATGTAGCTAATAATTTAATTTTCCTTATTACATCAAAGAGTAGCTAAACAGGAGTCCTTTCATTTCCAGGAAAAAGGCTACATCCAAGCACACTCTCTGAGAGTGAGTGGGACCCTTGAGTGCTTTGTATGGCATGCTTTCTCCCCACAGCTGAACACAGGCATGCAGAGTCATTGTATTGCCCTTACACCAAAGAGTCTCCAGGCATATTTTCAGTCCATTTGGAACTCATTTATTATACAGATTATTCTTACACGCTGATTTTCCTCAAGTGTTTTTTAGGCCCAGTGAGAAGTACAGTATGTGTTTTAGATGATAACATCAATCAGAGCGATGGTTTCTGTGTGTCTGTTGAGATAAGACAGCTCTAGTTTCACACTGAAGGCCAGGTAACCAGATACAGCATTAACGCATCCCATCTTGAATGCTTGGTTGAGGCCCGTTAAAAAATTCAGGACCGTGGGTGACCAGTGTTGATGTCTTTGTCTGATATTGTCTGTACTTGTGGTTAAAGGCAAGGGGAAAAGTAAGAAACAACTCATGTGCCTTGATAAAGTATTTTTGAAGTAGCTCTCATTGTCCGTGGCATATTCTAATTGCTGGGCCAGAACTAACATTCTAATGATGATTTCAGTATGGCAAACAGCCTGTTGGACCGAGAAACATATCCAGCGGAGGCGGACCAGGGCCAGGCCAAGGGTGAGGCATGTAAGGCACTCACCTTGGGTGTAAAATGTAAATAATAATAAAGGTCAGATCACTGTTAACTGATCTTCTCTTTCTGTCTCAGGCTCAGCATGGCAAATGTTACTGGTCCTGACTTTATTTAAAATTTTTGTATTTTGTTCATCATGGATTTTTTTTAACCTTAATTTTGATTTTTGGAAAAATATGGGTCATCTGCATTACTGAGGTTTGGGGCACCTCTTCAGATTTTTCACCTGAGGCTACTGCTTCACTCTTTACCCAAGTCCTGGCCCTGAAGATGGACTTTATAAAGGGATAACAAAGCAGCAAAGGGAGGAAAGTTACCGGTGTGTATACTTTATAGAAGAGTCATCCAAACCACACTTCTAAATGTGTGGTCTAGAGGGATCTCGGGAAATTACTGCAGCTTGTTTCCTAAAGATATTTAGTCCTGCTGTGAAATAAAGGACTAGACTAAAACTTGACTGGGTTATAGAAAATGGTAGAAAGACATTAGAAGAGCAGCCGGTTGGACCGAGGGAGGGGAATAGTTATTCCCTAAGAGGTTAGACCAAAGCTGCAAGTTCCTGTAGGCTTCCCAGGTGGCGCAGTAGTAAAGAATCCACCTGCCAGTACAGGAGACACAAGAGAAGCTGGTTCTATTCCGGGGTTGGGAAGACCCCCTGGATTAGGAAATGGCTACCTGCTCCAGTATTCTTGCCTGGAAAATTCCCTGGACAGAGGAGCCTGGCAGGCTACAGTCCACGGGGTTACCAAAAATCGGGCACAAATGAACCACTGAGCACACACAGCTAGCGCTCACACTTGAGTGTGCCGAAGCCGCTGGCTACCTGAGGTCAGAGATCTGGGGAGAGGTGAGTCAGCAGGTTTCAGCCAGTGCCTGAATGATTAGAAGGAAGCTACGCTTTGGTAAACGCTGCCACAGAAATATCACAATGCTCTTTGCCTCAGCCAAATGGGAAGAACCTTATGAAGATTAGAGAGAAAGACTGAGTGAAGGAAACCAGGGGGAAAAGAGCACACACTGTGTGTGATTCCATTGCTGTAAAATTCTAGAAAATGGAGTGTAATCTGTAGTGACAAAAAATCAATCACTGGTTGCCTGGGAAAGAGGGTGGAGGGAAAAATGGATTACCAAGGGACACTTCGGGGGTGACAGAAATGTTTATTTTCTTGATGGAGATGACAGAATCAGGAGTGTATACCTATGTCAAAACTAATCACATTGAGTACTTTAAGTATACAAAGCTTGCGTGTGCTAAGTCACTTCATTTGTGTCCCGACTGTTTGTGACCCTATGGACTGTAGCCCACCAGGCTCCACTGTCCATGGGATTCTCCAAGCAGGAATCCTGGAGTTGGTTGCCATTTCCTCCTCCACGAGATCTTCCCGACCCAGGAATCAAACTCACATCTCTTATGATTCCTGCAGCGGCAGGCTGATTATTTACCACGAGCACCAACCACCTGGGAAGCCCCATCCAGAGTTTAGTGTATTTCAATTGTAGCTCAATAATTTTTTTTAGATAAAATAATTTTATGGGCAATCGAAGTAGTCTATAGTATGTGAGGAAATTTTCATGGCTGACAATATATGTTTTGATTATTTATAGAACTTAAACTTAGTTCTCATTGAAAATATAAATTATTTGTGTCAACTTTAGCAGGGAAAAATATAAGACCAGATCCTTAATAGCAGAATATAGGAAATGGGATAGTTCTGGCACCTCCAAGCTAATGTTGTCCCCAAACCAGGCTGGACCCCTTTTCCCAGAGATAGAACCGTCAGCTGTGTGGATCGTAATCCAACCAAGAGGCCAGTGTCTTTGACTTTGATTCTGTAGCTTTTTTCTGAGAAGGTACATTTGTCCAGGTACCCTGTAATAACCGAATAAAGTATACCACGTTCCCTGAAAGTTTTCCATTTCTCCATCAAATAGTAACAATTTTGTCTGTCATGGTCAGTTCTTTCTGGAACCAGAGAATGGTGTGAGGCCAACAGAAAAAGGAGAGGGTATAGTCAGCTACACCCTCAGAACTCTCCCTTTTTGCCAGATCTGTGAATTTATAAATTGGATGGAGGCGGGGGAGGGGATGCCTTTTCTGAATGAGTAGTCTTAAACAGAGAATTGCATGTATTAACACTAATGTTTTTCCAACTATAGTTTGTTTCTCCTCTGGGTATCATTTCCAAGTTCTTTATAAGAATTATTTAAAAAAATAATTGTATACTTATCTTTTTAATCCATTTACCCGTAGAGGAGGGCATTAAGTAAAACAATTGAAGGGGGATTATTACTGCTTTGTGCTAATCCAAAACAGAAAAATATGTTAGACTAAATGTATACAAGTAATTAAAAAATTTTAATGTAGTAGAAATGTATGGATTCTGTGCTGAAGCACTCAAGCACAGGACTGTGGTGATGCCAGTTCACCTGGCACACAGAAAATATGTCCGTATCACCCCCAGCCTACTGTCCCCCACTGTCCTGCCTGCTCTGAGCTGGTACATCTTGTATTGTAACCAGAAAACAAAATATCAGAAGAGCCCAACCCAGTACTGTGCCCAGGATGAAAATGTCCTTGGGAAACAGCAGTGCCAGATGAGATAGGAACAGGGCTTGACTGATGACTGGGGTCACTTGTGTTCCAGGACCTGGAAGGATGCTGGCTGCTGCCCAAACACTGGTCACATGGCTGGGAAAAATGGCCCTTTGTGGTTGAGCCCAGGAAAACATTTGTGGACCCAAAAGATCTCACAGACTTATGAATAATGAGGCCGCTGAGATGGGTAAAGAGATGAGGAACACATGCGCTGTTTAACACATTAACGTCATGTGTTCGGCCTTCTTTTGACCTTTTTTCTGTTACTACTTAATAACTGCAAGCTCGACATGTTGGGTCAAATACAGCTAAGTGTGTTGCCTGGTCGTCATGGACAAAGAGAAAATAACAGTTTGTGATGTTTCTATACCGGAATCTTCCGATGAAAAAAAATGTATTTCAGCCTGCACAGTTTTCCCACATAAAATAGGTGGTAAGGAGAAAGAGACTGCTGAGTAATTCTGCAGTATCTTCAGAGGATAATTCTATTACCATCTTTCAGCAATTCCATATCAATGAGTGATAAGCCAAAGGGAAAGGTCTCTTGTTGAGAATGTCCTGCCATTGTTATTAACCGCAATATACACAATACATATTTGGTGACTTTTGAAACCATAAACCATATTTGTCTGACAATAATTGGTACCTTATGGTTTACAAACCACTTTCACAGATATTTTTCTTGGTGCATCTTAACAACAGTCGTTATCAGCAACTGTTAATATTGACCGTTTATCAGATTTCTAAAATTATTCCACTACTTTGATCTTTCCCCAGAACAATTACCCCCAGTCTAGAAAATACAGTTAGAAGGATAAAGTACTGAATTACCAAAAAATAAAACAAATTAGCAAAAATCTCTTGTAAATTCATCGCCTTGGTTATCTTTTTATTTCAGTGCTTTTGGAGATTGGGGGACTTTGGTGTGTTTTTTGAAAAACAAGATGGCCTATGAAATGGAGGATGTTATCTTAACCCTTAATTCTGTGAAACTAACCCAGAATTAATCCTGAAAATAACCTGCCCATTTCTTTATATTTCCTTTTTGCTTCTGGATATAATCTTAATTCCTAGAAGAGATCATTAATCCATTTTTATTCTGGCATTATGAAAGTATCCAGTTAGGTGGGACAAATAGATTTTTAAGACAAATTCAAATAATTTAAAAATATGTATTTAGTAGATAAGCTCTGCTATAGACCAGAGATGATGATATACAGCTGCATGCATGCTCAATCGTGTCTGAGTCTTTGCGACCCTACAGACTGCAGCCCACCAGACTCCTTTGTCCATGGGATTTTCCTGGCAAGAATACTGGAGTGGAATGCCATTTCCTCCTCCAGATTATACAATAATTGCCTGAAGAAATATAATAGCTCACATATTGTTTTTTTATGAAAAGTTAAACATACCCCCTAACTGCCTTATCTTAGGCCTAAATTTCTTTTAGATTTTGAGTCTGTAGACACACTTGCATCTACATCCTTCAGAATCTACAAGACTTTTCTACTTTATAAGCAGTCACCGAGGGCCTCTCTTGTTACAAACACTGTGTTGTGCTCCGTGAAAGAGACAAACCAGAATCCCTAAAGATGAGACTAAGAGCAGCAGGGAAAGCCAGCAGCATAAAGAGTTTCAGTACAGGGTTAAAATGCTGAACTAAAGATGTCAGTACCAGGAACAGGGAAGAACGAATTGCTCAGAGCAGAAATTCCAGCATCGTTCTCAACTCCTTTTGCTCATATCCCATACCTGCTCCATCAGCAGGCCCCAGTGACTCGACCTTCCACACATTTAACGAACGCAGCCACCTCTTAGCACCTGTACTGCTCCCAGGACAAAGTCACCATCATCTCTCTCTGGATGATTATCTTTTTTAACTGTCCTCTCCTACTGTCTTATGCCTTCTGACAACCCACCCTTCACCACTATTTAGGAGTTATTACAGCAGTAGGGTGATCCTGTTAAAACATACATTTTTTCATTCAACTCAAAAGCCCCTAATCATCTACGAGTTCACTCAGAGTAACAGCCATACACCCATGAGGCCCTCCGTATCTCAGACGGCATGGCCTCTCTGCTCAGCTCTTGCTGTTTCCCCCCTCACCTTCAGGGAAACACCACAGGAATGCTCCTGCCTCAGGACCTTTGCCTTAGATGTTTTCTCTTCCACAGTGTTCTTCCCCCAGCATATCAACATGGCAGCTCCTTCACTTCCTTCAGGTCTTTACTGAGATATCACCTTTTCAGTAGGGCCCTCCATGGCCACCGCATTTCAACAGCAACTTCTGCTTTCCAGTATTTCTGTCCCCAGTACCCTGCCCACTTTCCTGCATAGCCCTGTCACTATCCAGCATACTAAACATTCTGCCTATATTTCTTGCTTATTGTCTCTGTTCTCTGGTAGAATATAAGCGTGACACAGATAAGCATACTGAGGACAGTGATTTGTGTCTTTAACTAATTGCTGTGTCCCCAGTGTCTGGAAGAGCACCTGCCACGTAGTAGGATATCAATTAATATTTCTGGGAGAAATGATTGAATGATTGCTTATTGATACTGGACAAGTGACTTGGCAGGTCCTGTACCTTTATCATTTTACAGAGGTCTGGGGTGAGGCCTGGGTAAAAGTGGTGGGATGATCTTGCTAGTTTACACAGTTTGGTTTCAGAAGCATCAAGGAGTTTAATCCAAGAGCCCTGCCATCTGGCAGTCTGGCTGACAGGTAGGCGCCATTAGGGAGGCAGCTAGCCTTGCTCTTAGGAGAAAACGTCCACCTTCATGAAGGAAAGCAGCTCCTCAGTCATGCAGCTTCAGAGCAAGCCAGAGAGAAATGAGAATGAGGAGAAGTAGGCAGGGAATGTATTCCTACAATTGCACCTTCTCCTTTAAGGAAGCCTTTTCTGCATCAGTGTTTCCTGCTTTCATTGACCAGGAGGTAAATGAGCTTGCTTACGCTGCTTCTTTTAATCACTTACTTGTGCTTCACACTGCTTCATATGCATTCAGCTTTTTCTGATCATTGTGTGAGGGGTAAGAATGCGGACGGTCTCTAACTTACAATGGTCTAACTTATAATTTTTCTGTTTTATGATGGTGCAAAAGTAATACACATTCAGTAGAAAGCATACTTTGAATTCTGATCTTTTCCCCAGGTTGGCTATATCCAAGTACTAGCCCTGCTGCCAGTCAGCCACACAGTCAACAGGGTAAACAATTGATGCATTTACAACCATTCTGTACCCAGACAAGCATTCTTCACATTCAGCACAGTATTCAGTATACGGTATTCGGCCTTTTTGTTCATTGATGTTGCCCAACTGTACGTTAATGTAAGTGTTCTGAGCATGTTTAGGGTAGGCTCAATGAAGCTGTGATGTTTGGTAGGTTAGGTTTATTAAATACATTTTTGATTTATGATATTTTAAATTTATGATGGATTTATCAGGACATAACCCCATCATAAGTCATAGAAGATATTTGTACACTAAAGGAAGCATAGATTGAAAAATGGGATAACAAATTTTAAAAAATAGTTGGTTACAGTGAATGATAACACAGGCTTTTATATGATCAGGTCATTGGCTTCTGTAATTTTTGCACTATAATGGCAGAACCAACCATTTTTAAGATTGGGTTTTATCTATCTTAGGATTTGGTGGCATTGGTGGGATGTTGGTATGGCTTTCCTACACTTAAGAGGGTGCCTCGCTTTAGTCCCATTTTTGGAGGGTGGGGGAAGACTGATTTAAAATATTTGCTTCCTACTAAACATACAATTACGAGCTTGGGAGAAATAGTTGCGCATGCTAATCACTCCCAAATCTGAATATATTTCAGGGTGTTTTCAGTTTTCCCCACATAACATCTGTACTTAAGAAGCCTCACTGCTATTGGTAAAGTATTGACTTGATTTCTCTGCTCACATCCAGGGCACTGCATGTTTCTGCCCTGCTCTCCCCAGACCCCCTGCCAGGCGCTCCCCTACAGGCCTCTCCATTTTCATGAGTATGAGTTTACACAGCCATTCATCTCCAGGTGCTTATGTTCACCATCACTGACAACTCCCTCCACATCTCATACACACCGGGCTGCTCCCCTACTAAAACTTTCCAAAGCCACGTGTCACACATTCCTTTTTTCTGCCATGCTCCCAGCTGTTTTGTGATGTTTTGATCTGTCTGTTTGCACAGCGCTGTCAGACTATATGCATGAAAGGTGTATTGTTGACATGAATGGTTTTGAAAACGTTTCTGTAAAGAGCCTACCTCGGTTACTGGGGAGGGAGAAAGAGGTCAGGGACATCTACTTGAGTCTTTGCCAGAAGAAGACTTGTGTATGTTAACAAACAAACCCATTGAAATGTGATCATGATCTCTACCAATAAAGGATATGGGAGTCTCTACTTAAAAAAGAAATAATAATAGGCAATAGTGACATAAAGATATGGAATCCTACCATAGAAAAAGTATAAAAGTATATGTTAAGAAGGAGATACTTCCAAGAAGATTCAGGTAAACAGAATTGTTAGCTTATTCTTGGTCACCAAGTGTAAGGGTCTTAGCAAGAGACCCAACCAGAACTGGCACCCTGGGAAGAGGCCAGTTGGATGGGAGCCTGTGGATGTCCTGCTCACAGCTATCTGGAGGACTAGATGGATCTACTGTCCTTCACGTTGCCCATGCTGGCCTGGATAATTTAGCAATTTTTTTTTCACTTAAGCAGATAAGAAAACCCAAGGCCCACAGCTCTTTAGCTGGACAGTGGTGGCAAAGCAGAGAAGACAAACTAAGAAGATTGAAAGTACTTTTGTGATAGTAGAGAACATGGACAGTTCATTCCTAATACAAAATATTTGATATTATTATCTCTCTCCTTTTCGACCACTTCTTCAAAGGGTGAATTGCGTTTCTGTTTGCTTCCCTGATCTTTTTCCACTAAGTTTCCTATATTTGAATCTAGATGATAAAGACTGGCCAGGAGAATGGGTGGCATTTCAAATGTGTTTAAAGTCCAGCTTGAAAGAGAAAAAATATGTATACACACACACACACACACACACACATTATTACCCTAAAAGGAAAATCCACCTTATATTTAATAGCAATCTATTTTTTAAAGACTTAATGTAAAAAATTTCACTCTATGCCCATAGCAATATACAATAAATAGTATAATAATATAGTGCATTTTTTTAAAGTCTGTATTGGCCCAAGATATGTGGGTAAGTTGCATTTTTTCAGATTTTTTTTCTTTAATCCTCCAACAAAGATTGGCCCCAACTTTGCATACATTCCTTATGTTATCCAAATATCTTTGCCAATCTTTCGCATGCTATCTTTGGCCAGTGTTCTCCTTGAAAGATAGCAAAAAAAATAATGTTTTTTGTTGTTGTTGTTTGTTTGTTTTTTATTACTTTTTCTTATAGAAGAACTGCTACAATTGACAGCTTTATCCTCTCAAGCATTTGGGGGATGACTAGGTCTCTCTCTGGTCTCCTCCCTGCCTCCCACAGCTCCATTAAACTGTAGATCTGCAATTGTTTCAACACATATTGATGAATTTACTTCAGATTGTTTCACGGCATTATTTGATGTGTCAGTACCCTAGAGAAACTTTTATACCAACATTCCCCTTAGAAACAATAAATCACAGTTTTCTCAAAAAAATAAATAAATAAACATTCATAGGCAAGCAACCAAGACCATACACTTAGATCCTTTGTAATCTTGACTTTCTTTAAAAGAATAAGACCACTTAGCTCAGTCAAAAAAAAAAAAAAAAATCCAACTTCCTACTCTTCTCAGTATTCAAGTTCTGGAGCTTGAGTTTTGTCTCCTATGTTCTTTTGCCTCAGCATTCTCGAATTCTTATTCTTTCTACTCCAAATAGCTGTAAGACTCCATTTAAATCCTATCAGATTCTTTTTACAGCTGAAATAGGAACCCTGAGGTCATTCCTAGGCCAACTCTGCTGCCTAATGTGTACGAATGTCCTCATCACACCTCCCCCCTCCCAATTATTTTTTAAAATTCAACTCAATTATTTTAAACACAACTCTTCAAAGTTAAAAAAAAAAAATGTAACAGAGCCATAGAAGCAGAAATGCTAGAACTTGCGTTTTTCTTTTTATCTCTCACAGGAATGGCATTTTAAACACAAACTCATGTCAGACGTTGAATAGTCTCTACCCAGGAATGAATGTTTTGATTAAAAGTTACTTAATATCTCTAGCTCCTTGGAATTCTGCCTAAAGCTGGAGATATTCTTAGCTGCAGGTTTTGTGTCTTCTTCGACTAGATGGAAAAATTGCTCAAAATCTGGAGGGAATAAGTGGCATTCTCAAAATAGTTACTTGGTTGTATAGGTGTTTATATCATAGAGGATACTGATGTGTTGAAATTTAGGAATTAGAAAAGAATGCTGGGGGAGGAGGAATGTGTCAGCGCACCGTCTTTCTACAGCCCTGTCCCTACATCCATTGATCCTCAGGCTTTTGCTTAAAATCAGTTTTAGGACACTGCATTTATACCGCAGGACTTAATATTAAGATTCTGTATAATCTGGACGTCATGTTTCTTAACTTGAATTGGTATTTAAATCAAGAAGGGTTAAAGACGTTTAAGCAGGTTGGTAGATCAAAAATGATTTAATTTTTTATCTGCTTCCAATGTAAAATCATGGAGACAGATTCTCATAGCATCTAAATGTTCATTTAAAAAATTTTTTTAGAAGAAGGATAACTTCATTTCAAGGATGCAAATAGAATTTTGACTCAATAAGTTATTTTCGCTTCAGAGGTAGTGTTGCTCTCAGTACAACCTCTTCTGTTTAACCATCATCCTTTTGAAGCAAAATATTTACAGAGCATTGAATTATTTTTCCAGCTTTCCAACAGCATTTCATGCACTGAGATATTGATGTGACACAGTTAGAAATTGGGCCCTCCGGACCTGTATTGTGCGATGGCATTGTGCTGTTCTCATCGGGAGATTCCATTTTTTCCAACCCCCAGGGTCCTGTCTGTACTTGTTTACAGGTCATCTGGATAGCAGCTAGTGTATGTTCAATGGCATGAGTGTTAGCACGGTAACCTTGGCAACCGAGCTAGCTCTGATTTCAAAACCGCACATGCTGTATCATAAAATTAGATAACAGAATTGACATTTTGCTACATGTCTGTCATATATATTAAGCTCTGAGAATGATTTCCTTTATAGCGGTGTGCCTTAATATGGAAATAGAAGGTACGAATTAGAACAATTTTATTACACATATATATATACTATTCCACATTTACGTGCTGGATATAGTTCTTCAATTCTTTCTCTATGATTTTGAACCTCAGATATTGCCATATTTCTCTCACTGTGCTGGAATTCTTGGTGGCTTCATTTTATGATTGGGATGAAGCTTATAGCAGAGCTGTATCCGATATCCTATAGAAATAGTATTATGAATAATAGAAGACTCTGCTCCTAAAGAAATGTAAAATTCAAAGCGTTCTTGACTTTACTGGATACCGTTATTTATGCTGATTAGAAGTAAGACTGTGCACAGAATATTCTACTAACTAAATCAGAATCCCAAAGACAAGACATGCTTCCCTTTCATTTATATAGTTATGCATATTTTTACACACATTATATTTTCCAGTGCCCAGGAATCTTTGATAAGATCTTTATTTCAAGGACATTTTAAACCTGCAGATTAATACACTTCATCTGCTTAGCGTCCTAGGTCCTCCTTTATAATTTGTAAATATTTTAATGTCAGGATTTTTCTATTTGTTGTGGTCTGGTGCAGTTTTTCCTGGATATAAATTTAAAGACTCAACCTGTGAATTACATTTAATGTAAGCACCCTGCAGTTTGCTGCATTGCAAATGATTATTTTTAGAAATTTTATGGTTGCCTGGATATATATATTTGTCTTCATTGATATGTAGGGAGAAAAGCTCATTAATGATTTAAAAAGAAGGTGTTTTGATTCATCAACTTCATTCTTCTCATTACATAAATAATAAAGGCAATAAATTAACATCTAATAAAGTTGTAAGTTTATTTCTGAATATAACTGCAAAACAGTCTTGAATCCTTGGGTATAACTTTTTCTATTCTTTATATTTTTCTGCCTCCATGTTTTCAATGTCATCGTTTTGCATATTTTAACCTAGAAAGATGGTTTATAATTCTTATTAAAGATGCCTTCTAGCAGTTATCTATCAAACACCATAATTGAACAGCTGTTTTGTAAAACAGTTCTTTGGCTTCTAGAATGGTAAGTTATTATATAAAACACAGAAGATTCTTATGTCACAACTGACTTCAAAACAATTTTCCTTTTCCCATACACCTGCTATATGTCATATATAACATTTGATAAATCTGCTTCCAACATTTTCTCATCTTCTTAGCCATCCATCTAACTCTGGCTAGTTTTTTGTTAAATACTACCTTCTTACCTTATACCTAGCAAAAAGTGGAAATTCCTGCAAATTCAGGACTTTTTCTTTTCAGAAACAGATTAAGTGGTTGTGCTCTCTACATTTGTGCTTGAGGGGGAAGAAGGGCAGAAATCCTTCTGTGTATTTGCCGACCCTGTACAGCAAATACCTGTTACATTTTCTGCAATGTTTAAACTGTTCGCTTTATCTCATTGAGTCATCATCTCCTTTCTGTTTACACTGGTAAATGGTAGTTTGTATTATTTTCTTTTATCTTGAAACTATTTCTTGTGATGAACAGAAATAGTTCAGCATGTGGTGGTTCCAGGACTGAGTCCAGTTTGGGTAACCATCTATCCTGTGAAATAACTTCATCCAGAACTTTTCAGTGCCTAGGCCTCCTGCAGTGTAACATGGACATGAACTCAGGCTGTGTGGGTGCTGGAATGTGGGGGCTTAATGGGCTGTTTGCATGACTCCAAGATGTATTTTAATATCTGATCTTTTTTTTTAAATTGTGAAATGATATGGCATTCGATGGATGGGGAAGGGGAGGAATCCTAATGATAAAAGAGAAAATAAAAGTGAAAAAGCAATACAGCTTCTTTTGTGATTTCCTTGTAGGTCCGATGTTGTGGTCCTCTGTTTTTCGATCGCTAATCCCAATTCCCTAAATCATGTGAAAACCATGTGGTATCAAGAAATCAAGCACTTTTGCCCTCGCACACCTGTTGTTCTAGTTGGCTGCCAGCTAGATCTCCGCTATGCTGATCTTGAAGCTGTGAATAGAGCCAGACGCCCTTTAGCAAGGTAAGCCAAGGGACTCAGTGTGCCAGTTAAATTAAAATTTAGAGGTAGCAGATGTCTTTGTAGCCTTGGGTTCTGTTCTTTAGTGGCTCCAAGATCCCATCAATCAGTCTGAATACTTTAAGTTAGCTTTCATGAGGAAGAGATATGTCCTGACCCCTCTCATGTTCACCATTACCTCTTTTAAAAAAATTTTACATATTTTTTAATTGTTGGAAAATTGCTTTACAGTTTTGTGTTGGTTTCTGCCATACAGCAACGCAAATGAATCGTGTGTGTGTGTGTTTATTCCTTCCCTCCTGATCCTCCCTCCCCTTCCCACATCCCACCCCTCTAGGTCATCACAGAGTGCCAGGCTGGGCTTCCTGTGTTATTTAGCAACTTCCCATTATCCATTTTACACATGATAGTGTATATATGTCAATGCTACTTTCTCAATTCATCCTGCCTTCACATTCTCCGGCTGTGTCCAAAAGTCTGTTCTCTACTAGGTTCATCAGTACTAATTTTATAGATTCCATATATGTACGCACTAATATACAATACTTGTTTTTCTCTTTCTGACTTAATTCACTCTATATAAGAGGCTCCAGGGTTATCTACCTCACTACAACTGACTCAAATATGTTCCTTTTATGGCTGAGTAATATTCCATTGTTTAAATATACACCAACTTCTTTATCCATTCATATGGAGATAGACATCTAGGTTGTTTTCATGTCCTGGCTGCAAATAAAGCAACTGACAAAGGGTTAATCTCCAAAATCTATTAGCAGTTCATACAACTCAATATCAGCAAAACAAATAACCCAATCAAAACATGGGCAGAAGACATATTCAGACATTTCTCCAAAGAACATATCACTTCACTTCAGTCTCTCAGTCGTGTCAAACTCTGTAACCCCATGAACTGCAGCACACCAGGCCTCCTTGTCTATCACCAACTCCCAGAGTTTACCCAAACTCATGACCATTGAGTTAGTGATACCATCCAACCATCTCATCCCCTGTCGTCCCTTTCTCCTCCCACCTTCAATCTTTCCCAGCATCAGAGCCTTTTCAAATGAATCAGCTTTTTGCATCAGGTGGCCAAAATATTACAGTTTCAACTTCAGCATCAGTCCTTCCAAAGAATATTCAGGACTGATTTTTCCTTTAGGATGGAGTGGTTGGATCTCCTTGCAGTCCAAGGGACTCTCAAGAGTCTTCTCCAACACCACAGTTCAAAAGCATCAATTCTTCTGCACTCAGCTTTCTTCACAGTCCAACTCTCACATCCATACATGACCGCAGGAAAAACCATAGCTTTGACTAAACAGACCTTTGTTGGCAAAGTAATGTCTCTGCTTTTTAATATGCTGTCTAGGTTGGTCATAACTTTTCTTCCAAGGAGCAAGCGTCTTTTAATTTCATGGCTGCAGTCACCATCTACAGTGATTTTGGAGCCCAAAAAAATAAAGTCTGACACTGTTTCCACTGTTTCCCCATCTATTTGCCATGATCTTACTTTTCTGAATGTTGAGTTTTAAGCCAACTTTTCCACTCTCCTCTTTCACTTTCATCAAGAGGCTCTTTAGTTCTGCTTCACTTTCTGCCATAATGGTGATATCATCTGCATATCTGAGGTTATTGATATTTCTCCCGGCAATCTTGATTCCAGCTTGTGCTTCATCTAGCCCAGCGTTTCTCATGATGTACTCTGCATAGAAGTTAAATAAGCAAGGTGACAATATACAGCCTTAACGTACTCCTTTTCCTATTTTGAACCAGTCTGTTGTTCCATGTCCAGTTCTAACTGTTGCTTCCTCACCTACATACAGATGAAAGAAGACATACAGGTGGCCAATAAACACATGAAAAGATGCTCAATATTGCTCATTATTAGAGAAATGCAAATCAAAACTACAATGAGGTATCACCTCACACCAGTCAGAATGGTCATCCAAAAAAAATCTATAAACAATAAATGCTGGAGAGGATGTGAAGAAAAGGGAACCCACCTGCACTGTTGGTGGGAATGTAAACTGGCAAAGCCATTACAGAAAACAGTATGGAAATTCCTTTAGAAAGTAGGAATAAATCATCTGACCCAGAAATCCCACTTGGGCATATACCCTGGGAAAACCACAATTCTAAAAGACACATGTACCCCAAAGTTCCTTTCACCATCACCTCTTAGTCAGGAACCCATTTTTGTAAAATGGTTGGCCAGAGCTTAAAGTGAGTTCTCTAATTATGATAGGGTGTATAAAAGTGCTTTGGGGCCTTCCCTGGTACTCCAGTGGTTAAGACTCGGCACCCAATGCAAGGGAGGCTGTTTTGATTCCTGGTTGGGGAACTAAGATCCTGCATATTGCCAAGTACAGCAAAAAAAAAAATAAGTAAGCACTTTGAACTTGGTAAAGTGTTAAACAAAATGTTAGTTACTCATAATAATGTCTTTCTGGAAATTAAGATTTATAATAAAGGTAGGTGAAATTCATGTCTGGATAGTCATGTATGGATGTGAGAGTTGGACTGTACAAAAAGCTGAGTGCAGAGGAATTGATGTTTTTGAACTGTGGTGTTGGAGAAGACTCTTGCGAGTCCCTTGGACTGCAAGGAGATCCAGCCAGTCCATCCTAAAGGAGATCAGTCCTGAATATACACTGGAAGGACTGATGCTGAAGCTGAAACTCCAATACTTTGGCCACCTGATGCGAAGAGCTGATTCATTTGAAAAGACCCTGATTCTGAGAAAGATTGAAGGTGGGAGGAGAAGGGGAAGACAAAGGATGAGATGGTTGGATGGCATCACCGACTCAATGGACATGAGTTTGAGTAAGCTCCGGGAATTTGTGATAGAGAGGGAAGCCTGGTGTGCTGCAGTCCATGGGGTCGCAAAGAATCGGACATGACTGAGCGACTGAACTGAACTGAACTGAAGTGACATTCAGAGCCGTCATCTATGATTCTTGGCCCCATGAACATCAAGTTCATGCAAATACTCATATCCAAGTATTTTTAACCTTCTCACCTTCCTCCATCCAACTTCTTAGAGTATTTCATTCCTAAGGTGGCCGTGTCCAGTTTTTAAAGATTACATAGACCTATGGTTAAAAACAATACTGCTTTTTAAATGGCTCTCTGGTGTGTTATTTTTAGAGTGTCACACATTTAAAATACAGCTTGAAGAAGGATTTGTTTCCATCTATATAAAATGTGGATACCAATCTTGGGAGGAATGAATTTTTTTAAAACATGTACTCCTTCAATATTCTTTTAAAAAATAATTGTATATGTGTTTTATTCTTAACTCTGTTTTTTTGCTGGTAAACATAGGTTTTCCCAAAATGTTGATATTACTGCCTTCCTTCCAGGTAGTAGGTACTTTGCCTTAATAAGCTTATTATAAAATTTTATACAGACATAAGTTTTTATGCCCTCACAGCAAAAGCAAATGGTACTTTGTCAAGATAATTTCTGATGTTCTAGGTACATCTTGGATAAATGTCCTGAAAACATTTCATGTTCCTTCTATTCTTAAATACATGGACTAGGAACTGCATATTATAAGCCACGCAGAGGGAAAGAGGCCTCCTGGCAAATGAGAGACTAGCCCCGGGCCTCAGAACTTTCTGTGTCAAAGGTTAGGATACTCAGGCCTCACACCCTGCATGTATGGAGGCCTGAAGGAGAGTTACAGAGAGCTCCAGGGCACAGTCCTTTCCATAGACAATTCTGAGGTTTCATGAAGGAGGTGGTATCTGAGCTAAGTCTTAAAGAGATTCATCAATTAGTAATCCACCAAAAGCCCATAGGAGCAAAGCTTGAAGTTAACCCTTCTTTACTGCACTTCACTTCCACCTCTGCAACTCTGTGCAGTTTTCCCTCATTTCCATCTAGAGCCTCAAATCCAAATTCTATCCAGTATTACCTTATTTCTCCTAAGGCCTGTCCCTGTTACACACACATCACCCTTGGTCCTGTACACCAGATATTTTATTTAGGAAGATCATCTCCTAAGAGTGCATCTCAGAATCAAGTATGTGTTTGTGAACAATGTAACGACAGATCCTGTCTTGCCTGCATTCTGGAATTCATCTGTGTCTTGATCATGGTTATACCCTAATTACAGCACTATCCTGCCTGCCGATACTGATTCCAGAAGCTTGGCTTCTTGGGGGTTGATTAGACTGTAAATGGGCCTTGTGTGCCAGTCGAAAAGGTTTAGACTTTATTCCCTGAGCTCTATGGAACCAGAGGAAATTTTTTTTAAAGAATTGCAGCTAAGTCATACTTGTAGTACATAAGGAATTTTTGTGTAACAGTGAATGCTGTGAGCTAAAATGTGAAAAATTCTGAAGAAAGATGAGTTAAGAGGCTAATGTACTAATCCAGGCAAAAGATGATCGCCTGATTGAAGAGGGGAAGAGAAAGGGAGAGACATGAAGAAGGTTCACAAAACTAATAGAGGAGACTTACGTGAGCTGTTGGACATGGATCATTTAGCCTAGAACTAGGGAGTTCTGGACTCTGACTGCTTAGTAAAGTGCTCTCAGTGACTTTAAAATGTGACCTTAAGACATTTCCCAAGTGGAAAGGACCTTTAAACTTTCTGCCTGTTTCTTCAGGATACAGAACGAAAACAGCATCCATAGGGATACTGGGAGGCCCAAGTGAGAAAATGAATGTGGATTCCTTTTTAAGTTATAAAGCAAAATGTAAGCATAAGGGGAAAATGATGAAAATGATGCTGATTGTGGCAATAATGATGGTTATCAGCTAACACTGATCAAGCACTCACTGTGGAACAGGTACTATGGCGGGCTAATTATCTCATTTAAACCTTTCAGTCATCCTTTAAGATGCAAGTACTTACTGTTATTCTTCCCATTTTACAGATGGGAAAACTGAGAAAAACGTTAAGTAACCTACCCAGGAACAAACAGCTAGTGAAATGGGTGATGCTTGAGTTATTGTTGTTACTACGGAAAGCATTTTTCCCCTGCCGTCATAAGTCCTTTATATTTGAAAGATTTGAGGTTGGTCGGAGATTTTTCAAGAGTCTAGTAAAAAAAGTCTGAATAGGATTTAAAATGTCTAATTCAATTAGGTGCTTAGATAGGCCCTGATTACTATTTTTTTCCTGAAATAAGACGGATTCTAATGTTAAAAATATTCTATTTCAGGCCCATAAAGAGAGGGGATATTCTGCCCCCAGAAAAAGGCCGAGAGGTTGCAAAGGAACTGGGTATACCCTACTATGAAACAAGCGTGTTTGACCAGTTTGGCATCAAAGACGTGTTTGACAACGCAATCCGAGCGGCGCTCATTTCGCGACGGCACTTGCAGTTCTGGAAATCGCACCTGAAGAAAGTCCAGAAACCTTTACTTCAGGCACCATTCCTACCTCCAAAAGCCCCCCCACCGGTCATCAAAGTTCCAGAATGTCCCTCCACAGGGACGAACGAAGCTGCCTGTTTACTGGACAATCCTCTGTGTGCCGACGTCCTCTTCATCCTCCAGGACCAGGAGCAGATCTTTGCACACCGAATTTACCTCGCTACCTCCTCTTCCAAGTTTTATGATCTTTTTTTAATGGAATGTGAAGAAACCCCCCACTGGAGTGAAGGAGCTTGTGAGAGAGAGAAGCAAAGCAGGGATTCCCAGGAGTGGGCACAGAGTCTTGACCCAGATGAGGAAAGGGAAGAGGGCACCCCAAGGACGCCTCAGGCTGATCAGTGGACCCCCTCGAGCCAGAACCTGTCCCAACAGGAGACCCTGGGGCTGGACGCCGAGGACCTGGTGGCAGAGACACAGACCCTGTCGGGCTGGAGCAAGGGGTTCATCGGCATGCACAAAGAGATGCAGGTCAACCCCGTCTCAAAGCGGCTGGGCCCCGTGACTGTGGTCAGGATGGACGCGTCCGTCCAGCCAGGCCCTTTCCGGACCCTGCTCCAGTTTCTCTACACGGGGCAACTGGATGAAAAGGAAAAAGATCTGGTGGGCCTGGCTCAGATCGCAGAGGTCCTGGAGATGTTTGATTTGCGGATGATGGTGGAAAACATCATGAACAAGGAAGCCTTCATGAACCAGGAGATTACGAAAGCGTTTCATGTCCGGAAAGCCAATAGGATAAAAGAGTGTCTCAGCAAGGGGACATTCTCAGGTGAGCGGGTCCAATGGCAAAGCCATCAGGACCTTTGGTTGTGTTTTATCAAACATTAGCCAAACATGAGGAGGGGGAGATAATGATCGCTGACATGTGCAAGTACTTTTCCCCCCATGTACCTAAGGTATACATATTCGCCTATTTCATTCTCATCACACTTAGAGGTAAAATATGATGATCTCCATTTTGCAGATGGGGAAACTGAGGGGCAGGGAGGTTAGGTAACTGGCCTATGGTTTATACCAGCAGTCAGTGGTGCAGCCAGGATTTGAATGCAAGCTGCCTCCTAGAGCCCCATGGTGTCATAGTGCTTCTCAAAGGTAGGTCAAGCTACCCCTGAGCCTGAGCCAGTCAGCTCCGTACTCATAGTTGCCCTTCAGGATTTCTTCCCTGATATTTTCCAGTCACCATTTAGCATGCACCCATGACAAAAATCAGCAGCCTTTGATCCCAGGGTTGCTGAAAGCCTTGAGGCCATTTTGGTGACCCTCTGGAAAGGGTCCCATCTGGAAAGCCTCATCAGTTTCTCTCCCTTCTCCTTTGGGTTCTCACCATCCTGTGCCCTGCTCGTCTGGATGCTTTTTGTCCCTTTGTTGTCTTTGATAACTGCGCCAAGGGTTGCCCAAGCATCCTGATAACCTGTATCTAAGATGAGTGACTGGTCCATGCTTATCCTATCTCATAGGCTTGTGCTATTTTTGTTCTGTAATTGTCCTCTCTCTGTATGTTTCATTGTAAAAATTTGACTTCTTGACTTCCATTATTATTTAGATATTTCTGTTTTTGTCTTCATTTTCATAATTCCTGCCATAGAAATATGCATTTAATAACTGGTCACTGAACCTGTTAATTAATTTTAAAACTTTGAGTAATATTTACTCCAAACATTGACAATCATGGTAGAGAGAGAGTCTTGAAAGTTAATGAAAAGAAATGTTACAAAGATTTACCTGCAGTAAATGAAACAATGGACCTTAAGTGAAATTGATGAAATCTCCTTTTCCTTACTAGAGAGGATTAGTAACCAAACACAGAGTGGGAGCCTCAACTGGATTCTTTTTATTAAAAAAAAAAAAAAACTATAAAATACAGTTGAGGTAATTAGAAAAAATTGGACATGAACTAGATAATGAATGATATTAAGGGATTATTGCTGATTTTCTTAAGAGTTATAATGGTATGGTTATCTAGGAGAATCTTATTTTTAGAAAATTCTTGGCAAAGTAGTTTGGAGTACGTTCAGTTCAGTCACTCAGTCGTGTCCAACTCTTTGTGACCCCATGAACCTCACTCAGCACACCAGGCCTCCCTGTCCATCACCAACTCCCGCAGTTTACTCAAACTCATGTCCATTGAGTTGGTGATGCCATCTAACCATCTCATCCTCTGTCATCCCCTTCTTCTCCCACCTTCAATCTTTCCCAGAATCAGGGTCTTTTCCAGTGAGTTAGTTCTTCATATCAGGTGGCCAAAGTATTGGAGTTTCAGCTTCAGCATCAGTCCTTATGATGAATATTCAGGACTGATTTCCTTTAGGATGGACTGGTTGGATCTCCTTGCTCTCCAAGGGACTCCCAAAAGTCTTATCCAACACCACAGTTCCAAAGCATCAATTCTTCGGCGCTCAGCTTTCTTTATGGTCCAACTCTCACATCCGTACGTGACTACTGAAAAAATCATAGCTTTGACTAGACAGACCTTTTTTGGCAAAGTAATGTCTCTGCTTTTTAATATGCTGTCTATGTTGGTCACAACTTTTCTTGAAGTATGCTGTTAAAAAATATCTACACACATTTTATATAGCTAAGGCAAACATGACAAAATTAAGCGTGTGATAAACCAGTTACTGTTTTATTATTCTTTCTACTGTGCTCCATGTTGAAACTTTAGAAAAGAATATTCCTCTCCTTTATGTTACTTTATGGTTCACAGTGTTTGTGTTGTGACCTTATGTATAATTTTAAATGCTTACTCCTCATATCCTTGGAGGACACGGAGAGAATCGGTGCCCAAGGTGGGGGTGGACACCGCATCAGTGGTTAAGGGTATGGAAGAGAGATGAGAGACTAGGCAGATGGATATGGATGGAAGCCCTGGCAAGGCTGGCTCACAGGCTTGTGCTTCCTCCATCCTTGGGCAGATGTGACGTTTACGTTGGACGATGGAGCCATCAGAGCCCACAAACCGCTGCTGATCTGCAGCTGCAAGTGGATGGCTGCCATGTTCGGCGGGTCATTTGTCGAAAGCGCCAACAGTGAGGTAGGTGCCTTCCAAAAAGCCCGAGCGGCATCTTAATGAATATGCATGTGTATTTGTATTAGAAAGTGTTGCCAGAGGACTTGGATTCTTTAACTGCTAACTTGGAAGACTTTTTTAGGCAATGCTTGAGTACCAGGTCACCCTCTTTCCATAATTCTACAAGTATGAGAAGCCTGTTGTTCACTTGCTATGTGTGAACCCCCAAGTCCCCCCATATCCTTTCATCCTCACAGGGCTCCTCATCCCTGAAAACATGTACAGCTATATTTTTTAACAAATGTCATCAGGCAAGGTACTATCAAAATCCCCTCAAAGAAGGGGCACTCTGTCTTCTAGAAGTTGGAGACAGTGAAAAGTGTCTTCAGTCACTTAAACCTGGGCTTGACTCCTGCCAACAACAGATGAGGGATCTTAAAAAGCCACCTTCCTGTGCCTCAGTCTCCTTATCCTAAAGGTGAGAGATGTACTAGGTCATGCTCAAGGTCCCCTTGATCTGTAATAGTCCCTGAGGCTCTCTGCCCTAACGGGCCTCAACTCTAGGGCTTGTCACCTCTAGGAAAACAGAGATGGAGCAAAGGGTCTCTCAGACTACCCTTTACATCTAGTAGTAGATGTAACTACCTGTTACATCTAGTAGAAGCCACTGGGTCACTTGTCAAATGCCAGCCCTATCTCCAAAAAAGGAATATTATTAGAGCAGAGCAAACAGCATCTTGGAGACCTTGTATCTCCACGTCTTCACAAGCTGTTGGAAAAGAAAGAAAAATTCCCTTCAAGCATTTCTAACTTGTTTCTAGAGGTAGACATTTTTTGTTGAGTTTGGCAAATATTTCTTATCCATCTTTTAAAAATATATTTGGGGACACCCCATCAAGCTTATTGTCCTAATGGGCTTATTTTTGCTTATCTCAACATCTCTCCAAACTTTTAACAGAAACCCAGAAAACAGTAACTAACTTCAAAGGGGAGCCCTCACCCCAGAAATCTGAGCACTCCCTTTGTGACCCAGGAGCCTGCATTTGCATCCCCAGGTAGGGAAACAGAATCCTGTAATCACAAGCCAGGATGGCTGGCTGTCGGTAGGCCACCCTTCTGCTTTCAGAACAGACTGCAGCTGCTCCTAAACCAACCCCCGGCCGAACACTGTCTGCTGTCGGGGAAAAAGATGTTAGAATTATCCTGATGACCTCTTCTGATGTCTGCCAGCCTTCGTAAACCAGGAGGTCCTCACCTGCAGCTAAACGAAGTCTTTCCTCTACCATCAAAGGTGTCTGGGAGCATCATTACTAAGACCACAGCAACTGGTAGAGGCTACCCAGTGAAGGGACTGTGGGGCTTAGATCCCCGACTCCTCTGCATACAAGCTGTTTGGCCTTGGGCCAGTGATCACCCTTCTGAGCTCCAGCCTCCTATCTGGAAAATGTGGTCATAACCCGTAATGTGGTTGCGAGGTGTGAGTGTCAGTACCTTGAAGCACCTCATAAGCACTAAATGCAAAATGACGTCAGCCTTATGTGGATGCTGGAGGCACTGATGATATTCTTTCCCTCTTTTTCAAGAAAATTGGGGGATGCCGCCAATTAATAAAACCTCATCCAACTGGCACAGCACCAACTTCAGTAATCTCTCAAGATAAAAGAGCCCCAAGACTCGCTTGCCCTCTTTTTCCAGCTTGCTGAAGTATGTGCCCGAGGGTACCTGCTTGTCACCTGGCAGAGAGCGGTTGATCGAGGTCCGGAGCCCAGGCACAAAGAGACACTGGCAGAGCTGACCTCACTGATGCTAATCCCCTTTATCCCTTCTCAGGAATGGATTGTAATTGTCTCCAGATTAAAACGTGCAGGAGAGGTGACCAAAACAGAAACTTGGCAGCCGATGTGAATGCACACGGGTCTGGTCACGTCACAGCCTCTCTCTGGTGTGGCATCTGTTTAGCATCACACTGCCCACCCCCCTCCCCACCTCAAGGACTAGGTTGCTCACCACTTAGAACTACAGCTGAGCCTGATACAGATGTGTAGTTTCAACCCAGCTCAAAACACAAAGGCCAACAAACCAAGCTACCAAAAGTCTATACCAAGACACCTAATATATGAAGAATGGCGTGAGCTGCAGATAAGTCCAGTCTTTCCTGCCCCTTCTCATGACTTCCAGGGTACACGGAAGTGTTCTCTTATATAGTTATGAACTCTAGTCTCAGCTTGACCTTGGGCAAGAGACCGACCCTCTTTAGACCTGCGTCCTCATCTCTAAAATGGGGACCACAAGAGAACCATCTCCAAAGGGCAGGTCAGTCATGAAAGTATGTGTGTAGAGCATCAAATTTGGTGCCTAAAACATACAAAGGCTCAAGCAATGTCGATGACTATTTTCCTGGAGGACTCTTGTTAAATTGTTTCCATGAGGAGTTTAAGGTCTTTGTCCCCTGAAAGTCCTCAGGTAACAAACAAGCCACCAGGTCCCTTCCTAAACTAGCAGAGTGTGGTAGAGGTGGTTATGGCGGTAAGAAGAGGTACTTGGGTGAAGCCTCAGTAAATGTTCTATGGTTAATTTAGGCCTGTATATGCATTGGCCTGTGCTTTCTAGGCCACCTTTTTATTCTTTATTGTTTTGTGAAAATCTGATGTCCCCCACAAAATCCAACCTTTTTTTTTTTTTTTTTTTTTTTTGCATTAATAGAATTCACATGCATATCCAGAAAGGAATAAAATATGCCCACTGATGTTCTTTTAACTTTTTTTGTCATTTAATATTTAAGACACTGTATTTTACTTCTATTTTTCTCATTACTTTTAATGTAGCAGTAAGCATAATTCTCTCCCCAGAGGTACTCAGCAAGTGGTTCATTAAAAATGCATGCCCATGTTGTAGTAAGCAATGCTCTGGATCTAGAATACTTTCTCATTCTCTATGAGACCATCTCTAATTATAAGCCTAATAGTCTGAGCTGATCTTTGCAATTAAACTTTTAAACCAGCTAAACTGGAATATGGGTCGTTGTTTAGGGTAGCATTGTATTTTTTTTCTTAAGCTACTTTCAGCAGGTAGGGCACAACAGTTTTAATTCCATTTGTTTTATTTATTTTATTTTTTAAAGTTCTATAAAAATGGTCTCTCTGTTGCTACTCAGTTTATTAGTAATGTTGAAATCACAGGGAAAAAAATCAACAGCGGGGGAAAAAAAAGTGCATGTTCTAAAATGTTGTTTATTTTCATTTGTTGGTTACTTCCGAGGATCCCTAACATTATTTGCCAAAAAGAGCCACTGCTTTTATAAATAAAAGTGTTAGTGTTATATTAAACATGAAGGAAACAGTAGGTCATAGATGCTTACAAATGTCAGAATGCTCTGAAGACATTGGGAGTGTTGGGGCAGGGCTGCTTCCTGGAATCTATCATCTCCTGATGCCAAAAATAATTTTGTTTTTATTTAGGATGTCCATTTTGCCATGACTTAGAACACAATCTTAGAAAAAATGGCTTAAGTCATCTGAGTATCTTCAGAGTCCATTATCTTAGTGAAGGAAAAGCTTTAGATGTCATCTATTCCAAATCTCTCCCATGTCACAGATGAGGAAACTAAGGTTCAGAGATGGTGAATAATTTGTTAAAGGTCACACAGCATTCTAGCATATCTCTGGGCCTTCCCCAGCCCCTTACCCTGTCCTTCAAGCTAGTATTTTCAGAAACATCCCCATCCCTGTGAGTGCAGGTATTCACAGGAAGCCCTGGGACTTTATTTATCATCACTAACACTTTAGAGCACTTAACACTTCATAAAATGTATATATTTTTACTATCACAATGGCCCCAATTTTAAAGTTTCACAACTTAATTAACTTTCAATTATTTAAAAATTGTGCTAATCCAAACACCATTCTAGAGAAATCAAATTTTGCCATATGTAATTTGCCATGTTTTCCATATGATAAAAGTTCATGTCTATGTAAGATAAATGCATGTGTACATAAATGTTTATCCACACAAATATAACTGTGTTAGATTTACTGGAATAGCAATTAATTACAATACAATGGTTTCTGTATTTTAAAATGATATCAGCTATAGTTTCTACTTGCCAGGTTTTATTTATTATTGTAGAAGTTATGCTAAAAATTTGAAACTATCACACTTGTCAAGTCATTGATGGGTAGTAACCACGCAGCTTATTAATAGAATCACAATTGTTCTCACTGTGTCTGAGAGAGGAAGAGTAATTTCCATAATATTTCTAGGAATTTTTCTGGGCTCTCTCTTTGATACACCTAGGGAAAGCTGTGTCCGAAAAGATATTCCCTCTCTCAGATGGTTGGTGGCTATGCAGGAAAATGATATAGACGGTTGCTATAGCTTTAACAATTGCAACCACACCATTAGAAGACTGAAGTGGCCACAAGCCCCTTGTAGATTGTGGAGACAATTTATAAACAAATATATATATACAGACACAGACATATACATACACACACACATATATATACCCACACTTATACACACAAATATAGAGAGATTAAAATATATACTATAGATGTAATCATATATAACATACAGATATAATCATGTCATACATAAATGTAATCATAAATGTAATTTTTGTATGCTTATACCAGAATTAAGTCTATAACTTTTTATCCTTTTGAATTCAGAAATCTAATTCTTGAAAACTGTTAGATACAGTGCTATATTATAGCTTTCTTCCTTACCATGAAGGGTTTCCAGTCCTGCACAGCAGCTCCGAACACAAACTTTAGAATCTTATTTCCTGGGTTCAAATATCAGTCCCAGCTTCCTAGCTCTGCAACCCTGGACACCAGACTTAACCTCCCTAAACCTCCATTCACTTATCTGTAAAATGGCAAAAACAATAGTCTCTCCTTCCTAGGGAGGATATAAGGATCAAAATATAATGCATGTGGAAAGCTTATTAGCACAGTACCTTGTGCATAGGAGGCCTTCTATTAGGTTAATTCTTATCATCATTCCAATAGCGAGTACTCATGGCACCATTCTCTATGATGCCAGGGCACATCTCGTTCAGTTAGAAACCTCAGATGAAGAACAGCTGCTATAACGTGTGTATCCCTGTTGATCCAGGCCCAGCCGTTCAGAACTCTACTTCCCAGGCAGCCCCTGGCTCCTCAGCAGGCTCTAGCTTGGATGAATACGCGCCATAACTACACGTGCTCAGGAGGAAGACGAGCAGGATCCACCAGGGAACAATTCTCATACCCGGCCGTTCCCCAAGATGTCCCAAGCCCAGCTCTCTCTAGATTCTCTGCATCTACTGATACCTGATAATCTTCCAGTAGTTCCAAATCTATGTGGTTGTGCCACAGGAAAAATAAAGTGTGTATACCATGCTAACACATACTTTTTAAATTTTTTATTGATGTATAGTTGATTTCATGCTAGCGTTTACTGATAGAACGTTGGAATCACGCCAGTCACTGTGGCAACTAGGCTGGTTGCTCATCGTCTTCTTTTGACATCTTAGAGAGCTGGGCTCTATTGTGTGTCAGCAAAGTGCGGTCTGCAGCTCCCCCCAACACCTGTCATGTTGCTAGGAGATTTCTTTCCCCACAATAGAGTATTACAGGGTACTTGGCAAGGAGGGCCTATAATGTCATCATACATTTACAGCCCATTTGTCTGATTTATAAGCCCAAATAGCTATTTAAAAATTCCAAATCAGGCTTTGTCAGGCAGCCCCACTCTTTTGTCATCCACAAATCAAACTGTTATGTTTACAGCTGTAAATAGTGAGTGACTTCTCCGCACAGCCTCAGAGCACGTGTCCCAGACTTGGTAATAATGAATCACACGGCGGGGATATTTACAAGCAGTATAGCCTGAAAATGTGCCCAGTGCTTTCTTCAGCAGAACTTACCTTTTCAAATAACATTTCAGGTATATCTCCCACACATAAACAAGATGTCAATGCAGGCAGTACTGGATTATCTCTATACTAAGCAGTTGTCACCTAACTTGGACCTGGACCCACTGGAACTAATTGCCTTGGCAAACAGATTTTGCCTGCCACACTTGGTTGCACTTGCAGGTAAGGCTGATGACTCAGGACCATGCGGTATCTGACTGTCATATTTATCAAAATGACATTTTTGCAAAAAATAATACCTCCTGGGAATAAAAATTAAATTTTTATCACCCAACATAGGACTGTCTTGTACAGGGTGATATGAACTGATCAAATGTATCAAACAGCCCCAGTTCAATTCAGCAACTGTTTTTTTAGGCACCTACTTTGTATAGGTCCTGCTGACACATACAGAAGGCAGTAGTTAAGAACATAGGCTACAGATCCAGATCACTTGGGTTCATATCTTGGCTCCAGTATTTACTGGCTGGATGACTTCATACTTGATTTAATTAGTCTGTATCTCAGCTTTCTCTCTCTCTTTAAAATGAGGATAATGATATTCTACCATAGAGTTGTTATGAAGATTAAATGAGTTAAGAGATTATATATATATAAAGAGAGAGAGTCCTGAGAACAGTGTCTGGCACCTAGTAAGCATTATGTAAGTGGTTTTCTTAAAGCTATTTTAGAAAATGTTCTGACATTGTCAAGATCATTTTGGGAAAAAGAGAAAAAAGGGAGACTTGATTTAACTTCACAGAACCTTATGTATCATTTCTAGATTTGCTCAGTTGGTAAGCCAAAGTAGATCTAAATAAGATATATGCTTTCAAATACCCTTTTCTTGAATTTAAACCTTCTGTTTCATTTACCAGAGTTGTTGATTAGCAGTAAGGGTGCTACATTTAGTTGACTCTTGTTAACCAGGAAAGCAGGATAGTGCCTGTTTTGTTCACTGGCATATCCTCTGTACACAGAGAAGTGCCTGAGCATAGGAGGTTCTCAGTAAAAGTCTGTTGAAGCATTAAATGAAAATGAAGGTATGAACAAACCAACCAGCCACACCTGCCCTTGACTTCCTGACAGTATCTTTAGGAAAAAAAAAAAGATTTATTTCTCTGCACTCCAAGTTTCTACCATGCTCAGCCAACTGGAGATCAACGTTTTCTCCTCACCTTCCTTCTTCACCAGCTGGATAACAAGAAATAGTATTGCTATGCATTTTCTTTTTGTTTTTTTGCCACACTGCACGGCAAGTGGGATCTTGGTTCCCTGACCAGGGATCTAACACGCAACCCCTGCATTGGAAGCATGGGGTACTAACCACTGGACAGCCAGGGAAGTTCCTGCTCTTCATTCTTTAAACTCTTTTTAACCAATAAACCTGAAGTCATAGATTCAAATGAGTATTGCTGCTTTTTCAATACTAACTCTAGCAGGCTACAGAAGGCAGTTCTTTTTTTCATAAGTAAGAACCTCAAGCCATTTGACTATCCAGTTTTTAAAAGTATTTGTCCTTTGAGGATAAACTGAACTGTTTTACATAATCAAAAGTAATTTGGAGCCAAATCTGAGGATTTGTGATCAATCTTGAAGGAGGGCCATTTGTGCTTAAATATTAAGGGTGATGATGAAAACATGGGACTGATTTCTCCAGGAAAGAAACTGACCCAAAGAAACCTTCCTGTGTTAACTACAGACGTCTATGTATGTTTATTTTTCTTAGTAAATGCTATTATTAATGGTTATGATTATTTAATATACATCTTTCTAAGATGATTCCTTTAATCATTTCTATAGTATTTGCTGTTTAGTGTAAGTATAGAGTGTTTGGAACAGAGTGTTTAAAAATCAGTTTCTGGGGTGAAAATGCCCTGCAAGCCAAACTATCATTTAACACTTTGGAGTTACCTAAGATTTAAAACCCAGTGACTCCTCTGGAAGATTTAGTTACAAATAGTTCTTTGTCAATCCAGCTGAGGAATGTTGTGCCAAAGAAACCATCCCAAACTTGAGACCATGTTGACTAGGTAAGAGACATATAGACTAACAAATAAGCACATAAACCCAGAGCAGAAAGTAAGCATGGTTTGGACAGTATACTAAAAAATTAAATGTGATGCTAGAGATGAAAAAAAGCATCAAGGAGCCAGAAATGCTGGGTCAAGACTGTACCCACTCATGTCAAGGCCAGAGGCAGGCAACAGCGTAACAGAGGCAAAAGGCAACTCAGTCGCAGAACCAGAGTCTGAATTCAGCATAGAATCCTAGAACACAGCTTCCGAGCAGAAACGACGGTCCCATCTAGATCTGTGTGACTTGTGGCTGAAGATCGCCCCAGTCTTTAGAATCTAAGAGGTTGAACAATATGTCCCTCGTCTGCTGCTGCTGAGACACTCGTACGCATTGCTGCCTCTGCTGCTGCTAAGTCGCTTCAGTCGTGTCCGACTCTGTGCAACCCCATAGACAGCAGCCCACCAGGCTCCCCCGTCCCTGGGATTCTCCAGGCAATAACACTGGAGTGGGTTGCCATTTCCTTCTCCACTGCATGAAGGTGAAAAGTGAAAGTGAAGTCGCTCAGTCGTGTCCCACTCTTCGCGACCCCATGGACTGCAGCCCACCAGGCTCCTCCGTCCATGGGATTTTCCAGGCAAGAGTACTGGAGTGGGGTGCCATTGCCTTCTCCGCACGTATGCATTAGCAGTTTTAATTCCCCATCTGGACTCATTACTGTTAGCCTCTCCACAGTCAGAGAGTATTGAGAATTGGAGTGATAAGAGTGAGGAAACCATCGAGCAGGAAGATACAAGAGTCTCGAGGATTCTAGGCAGGTCCTAGCGTGCCCAGAGCAGCACTCTCAAACAGAACTTTCTGCAATGATAGAGACTTTCTGTGTCCGAGATGGCCAGTACATGTGACCACTGAGCGCTTAAATGTGGCTAGTGTGGGGCTGAGGACCTGAATTTTTTATTTTGTTTAATTTTAATTAAGTTTAAATAGTCCCTGGAGGCCAGTAGTTACCATACTGGACAGAGGTGGTCTGGAGAACTCTGGCTATTTCAGAAAGGCTAACGAGTGTCCCCAGAGCCTGCAGTGCGCTGACCCGAGCCATGACTCGCCATACTGAAAGGCCACACATCAGAGAGGGCCCTTGATTCAGTGCACATGGAACTGTGTCCCCTACCTCCTCCCCTCTGAGGTGACCCCAGATGGCAGCCTCCAGGCACTAACATTCTCCTGCTCCCTCTTCTCCCCAGAACAGCACGCCGTTCAGGAGCTGACCAAGGCCGCCATGAGTGGCGTGGGCATTGATGGGGAAGTTCTCTCTTACTTGGAATTGGCCCAGGTTCGTAGCAATTTGCCTTTCACCTTTTCGGTGTATTCAACCAGTTCATTTAACGCTGATAAAACATTCCACTGTTGCATCTGAACAAATAAAGATGTCACCAATGAGTCACAGAAGCCCCCTGCTGTGTGCAACAGAAAAGATCTGAAAGTTTTAAGTTTCAGGCACTGTTCACCCTGCTGGGCTTCATTTGAAAAAAACAACAAGGGCCCTGCCCCCACACCAGCCCCTTTGTGCCCCGCCCCTCCAGAGGCAGCAGCTTCACATGTGGGAGAACAATTCAGGGCATGGGAGGGGAAGGCTCTGGCTCTTTTTTGAATTCTCAGACATGCATTGGCTGAGATCACAGTTTCTAGAATTCCGTTTAGTCCCGGGTTGCCTCTGGTCTCACTGCAGCTCTCCTGGTTTTCCTTTTTTTTTTTTTACATCAGCATTTGTTACTGTTGATATTGTGATTCCATATCCCAACACACACTGCCCTCTTCCTCTAGAGAGGGTCAGAGATCAGTCTTGGCTTTGTCTCCATGTAATTTATTTAAGGCACAAAGTTAAAGGCTGCCTCCATTTCCTCATCTGTTGGAAATGGGGATGGTAATTCACCCTCTGTCAACTTTACTGATTATTTTGAGAAACAACTAGGAGAGAATGTTTCAGAAAGGGCATCAAAGAGGGGAAATCCTCTCATAATACAAGGCACATAGGTGGAGTTATCTAATCCCTGACCTAGACTTACAGGCCATGAGTTTACACTCTGTAGGAACTAAGAATAAATTCTTCAGACTTTTCTCTGACCTATTGGGTTTGGCTTTCTTTGTTCCCTGTCTTGGTTATGGCAGTGGTTTACTAAATCTTACGTCAGGCACTTCAAATCGGAATTTGTTAACCAAGGAAGAGGAGGAGGCAGGCCCATCTCACATGTTCCTCAGGCCACTCTGACTATAGCCCTGAGAGATGTTCAAGAGGGGAAAATGTGGATCAGGACTTCACAGCAACCTGCTCTTTCTGACTCAACATCCAACAAGGATTTGTTATTTCCTCCCCTTCTACCAGGCACCACCTTAGATAAGAGGACATGTAGATTCTCTGCCCTTGGGACCATCATAAGCCACTGAGAGGAGCAAACACAAGCACAAATTATTAAATCCAGTGTGAAAAACAACCTCATAGAGGTTACAAGTTAAAACTGAGAGCAGACGTCAACTGCAGTGAAATCAACAAGCCCCCATCGACACTGATCATCCACATTTGGAATTTGGGAGTGTTTTGAAACAGGACTAGGGGAGAACTTAAGACTTGTGCCCCTCCAGTAAGTATTCCTCCTGGAGAACAATCAAATGACCCAGAATCTCCTATAGGCCAGCCCAATGGAGGTAATATAGCAGTTGTGTCTATCTTTTTATTTTCTGTTCCCACCCTGTTCCCTCCCCTGACCCACACATAACCCAAGAAGGAAATAAAATCATTCCTGCTAAGCTCTGAAAAGCCTTGGAGGAGGCATTTAGGATGGAGCTTCCAGTATCTTAGCTCATTCATTAGACTCTAACCCAGGGATGCACTGGTAAGTATTTAACTATCAGCAGAGACCATGATCTGTTGCATTTTCCAGTCTCCATGGTGTAAATACCCCACCTTCCCAACTTGTAACAACTCAAAGTCACTGAGCTCAGAGTCGCAAAGAGCTGCACCCAGTGACACTTTCAAGCAGGTACAAGCCAACTCCAATACAGCACTGCTCTAATCTGACTTTCAGGGAGAAATCTACTATCAAGAGAAGTTGGAAGCACTGGCTAAAATTGTCTGTCCTGCTGGGCTTGTGATCTGCAGAGAGTTTCTTGAATTAGTTTCCAGGGACATTGGCTTTTCTCTTGGCCTCTGTTCAGGGCCTTGACAGGGGCCTCAGAGGAAGCATGCTGTGGGTTTCAGGGGTTCAGCTGCCCAAAGAAGCATTAAGAGTAACAGACAATAGCACGGATGTCCGAAAGAGGCCTGGACAGAAAGACTGAGGGACATGTCCCTTCCAAATCTGAGGACAAGATGGGGAGTTAACTATGGATTTTTGTGCATCAGGTCTTTCGCAGACACAGCTATCTCAGCTGCCATGGTCCTGTGCGTCTTCTCAGAAAGGAGAGAGTGCATGGAGTGTCTGGCTCCCTCCCTCCCTGCCCACATCGCCTGCTCTTCTTATGTAACCAAAAGGACAGGTATAGGACAGTCACACATGCCACAGTCTCCTCTTTCAGATCACTGGCCCCAGCCAGCTGAGCTCTGACATGTGACACGGAGGATTCTGTTGCCGAGGCTTCCTTAAACGGAGATGACATCGCTGCTTTCTGAGGCAGGCTGGTGCCTTCCAGAGGCCATGGCCACTTATCATTAGAGGGCAGGTGTGAGGGGAGGGGGAGAGAGGCAAGGCAGACTTTAAACTCCTGATACAGTGATTATTTTTAGTGCACATATCCCAGAGGTGAGAGGAGGATGCCAAACACTTGCATGTGGCTGGTGTGGAAACCGTGGCCAAAGTCAAAACACGAGTCAAAACAGCAGGTTTCTGAAGCAGTCATCTGGGCCCTTTATTTCTTTGACCCCTACCATGACTTTTTATTTCTTTGTAGTCCCACTTGAGAAAATAGAGGTCTGACCCCCTTTTGGTCACTTCCCTGCAGTTTCACAATGCCCACCAGTTGGCCGCCTGGTGTTTGCACCACATCTGCACCAACTACAACAGTGTTTGTTCCAAGTTCCGCAAGGAAATCAAATCGAAATCTGCAGGTGAGGCTGTGTGGTCCCCATCTGTCCAGTTCTCATCACCTGTGACTGAGGGGTTTCCCTTCACCGCCCTTGAGAAGGAACATGGGACAGCCCCCGGCTCACGGAGAACTCCTTGTGGCCATATGGCAGTCACAGATTCACGTGACATGCAAGACCCAAGGAATTGTATGTTGGATATTCTCTCTGGAGAACTTCATGGCTGGGGGGATTTGTGTGGAGACAGGTGGGAGAGGGGTTGTTCAAGGTGCCCTGCTGCAGAGCAAGCAGAGCTTGTTGGTTCACCCTTGTCTGGGAAGGCAAAGGGACCTGGGTTCAGGCTTTCTGTGTCCAGCTGTGTAATTTTAGGCAAGTGGTTCCACCTCTCAAAACTTTCGTGTCATAATCTGCTACTGGCCCTACTCAGCGTCCCTGCTCATTGGTTAGCTGAGAGGATGCACGTGATAATCATCTCAGAGAAGCCTAAGCACAGAACCTAGCAGGTATCATCATCTGCACCTTTTCTTCCCCAGACAACCAGGAATACTTTGAGAGGCACCGCTGGCCTCCCGTGTGGTACCTGAAGGAAGAAGACCACTACCAGCGTGTGAAAAGGGAAAGAGAGAAGGAAGACATTGCACTAAATAAACATCACTCGAGAAGAAAGTGGTGCTTCTGGAATTCATCTCCAGCGGTCGCCTGAGGCGGAAGAGGAAAAAAAAATCAGAAATCTGACACGCCACTCAAAAGCACTACTGTAAAATGAGTCTTATTTTTAGAGATAACATGTAGTTCAGGTTTCAGGCACTGATCTTCCTCCACTTTTGTGCATTTATCTTTGTTGGGATCAAAGCACAAGCTCACCATCAATGAGCCTGGACAAAAAGGGAAGTTGACGCTCACTGCATTCCTTAAACTTATATGTATATTTTTTGTTAGAAGGCTTAATAAACTTTAGTCTGGTATCTCATTTCTTTTTATACAAAGGAAAAAAAAAATCCAGCTTTCATGTTTCAAATTCCAAATTGGAAAATATTTTTATACGGTCTCTTGTAAATGAAAATACTGTGTATTACTTTATTTTACAGGACGCACATTAACCATGAAGTCGCCCTGCGATTCTCTTTGCCCACGAGCATTATTACTTAATTAGAGGGATATCCTTTAGTCGTGAAGTAAAGAGTTGGAATGAAATTCCCCAAAGTACAAGTTAGGGAGTGTTTCATCTTTGTTCTGCCGAATAACACTGGTATAATTACCAAGTCAACTCCAAGAATGTGTATTTACAATATTTGCTGTGTAAGTGCTAGTAATTATATGGTTATATGTGCCATGTAAAATATAGTGATATCAAATCTTCTGTTGTTTAAAATGTCTAGATTTAAGAGGATAATCTTTATAATCATTAGAAGGGCTTATTAAATCCCAGCATTATCCAGGGCAAACTCTCTGGTGGACCTGAATACAAAAGATACCACAAGAGCGCTGGTGTTTGGATTGCTGTATGAAGATGTCCGTCTCTCAGTGTTCCTTGATCTTGCCATGTTTCTGCATGCAGTTTTGCCACTGACTTGAATCGAGATGGGCAAGGGTGAGGGTCCCCGGACTCGGTCCCCTCATCTGCAGACTTGTCACATCTCCCCACCAGAAACAGGCTTCCTCAGGTCTCTCACCTGCGGCCAACTTCACTTTGTAAGACCCATGTTTTTAACTCTTCCCAGGGAAAATTCACGTTGCTGCAGAAGTAGACCAAGGCAGACCACCCACCCCTGCTGAAATTCAGTTGGAGGGCCTGTGAAGGCACAAAGCTGGAGGCTGGGTCGTCTAAGGTCACTGCATTCTCCAACGCAGACGGGAATTTTACTCCAAAAGTCTAGGAAATGGTGCTATTGTGAGTTAGTTCTGACCCTTTGTCATTCTGAGTTTTCAGTGTTAAAATAGCAAGTATTGAGCAGGGGGGCTTTTGAGAGGCCATCAGTCACTGCTTCTCTGTAAATTAAAATGTTACAACACTCACACAGAGCATTTTAAGGCCACAGTTCCATACCTGTTTTGGGATGTTGTGTGGTGGAGGCTCGGGCTTTTTCTATTCAGAGGTCAATTTAATGATACTAAAAGCTGTTGATTTTTTTTTCTAGCTTTCAGAAGTTAGAAAAGAGACAGTTGAGTCCAAACTCCAATGTTAACAACCAAATATATTTGAAAATCTATCCAGATTACAGATAAGCGCTTATTACTGGCCATGGATACATACCAGTTAGCAAAATTGGGAGAGGCCCAGAAATGTTATCACTCGCTCATGACAAAGGACTGGGCAGTAGAGTAGGGAAGGATGGGATGATTGTAAATGCATCTACCTTAATTTTGTGTCAATAGGTTGTAAGTCATGAATGGAAGGAGAAAGGAGACAATGAGAGGAAGAATCAGCATCTATCCCATCATAGAATGGTAGAAGTTGAGTTTTCGATGAATAGTCAGAGTTGAATTTATACAACCAAAGCTCCCATGTGATTGTAATCTTGCCAAAATGTAATGGGCATATAAATGAACCTGGGGTATAAGCAATAATATCCACTGGTGTTATCAGCTACTGTAACCAAGTGGCTGGTTCATTTGGTTGACGCTGATTATGGCCTTTAACCATGGTGGTTTGTTTTGTGTTTTGTTTTTTATTTCACAAAAAGCCAATAAAATTGTTTAGCTATAAAATGCCTCCAATTTTTGTTTTGTTTTGTTTTGTTTTTTCCTTTAAGGACTACCGTCATTATTGTGTGTGTATTGTGTGTGTGTACCGACATATTGTGTGTGTCACTGCTTTTTAAAAGAACTGTCAAAGCTTTAAGGGTGCTGGGTCATAGGGTATGTGTGCTTCAAGAACAAAGCAGCTTGAATGACTGTCATCTTTGTCTTTAGTATTGCCAGCAGATTGTAATACCATGATGTATATGAGGGGTCTGGCTCTTTGATTTGGGCTAATATGGTTATGTCATTAGACATGGTACAGTTTTGGAAAGAAACAAAAATAATGTCTCTAGCCTAATGGACTTGTTTTAATCTGATTTTGGGCGAGTCTACCAGCAATTAAGTCAAAGTTTGCATTGGTGGGCTCATGAAGAACAGTCTTCTTCAGAAGCAGATCTGAGAAAGCCTTTAGAAAAATTTATAATTAATCTCTGAGCTTCTAGGTAGTATATTTGCCCAAGCTCAGAAGGAAGAAGGGTCTCCAATGAGGTCTCAAGGCGGATTTTCTGAGTAGCAAATGCCCCATGACTCTATGGAAAGGAGTTAACAACTATAAAACATAACTGCATGAAGAAGACAGTTTCCGATACATTTGCACACCCTTTTAAAGGTGGGTGGGCCAGACCAGGCACCTTTTATCTAATACATGCCAGTGAGGTCTTTCCTCTAGAAAGTCTTGGTCTAAGTTTCTGGCAAACCATTAAGGATTTCAGCAAACCTGTATAAGCATTCCAGGAACCACAAATTTTACTGGTTTAGCAGTAACTTAAGTATTGTAGACATTCACAAGCAAGAATTCTATGCTCCTAAGATTTTTTTCCCATTTGCTTCCATTGTATGGTTATATCAGTTGTCAAAGTTCAGTTTTTCATCATTGTGACATTGGCTAAGCAGAATAAATTCTAGTCAGAGGGAAAAGAACAAAGTGAATTCTGAATTTGTAAATGTACAGTATTTGGAAAAGTGCAGTATTTCTGAAAGTAATTTGGGAAAGTGCAGTATTTCTGAAATGAATCCTTTTCTGCAAGCTGATTTATCAGGCTTTTTCTTAGAGAAATACATATGCTGTGTCTTTAATTGGATGCTAGGGGGCAAGTAGCAATAATTCCTCTTTTCTAGAGGAATGTAACTATTACATAAAAGATGTAGAGTTAAAAGTTAGCCAGGGAGAATGTATCTGTGTTGTTTGTGTATAAGTAATCAAGAAGCAGACCATTCTGAAGGAGATCAGCCCTGGGATTTCTTTGGAAGGACTGATGCTAAAGCTGAAACTCCAGTACTTTGGCCACCTCATGCGAAGAGTTGACTCATTGGAAAAGACTCTGATGCTGGGAGGGATTGGGAGCAGGAGGAGAAGGGAACGCCAGAGGATGAGATGGCTGGATGGCATCCCTGACTCGATGGACATGAGTCTGAGTGAACTCCGGGAGTTGGTGATGGACAGGGAGGCCTGGCGTGCTGCAATTCATGGGGTCGCAAAGAGTCAGACACGACTGAGCAATTGAACTGAACTGAACTGAATCAAGAAGCAACATAAAGGGAAAAAAGGCTAAAGATAATTTTAAAAAATAAAGAGAGAAGAACTGATCAGATCCCTGGAAGCTGAATTAAGCATTATGAGCTTCGAATGTACCTCTTTCTTCCAAAGTGCTAATTTATGAAATTATTCAATATCTCATGATTTAATTTATTTTCAGGTACACACTTTGCTGTACTGAATTTCCAGTTGGGAGGTAGATGATGTATGCACCATGGAAATGCATTGGCATGTCAACCCTGCTGACCTGTCAAAGGAGAAGCCATGTTTCTCCTTTTAGCTGCGTTTGTAAATCTTACCCTGTGCTGCTAGTGCCTTTGAGCTGGATATTTTTACTTAAGCCGTTTAGATGCAAGATTTTTCACTGGGTTCATGTGCAGGTGCCTCATCAGTTAGACATCTACAGACTATAGTCTATAAAATATGGAAATAATTTGGGAGCAGATAACTCTTGGGTAGAAACAAATCAATCATAAGTTGTGCATGCACAGACATGAAAGTGTTAGAAACAACATTAGGAGACAAGAAGTGACTTGCCAGCAGCTCACTCCTGCTGCGCCAGGAACGGAACATCTTAGTGACATGTATTTCCAGTAGAATGTAGATGAAACGGCTGATTCCCATATGTGGCCCCATGGAAAGTGGAGGTAAATTCTTTCAGTCTGAATACATTCTCAGACCCAAAGACAAGAATGCTTAGATGTTACTTACAGGCAATCAATGAGAAAGAACTTGATTCATATCCCTTTGCATGGATGCCAACCAAAGTTTGGGCATTTTTTTATTCCCTCCCAATCTGATAAAAATAAACATCCTTTTGATTCAATAATTCATAATAGTCCCAGTTGGAGGGATAATACCTATGGAATGTTAAGAACAACTGTTGTGTGAAGAGACACACAACCTCTCTAAGCTGTAGTTGTCTAAAAAAGGGGGAAATGGATTTCATTGAGTTTTTGGTGCAGATTACATGAGATGACTTAGGTAAAGCACTTGGCACAGTGCCTGGCACGTAGTTATCACTTAGTACTCAGCATATCAAATACCCAGGCAAGAAATCCAAGAGAAAGGACAACTCTGCAAGTTACAAAATGGAACAAAGATGTCTTTTCCTGCATTTCTCTTAAACCATGGGCCAACTTTGCTGCTTAGTGCTCCATGACGGTGATGAAAGAATTAGAAAATAAGAGTCATGGCAAGAGAAAAAGCAGGTGGTGGGAGGATAGGGAAGAGTATAGTTCTTTCCAAGAAGACATTGTCCCCACCATTCTACCCTTCTCTCCATGGAATAAGGGCTAGACCACCCTAAGGTGACTTCCCTAATGGCTCAGTTGGTAAAGAATCTGCCTGCAATGCAAGAGACCTGGGTTCAATCCCTAGGCCTGGAAGATTAGGTCTGAAGGAAATAGCAACCCACTCCAGTACTCTTGCCTGGAGAATTCCATGGACAGAGGAGCCAGGCAGGCTACAGTCCATGGGATGGCAAAGAATTAGACACAACTGTGCAACTACCTTCCACTTTTCAGCCTAAGGTGAAACTTGACTGAGCCTCTGATTGACATCAAGCTTTATCCTATTTATTGCTCTCAATCATTTTTTAAATTTTTCCTGAAGCTTGGAAAGGTTAAGAAGGACTTAAGAAGGAGTCTACTTAACCAGACTCCTCAGTGTTTTTCAGTACTTGGCATTATCATCTTCAGCAATCTCTTCTTTATTTTCCATAATTTCTTTCATTTCTTCCATAATATCCACTCCCATAATATGTTTGATATATGTCTTTGAAAGTGCAGATGTCCTTATACAGAGTGTTGTTTCATGGGTGTGATTATTAACACAAATGGTGTTACCTAATAAATTCCATTCTTTCTGCTTCTCAGACTCCACACTGTTTTGGAAACCTCGCCACGTGGTAACGTGTGCATCAGCCCTCTGCTTCCCGTGGCTACTCAGTGTTCTACAGCATCCATCACATTTCACTCTCCCATTCCACTGGCAACAGGACCACAACAAATTCCATTCCCAGGCACCACAGTGGACCTCTTTGCATGTGCCCTGAGGTCAATATCCAAAACCAGATTCCCAATTTGGCTCCAGACATACAGAATCAAGGTCTTCTGAGGTGAGGGACATGTGTAGGAACATTGGAGTCAAAGATAAAAGTCCTTCCCCGCTCCAGAACTAAGTTGATATGATTCTGCAGAATTCAAGAATCATAAAGAATCAGAAAGCCTCTGTTGCAGCCCAGAGACTGGCTGTCTTTTGAAAGAAAAACTGAGCTTACCTCCCCAACCACCTGAGAAGCCACCTGAGGTTTTCCTGATGGTGAAAGTTGTCAGATGTCAGAATGAGTTAGTCAATCCCATCTGGCCTTGGCATTTTGTGTCATCAGACCCTCTTGAAAGGCAAAAGGACAAGACAACTTCTCAAAAGCCCCTGGAATTTAAAAAAATATACCTAGAGATTAAAAAAGGCTTTCCTCCAAAACCTCTGTATGTCTGGAGAGTTTGGGGGTTTCGAGCACAACCCACTCATTCTACTTGCTTGGCCCGGCAATAAACTTTTCTCTACTCAAAAAAAAAAAAAAGTAAGTAAATAAATTCCTAGAGAGCTTGTGGATTTGCATAGACGGTTGCCTTCTAATTTTATTCCACATATGGAGTCTAAAGAAAAAGTAACTTACCAGTACAAATTCTACAGATTTTGTTCAGAGTCTCTGAGACTTTCAGATTCTTTATGACTCTTGAATTCTATAGAATCATATGAACATGAATATAAAACTTAGTTTTTCACTCTGGGTGGTGAATCACTGAGTAACACTGCCTAATTCATAAGTTGAAGAGTATTCAGACCACTATGATTTCTCCACCAGTCTCACCCACACTGGGATGCTGGGACCTCATGACCACCACTACTAAGGTATCATTCAATTTATATCTTGGAAAGAATTCTTTTAAAGTAGATAGTCATAGTAAATGGTCAAGCATTTGAAATTTCCAGCCCTTAGCCTTACTAATCTTTTACAAAATAATAATAAGGTGGACTCTCTCCTCAGCAAATTCTGTACTACTGATTACCCTTGCTCCCATTTAGCCTACATTTGCACAGGAAGCCCGGGTGGTGGGGCCTTGGGAGGCTAAGACACACTCTTTCAGTCTTATTCAGTGTTTCCTACTGTGCTCAAACCACTGAATTGATGTCCTAAGCTCGGCACCAATCTATCAGAGTCCAAAACACTGATGTGAGAACCATAATAATACTATTTAACATGTTTTAGTCTTGCCTGAGAATTCCAGGGACAGGAAGCCTGATGGGCTGCATTCCATGGGGTCGCACAGAGTCGGACACGACTGAAGCGACTTAGCAGCAGCAGTATATATTGTGACCAAACAATAAGTGCTTTACATGCATTTACCTCATTCAATTCTCACAACATTCTCTTATGGGAAAGGTAATGGGTTCCCCAGAAGCCAACACTGAGATGGAGATTTACAGGTGAGTGATTTATTTAGGAAGTGCCCTTAGGTTAGACTAACACTGGAGAGAGTAGGAAGCAGGAATCTAAGAAGTCAAGCAGAGGCCCGGATTCAGACATCCCACTCTCAGCCTGGTACACCCTGCAGTATAAAAAACACCTCAGAGTTGGCTTTCCTATTCCTGCACAGATCAGCTCAGTTCAGTTCAGTTCAATCTATCAGTCATGTCCGATTCCTTGTACCCCATGGACTGCAGCATGCCAGGCCTCTCTGTCCATCACAAGCTCCCAGAGTTTACTCAAATTCATTTGCATTGAGTCGGTGATGCCATCCAATCATCTCATCCTCTGTCATCCCCTTCTCCTCCTGCCTTCAATCTTTCCCAGCATCAGGGTCTTTTAACTGAGTCAGCTCTTAGCATCAGGTGGCCAAAGTATTGGAGTTTCAGCTTCAACATCAGTCCTTCCAATGAATTATTCAGGACTGATTTCCTTTAGGATGGACTAGTTGGATCTCCTTGCAGTCCAAGGGACTCTCAAGAGTCTTCTCTAACACCACAGTTCAAAAGCATCAATTCTTTGGAACTCTGCTTTCTTTATAGTCCAACTCTCACATCCATACATGACTACTAGAAAAACTATAGTTTTGACTAGACGGACCTTTGTTGGCAAAGTAATGTCTCTGCTTTTGAATATGCTGTCTAGGTTGGTCATAACTTTTCTTCCAAGAGCAACCGTCTTTTAATTTCATGGCTGCAGTCACCATCTGCAGTGATTTTGGAGCCCCCAAAAATAAAGTCTGACACTGTTTCCATTGTTTCCCCATCTATTTGCCATGAAGTGATGGGACCAGATGCCATCCGTCTGAATGATGAGTTTTAAGCCAACTTTTTCACTCTCCTCTTTCACTTTCATCAAGAGGCTCTTTAGTTCTTCGCTTTCTGCCATAAGGATGGTGTCATCTGCATATCTGAGGTTATTGATATTTCTCCCAGCTATCTTGATTTCAACTTGTACTTCATCCAGCCTGGCATTCCGCATGATGTACTCTGTATATAAGTTAAATAAGCAGGGTGACAATATACAGCCTTGACATACTCCTTTCCCAATTTGGAACCAGTCTGTTGTTCCATGTCCAGTTCTAACTGTTGCTTCTTGACCTGCATGCAGATTTCTCAGGAGCAGCTAGAAAAATGGTGGTCTGGTATTCCCATGTCTTGAAGAATTTTCCATAGTTTTTTTGTGATCCACAAAGTCAAAGGCTTTGGCATAGTCAATAAAACAGAAGTAGATGTTTTTCTGGGACTCTCGTACTTTTTTGATGATCCAGTGGATGTTGGCAATTTCATTTCTGGTTCCTCTGCCTTTTCTAAATCCAGCTTGAACATCTGGAAGTTCACGATTCATGTACTGTTGAAGCCTGGCTCGGAGAATTTTGAGCATTATTCTGCTAGCATGTGAGATGAGTGCAATTGTGCAGTAGTTTGAGTATTCTTTGGCATTGCCTTTCTTTGGGATTGGAATGAAAACTGACCTTTTCCAGTCCTGTGGCCACTGCTGAGTTTTCCAAATTTGCTGGCATATTGAGTGCAGAATGTTCACAGCATCATCTTTTAGGATTTGAAATAGCTCCACTGGAATTCCATCCCCTCCACTAGCTTTGTTTGTAATGATGCTTCCTAAGGCCCACTTGCCTTCACATTCCAGGATGTCTGGCTCTAGGTGAGTGATCACACCATCATGGTTTTTTGAGATCTTTTTTGCATAGTTCTTCTGTGTATCCTTGCCACCTCTTCTTAATATCTTGTGCTTCTGTTAGGTCCGTACCATTTCTGTTCTTAATATCTTCAACTGATACGGTGCAAATCATCCACACCTTATCTTGGAAAGCCTTGTGATTATATGTTGATTTAGTCCTCCTTCTACCCTGCCAGCATACCACGCCTCCTAGGACTATTGCAGTCAGTGTCCCTGACCCTGTGGAAGTCCACCGTCGACACACACCTCCACCGGAGACTCCCGGACACTGGCAAGAGAAGATGAGCACATGTCCTGCTACTCCACCATCTTGATTGCCTTGTCTGACTCAATGAAATTATGAGCCATGCTGTGTAGGGCCACCCAAGATGAATTGGTCATGGTGTAGAGTTCTGACAAAACGTGGACCACTGGAGAAGGAAATGGCCAAGCACTTCGGCGTTCTTGCCTTGAGAACCCCATGAACAGTATGAAAAGGCAAAAAGATAGGACACTGAAGGATGAACTCTCAGGTCAGTAGGTGCCCAATATGCTACTGGAGAAGAGCAGAGACATAGCTCCAGATGAAATGAAATGGCTGAACCAAAGCAGAAACAACACCCAGTTATGGATGTGTCTGGTGGTGAAAGTAAAGACAAATGCTGTAAAGAACAATATTGCACAGGAATCTGGAATGCTAAGCCCATGAATGAATATAAATTGGAAGTGGTTAAACAGAAGATAGCAAAAGTGAACATTGATATTTTAGGAATCAGTGAGCTAAAATGGATGGATATGGGTGGATTTAATTCGGATGACCATTATACCTACTACTGTGAGCAAGAATCCCTTAGAAGAAATGGAGTAGCCCTCATAGTCAACAAAAGAGTTGACTCTTGTACAACAAAAGAGTACAGAATGCAGTACTTGGGTGTAATCTAAAAAATGACAGAATGATCTCAGTTTGCTTCCAAGGCAAACCATTCAACATCACAGTAATCCAAGTCTATGCCCCAGCCACTAATGCCAAAGAAGCTGAAGTTGAACAGTTTTATGAAGACCTACAAAAACTTCTGGAACTAACACCCCAAAAAGATACCCTTTTCATCATAGGGAACTGGAATGCAAAAGTAGGAAGTCAAGAGATCCATGGAGTAACAGGCAATTTTGGACTTGGAGTACAAAATGAAGCAGGGCAAAGGCTAACATGTTTTGCCAAGAGAACACACTGGTCGTAGCAAACACCCTCTTCCAACAACACAAGAGATGACTCTACACATGATATCACCAGATTGTCAATACCTAATTGAGATTGATTATATTCTTCACAGTCAAAGATGGAGAAGCTCTATAGTCAGTGAAAATAAGATTGGGAGCAGACTGTGACTCAGATCATGAACTCCTTATTGCAAAATTCAGACTTAACTTGAAGAAAGTAGGGAAAACTGCTAGACCATTCAGGTATGACCTAAATCAAATCCCTAATGATTACACAGTTGAAGTGACAGATAGATTCAAAGGATTATATCTGATAGACGGAGTGCCTGAAGAACTATGAATGGAGGTTAGTAACATTGTACAGGAGGCGGTAATCAAGACCACCCCCAAGAAAGAGAAATGCAAAAAGGCAAAATGATCGTCTGAAGAGGCCTTACAAATAGCTGAGAAAAGAAGAGAAGTCAAAGGCAAAGGAGAAAAGGAAAGATATGCTCATCTGAATGCAGAGTTCCAAAGAATAGCAAAGAGAGATAATAAAGCATTCCTAAGTGAACAATGCAAAGAAATTGAGGGAAACAATAGAATGGGAAAGACTAAAGATCTCTTCAAGAAAATTAGAGATACCAAGGGAACATTTCATGCAAAGATAGGCACGATAAAGGACAGAAATGGTATGGACCTAACAGAAGCAGAAGATATTAAGAAGAGGTGACAAGAATACACAAAACTATACAAAAAAAATTTTCAATGACCCAGATAACCATGATAGTGTGATCACTCACCTAGAGACAGACATCATAGAGTGCAAAGTCAAGTAGGTCTAAGGAAGCATCACTATGAACAAAGCTAGTGGAAGTGATGGAATTCCAGCTGAGCTGTTTCAAATCCAATAAGATGATGCTGTGAACATGCTGCACTCAATATGCCAGCAAATTTAGAAAACTCAACAGTGGCCGCAGGACTGGAAAAGGTCAGTTTTCATTATAATCCCAAAGAAGGAAAATGGCAAAGAATGTTCAAACTACCACACAATTGCACTCATTTTACATGCTAGCAAGGTCATGCACAAAATTCTCCAAATTAAGCTTCAACAGCATGTATGCCAAGAACTTTCATATGTACAAGCTGGATTTAGAAAAGGCAGAGGAACCAGAGATCAAATTTCCAACATCTGTCAGATCATAGAAAAAGCAAGAGAATTCCAGAAAAACATCAACTTCTGCTTCATTGACTATGCTAAAGCCTTTGACTGTGTGGATCACAACAAACTGTAGAAAATTCTTAAAGAGATGGGACTACCAGACCACCTTAGCTGCCTCCTGACAAAACTATATGCAGGTCAAGAAGCAACAGTTAGAATTGGACATCAAACAACAGACTGGGTCAAAATTGGGAAAGGATTACATCAAAGCTGTATATTGTCACCCTGATTATTTAACTTATACGCAGAGTGCTGTGCTGTGCTTAGTCACTCAGTCTTATCCAACTCTTTGCAACCCTATGGACAGTAGCCTGCCAGGCTCACTCATGTGAAATGCTGGGCTGGATGAAGCACAAGCTGGAATCAAGATTGCCAGGAGAAATATCAATAACCTCAGATATGCAGATGATATCACCATTATGGAAGAAAGTGAAGCAGAACTAAAGAGCCTCTTGATGAAAGTAAAAGAAGAGAGTGAAAAAGTTGGCTTACATCTCAACATTCAGAAAACTAAGATCATGGCATCCAGTCTCATCACTTCATGGCAAATGGATGGGGAAACAGTGAGAAACTATTTTCTTGGGCTCCAAAATCACTGCAGATGGTGACTGCAGCCACGAAATTAAAAGACGCTTGCTCCTTGTAAGAAAAGCTATGACCAGCCTAGATAGCATATTAAAAAGCAGAGGCATTACTTTGCCAACAAAGATCCATATAGTCAAAAATATGCTTTTTCCAGCAGTTGTGTATGGATGTGAGAGTTGGACCATAAAGAAGGCTGAGCACTGAAGAATTGATGCTTTTGAACTGGGGTGCTGGAGAAGGTTCTTGAGAGTCCCTGGACCTGAAAGGAGATCAAATAAGTCAATCCTGAAGAAAATCAGTCCTGAATATTCACTGGAAGGACTGATACTGAGGCTGAATCTCCAATACTTTGGCTACCTGATGCGAAGAGTTGACTCACTGGAAAAGACCATGATGCTGGGCAAGATTGAAGGCAGGAGAAGAAGGGGATGACAGAGCATGAGATGGTTGGATGGCATGACTGACTCAAAGAACATGGGTTTGAGCAAGCTCCAGAGATGGTAAAAGACAGGGATGCCTGCGTGCTGCAGTCCATGGTATCACAAAGAGTGGGACATGACTGAGCAACTGAACAACAGCAACCTTGCCAAAGCGTCGATCTAAAGCTTATCACAAATCAAGGACTTTTTGTACTTCTACCATGTGCCAAAAATAGTATGAGACTGTTAGTCTATGACCCAGGGAAGCACCTAATATCTGGTTGCTGCTGCTGCTGCTAAGTCACTTCAGTCATGTCTGACTCTGTGCGACCCCATAGACGGCAGCCCATCAGGCTCCCCCGTCCCTGGAATTCTCCAGGCAAGAACACTGGAGTGGGTTGCCATTTCCTTCTCCACACACCCAAATAATAACAACAGTAAGAATAAACATGCCAAAATTGTACCTAGTAAGGCATGATTATGTTGTGAGTTACTCCACGGCATAATATAGGCTCTAGGGCAAAGAGTGCTGGGATAGTTTAACATATCATGTCTGACATGATTCTGGAAGAATGAACTGGTGGTAATAATTGTCAAGTTTTATTCATTTCACAAATAATTATTGCACAGATATGCAATATGTGCACTATCTTTTCCAAGAACCAGTGTCCCTATCATTATGGAGTTTACATTCCAATATGGGAAGCATAGAAAAGCAACCATATATATATTTTATCAGATAACTGCTATGAAGGAAAAAGAAAGAGGATAGAAAAATAATCAAAAAAATACCATTTTAGACAAAGGTAGTGAGGGAAGTCCTCTCCAGGGAGGTATTATTGGAGTAGAGAGCCAAAATAAATCAATCAGAAATTCAGAGAGACTACCAGAGAGCATGCTTATCTCTATTTCCCAATTTTTGGGCTGTAACCAAGAATTGGAGGTTATTACTACTACTACTAAATCGCTTCAGTCATGTCCGACTTTGTGTGACCCCATGGACTGCAGCCTACCAGGCTTCTCCGTCCATGGGATTCTCCAGGCAAGAACACTGGAGTGTTCAAGAATTGGAGGTTAGGGGCTACTAAATGGCTTGGGGTTGAAATTACCTAAAAGTGTCTACTCTCACGTATTTGGTGGTTAATCCTGGTTCTTAGAGGAGACCTCGGCCAGCTGTCGACTACACCTCTATAGAGTCTCTCCATCTGGTCTCTCTGCACAGACCTATTTAAGCTTTCTTATAGCATAGCAGCTGGATTCTAAGACTGAGTGTCCCCAAAGAAAAAAGCAGAACCAAACCAAAAAACCAATATATATATATTGGTTTTTTGGTTTGAGGGGAGGGAGGTTCTTATTTTTTGTCCATTTCTCATGGCATGCATGATGTTAGTTCTCTGACCAGGCATGGAACATCCCTTATACTGGGAGTCTTAACCACTGGACCACCAGGGAAGTCCCCCTACATCGTATATTTTTTATCTAGTGTCAGGACTCACATGGTATCACTTCTACTATATTCTATTGTTTGAGGCAGCCAAAAAGATCCATGCAAGTTCAGGAGAGGACACAGATGTTACCACCCAATGGGAGACGTGTCAAGGAAACTTGTAAGAAGAACATGAGGAATGTGAAGTACTGTTCTGTCTTCTGCCATGATAACTGAGAGTTCACTGGTTTTCCAGAGTTGGCCTTTGATTGGAGGAGAGAGAAAAAGGAGATTGAGAGACATGAAGGATACTCCATATCCAGAGGAGGTAGAGTCAGGGCTGAGAGCAAGGAAGAAAAGCTCTGCCACTGCTTGCTTTATTATTTCACATCTTCTTTTGCTTGAAAAACTACTGTCTGGATCATTCTCTGAACTTCCTTGCCCAGTTCCTACACTAACTCACGTTCACATAACCCACACGAATTCCACTTGCCTCACCCAAACTTTTGGTTATTAAAATGGTTACCTCCCCCAACATAGAGTTGCCATGTGATTCAGTAACCCCACTCTTGGGCATATATTCAGACAAAACTAAGATTTAAAAAGATACTTGTACCCCTATGTTCATAGCAGCACTATTCACAACAGCCAAGACAAGGAAACAACCTAAATGTCTGCTGACAGATGAATAAAGAAAATGTGACATATTCCATTATATATATTGGCGCAAAATTCCATTATACATATATATAATGGAATATTACTCAGCCATAATAAAGAATGAAATAATGCCATTTGCAGCAACATGGATGCAACTAGAGATTATCATACTAAGCAAAGTAAATCAGAAAGACAAATACCATATGCTAACACTTGTATGTGAATCTAAAATATAACACAAATCAACACATCTATGAAACAAAAACAGACCACAAATATAGAGAACAGATTTGAGGTTGCCAAAGAGGAGGGTTGGTAGGGGAGGGAAGGACTGGGAGCCTGGGATTAGCAGTTGCAAACTAGATATATAAGTTGTATAAATAACAACATCCTACAATATAGTACAGGGAACTATATTCAATATTCTGTGACAAACCATAATGGAAAAGAATATGAAAAAGAATATGTATATATATACATACACACACATTCATATATAAATGACAACCCACTTCTGTATTCTTGCCTGGGAAATCCCAAGGACAGAGGAGCCTGGCAGGCTATAGCCCATGGGGTCACAAAAGAGTTAGACATGACTTTGTGGCTAAACAACAAGGTGTGTGTGTATGCATGTGTGTGTGTGTGTGTGTGTGTGTGTGTGTGTGTGTGTCTGAGTCACTTTGCTGTACAAAAGAAATGAATACAACATTGTAAATCAACTATACTTCAATAAAATTTAAGGAAAAGAAAAAAAGATGGTTACCTCCCCAAGAGAAGCAGCTACTGTATTTCAGCAGCTTCAACTGTCCTAAAATTATTGACCAAAAGGAGGCCCCGCTATTTTCCTATTGGATCTCCCAGGAAAGAAACAACCTCTTTGAAGGGCATGTCCTCTCATTAATCTCACGCAACCTCTTCAGAGAGAGCCTGAACTTCTTGAGCTATGATCTTTGGTTCAGTAAAAGTTCAAAAAACATATATTCCTTCACAAACAATAACAGCAACAATGATATTCTTAACGGTGGAGGAACCAAAGAGTCTAAAAGTCAATTCAGGGGACTTCCCTGGTAGTCCATCGGTTAAGACCTTGCCTTCCAATGCAGGCAGTACAGATTCCATCTCTGGTCAGGGAGCTAGGTTCCCACATGCCTTGCAGCCAAAGAACCAAAACCTAAGAAACAGAAGCAATATTGTAACAAATTCAATAAAGACTTCAAAACAGTCCACAACAAAAAATCTAAACAGTAAGTAAATAAAAGTCAATTCAAACTACCAAAACAATGGTGCCAGAATGTCTACTTTAAAGGCATCCTGGGAATTCTGATGCGCATGGGGGTTGAGAAGCACTGTCCATTTGATGTGTCCCAACTCCCTTCCTGCCTCTCCTCCCCTTGCCTATTGTGTTTCAGCACAACATGCCTTCTTCTCTTTAAATTAATTTTTATTGGAGTATAGTTTATTTACAATGTTTTGTTAGTTTTACATATACATGTATCTACTCTTTACATTGTTTTCACATATAGATCATTACAGAGTATTGAGCAGAGTTGCCTGTGATAGAAGGTTCTTGCTGCTAAGCTGCTAAGTCACTTCAGTCGTGTCCGACTCTGTGCGACCCCATAGACAGCAGCCCACCAGGCTCTGCTGTCCCTGGGATTCTCCAGGCAAGAACACTGGAGTGGGTTGCCATTTCCTTCTCCAATGCAGGAAAGTGAAAAGTGAAAGTGAAGTCGCTCAGTCGTGTCCGACCCTCAGTGACCTCGTGGACTGCAGCCTACCAGGCTCCTCCATCCATGGGATTTTGCAGGCAAGAGTACTGGAGTGGGGTGCCATTGCCTTCTCCTAGAAGGTTCTTATTAGTTTTCAAATAGGTCTTCTTGAAGAGACTTTACTTGGCTGTGTTCTTGTCCTGTGGTCTTTGTACATGCTATTCCCTCAGCCATCAGATACTCTTTCCCCAGTTATCTACTCGACTCACTCCTCAATTCAAGAACCTGCCCCAAAGGACCATAAAGCATCAAGAAGCAGCCCTCTTGCTCCTTTGAAGTCCCACCACATAAACCTCTTTGAGCTCCTATCCATTTGTATAGTCATCTTCAAGGAGGCCCAACGGGCTAGTTCAATAACTAGAAGCAACCATCTCAGCTTATGGTTGAAAAGAATTCACCCTGGAAGTTCTGTAATTACACACATCATGGATGGTCCAGTGGTTAAGACTCTGTGCTTCCACAGGGCACGGGTTCGGTCCCTGGTAGGGAAACGAGGATCCTGTATAACACAGAGCAGAGGCAAAAAAAAAAAAAAAAGACCAACAGGGAGACCAGGAGTGTTGGGGAAGAAAAATTCCCCCATCTCCTAGGGTAACCTTTCCAGAAACAGACATCCTGTTTTCTTCTACCAAAGTCACTAACTCATTATGTATTCTTGGGCATCTGGCACTATAAAGCTCCAGCTGTTCTGCCCTTGGCTTTCACAAACTTCAACAGGAAATGATACTCATAGCATTCAAGGTGGATGGACACAGAGAAAGGCGTTGGGAAGGGTATTCATCCAACAACTTTCCTGGAGCCACCCAACAACCAGACTTGCAAATACTTTAAGCCCAAGCTCTTCATAATAGTCTATTTGTTCTTTTCATCGCCACAGGCAGAACCATTTTTGTTTCAGCAGTTTTCACAGCCCTCTCTATGCTGGGGACATCCTGGAGCAAAAGTCCCAGAGCCTCTCTGTACCCCTGTGGCTCCTCCCTTACAGAGCAATAGCCAACAGAATGGCTCTGTCTCTCTCTCCCTGGCCTAGAGGAAGTGCAGGAAGGGCCAAGAATCCATTCACTGGCCCGACAGAACATCTGGGCCAGAACTTCAAGGGACAGCGTGGGGACCACCATTCCCTCAAGGGCCTTCCTTCTCTGCCAACAGTGGATGTTTGAGCAGCTCCCACCCTCCCTGAAGCCAGCACTCCTCTCAAACAGGGACAAAGCCTTGGGCTCGAGAAGCAGTAGGAAGCCCTGGATTAGTCTCCGTTCCAACTTCACCAAGAAACCCTGAAATTCAGGATTATTGCATACTTGATACCATATAGCTAACAATTATTGCCTTCTGGCTGCTTATTTCTTTTCTCCCTGGTTAGAACCTGTAGACAGGAAGAGATGATTAAATAATCCCCAAGCACACAACTATCTTTCCCACCCTCCCCCCCATCACCAACTGGCTAAGGCAACAATTGTCCTCACAACAATTTATAGCACTCTGCAGTACACCTTTCTATTTGTTTTACAAATGGGAAAACAGACCAGAGAGCTGGGATAATTCACCAAGTTTCCACATTTAGTACCAGAGCAGGAATTTTAACTCACTTCAGTACATCATCTGCACCCTTCATTTGTTCATGTCTGACTCTTTGCGACCCCATGGACTGTAGCCTACCAGGCTCCTCTGTCCATGGGTTTCTCTAGGCAAGAATACTGGAGTGGGTAGCCATTCCCTTCTCCAAGGGATCTTCCCAACCCAGGGATCAAACCCAGGTCTTCTGTATTGCAGGCAGATTCTTTACCATCTGAGCCACCAAGGATGCCCCAAGAATCCTGGAGTGGGTAGCCATTTCCTTCTCCAAGGGATCTTCCCAACCCAAGGATCAAAATCAGGTCTTCCCGCATTGCACGCAAATTCTTTGCCATCTGAATCACCAGGTAAGCCCACTTATTTACTACAGCTAGGTAAATTTATTCTAAAGTTCTTAGAGATAGATAACAATAGCCGTGTGCTATAGATTGGATGTTTATGTCCCACCCCTAAATTCATATGTTAAAACCCAACCCCTAGTGTGAGGGTATTAAGAAAAAGGGCATTTGGGATATGATAAGGTCATAAGGGTGGAACCCTCATGAGTGATATTAGTGCCCTTGTAAAAGGAAATTCAGTGAATTCCCTCCCTCCTTCTGTGAAGACACAGAGAAAAGACACCCACCTATGAACCAGGTAGTGGGCTCTCACCAGACACAGAATCTGCTGATGCCTTAATTTTAGACTTTCTAGCCTACAGAACTATGAAAAACAAATTTTTGTTGTTTATAAGTCACCCAGTCTATGGTATTTTTCTTATAGCAGCCCAAACAACTAAAACACAATAAAAGCTCTAAAAACAAGGAGAAAAAAATAGGAGATGGATAGCCCTATTTATATGAAAATGTCTAATGGGGCTTTGTGATGAGCACAGTTAATGCCAGCACAAGAACAGACATAAGAATAGAATAGAATAGAAAGTCTAGAAATAAACACATGCAGAGTATATTTGTCCTATGATTAAAGCTGTACTTCACAGGACTGGAATTTTTAATACATGGTGTTGAGACACCTGGATAGGCACTTGCAAAGAAAAAATAAAAAGCATCCAAACTTCTACATCATTTTTAACTTTAGACATCTCAATGTAAAAATAAAGCAAATGTAACTAGAGAGAACTAATACAAAACCGTGGGTGGATTTCCTGAGAGTGAGATGACATTTTTGAGTCTGATTCAAATCTTTAGGAAATAAAAGAAACAACGATAGATTCAACTATATAAAATCAAAATTCTATCCATGGAGATCCTGAGAGCCAGAGAATGTGTTATAGCCCAGGCCACAGCAAGTTAGCGTAAGCTCCTGAGTGCTCCAGATTCTTTGGTCCCACTCGGGTATTTCCATAAGCTGTCTACCCTGACTCCCTCCTACTGCTCATAACCCTCCTGTTTTCCACTGGAGGCCACCTCTGCAAATTGTCTCTCACACCTACAAAGCCCTCTTATCACTATGCGCACAGAACCTGGTGTTAAGTTCCAGGGGCCTTTGAATGCAATGTGCATCTCTTTTCCACCTCACTAGCTGGCTAAAGTTTAACCTGTAATGGGATCCTGAAGTCATCCAAAGTTCACCAGAGCTCTTATCTGCAGGTATAGGTGGTATAGGCAACAGATGAGCCCCAGGTCTGGCAGACATGTGCTCTGTGGTTGCATCTTTGTGCTCTGGAGAGGCAGGAGGCCAGCTGACACAGTATTTCTCCAGTAACCCCTGTTTAGGAGACACTTTGTTAGGAGAAATAAGGATGATATAAAAAAAACCTCTTCTCTAGCCTCAAGTTTCTTGGCAATTAGGAGGATGGAAGGGACCTGTGACATCATGTAAACCAATCACTGTGAACCTAAAAGGCAATCCTAGGTCATCAACTCTGGTGTGTAGAGCACAGAACATGCTGGAGTTCAGAGAAGGTCCAGATCAGAGGCAGAAGGGCTGAGGTTTTGATGAAGAGACAGATGATTAAAGAGTTTTACCCAGGTTCTACTCATGAGTTATCCCCACCTGAAGCCCTAAGCCTAAGCCTTCTGCCTGTAAACAGCCTTGCTATTCTAATCCTCCTTGCTCATAGCCAGGCTCTGTAGCCCGGGGTTGTCACTTTGGGTTCGGACTCTGAAATGTTTCAGACTCCCCTTTACCCCGGTCTCTTCCCACTACAGCCAGCTTAGTTCTTTTGCTCTATTTTCTTTGCCCGTTTCTGAGATCATTCTCTCTTTGGCCAGGCCGGGAAGAACGTTCCTCTGCTGCCTGGAGAATCCCAGTATACGAGCTTTGCAGCAGGCCTGCGAGGTGCAGAGGAAGACCTGAGGAGAGAAGATGAGGTAGGAGGGCAGGGTTAGCAGAACCGGAGGAAGAGTCAAACCACAGCCAAGTGGCACTGGGCGATGGTCACTGGAAACACACGGTTCATATGGACAGCCAATAGGCACACTAAAAGACGCTCAATAGCTCTAATTATTAGAGAAATGCAAATCAAAACTATGATGAGGTACCATCTCATACCAGTTAGAATGGCTGTCATTAAAAAGTCTACAAATAACAAATGCTAAAGACGGTGTGGAGAAAAGGGAACCCTCCTACACTGTTGGAGGGAATGTATACTGATCCAGTCACTATGAAAAACAGCATGAAGCCTCCTCAGAAAACCAAAAATAGAGTTACCATATGATCTAGCAATCTTGCTCTTGGGCATATATCTGGAGAAAATTATAATTTGAAAAGGTATCATCACTCCTATGTTCACAGCAGCACCATTTACTATAGCCAGGACATGGAAACAATCTAAGTGTCCATCAACCGATGAATAGATAAAAATGATCTGGTACATACATACAATGAAATAGTACTCAGCCAAAAAAAGAATGAAATAATACCATTTGAAGCAACATGGATGAAACTAAGAATTATCATACTAAGTGACGTAAGTCAGACAGAGAAGGACAAATATCATGGTATCACTTATATTTGAAGTCTAGAAAAATGATACAAATGGACTGACTTACAGATTCACAGACATAGAAAACAAACATGGTTACCAACGGAGAAAGAGGTGCGGGAGGGAGGGACAAACTAGGAGTTTAGGACTAGCAGACACACACTGTTACATATAAAACAGGTAACCCTACTGTACAGGGCAAGGAACTATATTTAATATCTGTAATAAGCCATAATGGAAAAGTATATGATAAATAATATACACATGTATAATTGAATCTCTGCTGTACAGCAGAAACTAACACAGCATTGTAAATCATCTACACTTCAACTTAAAAAAAAATCATGATTCAGAAGCATATTTGATGGCTCTTACTCTTCTGAAAGGGCTAGTAAAGGTTCTGCTCTAACTAACCTCCTTCCCAAAGCAGTGATGCCTGGTGACTTACATACGTATCTTATGAGAATCATCCAGGGAAACTTCAGTAAATCACAGATTTCCAGGCTCCATAACCTATTTACTAAATCTGAATCTCTGGAGGAAGGAGCACCACAGGATTCTACATCTTTTAAGGCTCTCCATTAAATTCTGATGATTGGCTATTTCGCAGAAGCAGCTAAATTTAAACTGAGGTAGAAGGATGATGATCTACGAGGTAACACGTGGGAAGGTCTCTCCTGAAATGGTGAGTTTGTGTTCCAATTGTGCTGAGAGCCAGGAAAATATTATGACATGGGAATGAGGAGGAAGTAAGGAAGGCGCACCATCTTCCAGCCTGCCCCAGAACTTTGATCTGATCCCCTGTGGAAAGGGTGCCTCTTGCAGAAACCTAGTGACTTCTCTCACAGTGCATTCTGGCCACAAGAAGCAGGGGTTCTGAATGACAAAGACAAACAAATGGAAACTTCCTTTCGAAGTGTGGTGAAAGGGTGTTTCACAGTGTGTTGACCTGCACCTGTTAATTTCTCAGGAATTCTGCAAGCCAGTTGATAACAAGTTGGTAGCTTCCAATCCATGAAAGTATTTATATCACAGAAAGTGAAAATACTATAAATCAGAAACATTCTTTTTTTTTATTCTGGAGAACCTGTAACTAAACATTTACCCAGGTCTCCCACATTTCAGGTAGATTCTTTACCAGCTGAGCCACAAGGGAAGCTCGAGAATACTGGAGTGGGTAGCCTATCCCTTCTGCAGCAGATCTTCCCAACCCAGGAATCAAACCAGGATCTCCTGCATTGCAGGCGGATTCTTTACCAACCGAGCTATCAGGGAAGTCCCTCAGAAATACTCTTTTTTTTTTTTTTCTTCTGGAGAACCCATGAGTAAACATTTACTAGCACCTTACTGCCTTCTTCTCCTTTGGGACTATAGTGCGTTTGGTACATAAAGCATCTGGCAATCAACTGCACAGGTAGAGTGGAGCTGTGATGGGTGTAAGGGGCCTTCCTCAAGGAACTCACAGGCAGGTGATAGCAACAAGCAGGACGGGGATGTCCCTGGTTGTCCAGTGGCTAAGACTCCATGCTCCCAATGCAGAAGTTCTGGGTTGCATCCCTGGTCAGGGAACTAGATCCCACTAAGAGTTCACAGGCTCCAACTAAAGATCCCAAATACTGCAACTAAGACCCACGCAGCAAAATAAATAACTGTTTTTAAAAAGCAAGACAATTCAAAAAATCATCAGAGGACTGATTTGAACATATGTGAAATACTTGAGAACTCCCAGTAATAACCTAGGAGACTTCTATAAGTGGAGGAGATCTTTCAAACATGGTCTTAGAGGCTAATGTCACCTTCTTGAAACCCACAAGCAAGGGTTTACATTAGAAACTCCTTCTCCAGGCTTCCTAACAGATCCATGTGTGGCCTCTCCTTAAATAATTATGAACACAGGGAGCTCACTGCTGTCTGCATTGGCCCATTCTCTCTTTGGGCAGCTCTAGTTGCTGGAAAGCTCTTTCTCCCATGAAGCTGAAGTTTGCTTCTCTATCATTTCCCCTATCAGCCCATTTGGTCCCTGGGATCTCCCAGAGCTTCTTCCAGTAGAAGTCATTCAGGGATGCTCCCCAGTTCCTATGGAAGCAGCACACTCTGTCAGTACAAGAGAGCCTTCATCCCAGTCACTCCTGGGGCTCCTCCCCTTGCCCATCATCCCATTGGGGAGGGGCTTTACCCAGCTTTTAATGGACTCTTGAATGTTTTGTCTCCAACAAAACAGCACTTTCACCAAACCATGTTTCTCCCTCCTGCCATTTAGTACAACCTGCATTATTTATGAACTCTTCCAATAGTCCTAATGCCAAAAGCTTTGCTGCCAGAGGTGCAGAATTGATTTTGTGGAGTGGTTTGCACACTCTACATAATATCTTCTCATTTATTTATGTGAAAGTCTCCTATCCTGGACTAAGCATCCAGCTAGGCCAGGCAGGGAAGGGCATTGGGTTTCTGGGCCAAACTGGCTTGGAAATTCTGGGGTTTTGAGATGATGCCCAAGAGGGGCCCATCACAAATGGAGGCCTCTTCCTTAAGGGGCTCCCCTAGTCCTCCCCCACCCTGGGTAATCAGACTCCAAAAGCTATTGCCAAATTCCACTCTGGCCATCTCCCAGCAGTAGAAATATTCAAGTAGCATTTGCAAAAATGGATTCCAGGGAGGACATTAAACCTACTGAAAGAGAATGCCTCACTGGGCTTTATTTACTCTGAATAAAATCATGGCACAGTGGGAAGAGGATGGGCTTTGCAGTCAGACACATAAGTTCAAACATCAGCCATAAGTTCAAACATCAGCCCTGCCATCAGAGAAGGGACCCTCTCTCTCAACCTGTTTCCTCACTTATAAATTGGGTGGGTATGCAAATTAAATGCTAAAAAAACACAGAAACACCTATAACAGGGCTTGGCATATATAAATGCTCAATAATGAGAGGGCCCTCTGATTATCAAGAGGTTCTTACCAACCTCATCTCAGTACTGACACAGGTTTTCTTCATATACTTAGCAAACTGCAGCTGAATCTTTTTGGTCCTTGCTGTGGGCAAAATAATACTTCTCTCCCGAAAAATATCCTTGTGCCAATCCCCAGGACCTATGGACACTCTCTTACATGGTAAAAGAGATTTTACAGATGTGATTAAGTTAAGGATTGTGAGATGAAGAGGATGTGATCCTGGATTATCTAGGTGAGCCCAGTGTAATCGCCAGGGTCCTAATAGATGAAAGCAGAAGGCAGGGAGGTGAGAGAGAATGGAGAGGTTAAAACCAGAGCAAAGGAATGATGTGAAGGAGAATGGCAAATGCTAGGCTGCTGGCTCTGAGGCTTGAGGAAGGGGTCACGAGCCAAAGAAACCTCTAGAAAAGGGAAAAGGCAAAGAGATGAATTCTCTCCTAGAGCCTCCTGAGGGCACTTTGCTGTAAGGATACTTTGATTTTAGCCTGATGAAATTCATTTCAGCCTTCTGACCTCCAGAATTGTAACATACTAAATTTTGTTTTTTTTAACTGTAAAACACTAGTGGTACCAATTTAGTGGTATTACCACTAAATTGTGGTAATCTGTTACAGTAGCAATGAAAAAGGAATACAGCCTCTAATCCTCCCCACCTTGGAAGATCTGTCAATCCCCGTCTCAAATTTTGGAGCATCCCTGAAATCCTCCAGCTTGGTCCTGGCCTCAGCTCAACTCTACTTGGTAAAGGAGAAAAGAAGTTAAGTCTGATTTTAAACAGAAGCACCCCAACAATAGGTAATGTTAATCGAGTGCTTCTAAGTACATGATGTGTATTAATTCGTTTAATTCTCACCACGTGTCTATAAGGCAGGTACTTTATATCCCCATTTTACAGAGGGAAGCTGAGGCACAAATATGTTAGGTAATATACCCAAGGCCCATACCACTGGTAAGTGACAGGATCCAGATCTAAACTCAAGAAGTCTTTCTTCAGAGTCCAACTTCTAAACCACTGCTCTATGCAGCCAAAAGTCCCCACTTTTGAGAGTGAGGAGCTGGAAGCAGCATCTCAGGTTCTCCCCTTCCAGAGACTCACCCCATCAGTATGATCTGAGATTTTAAACAGCATTTTCCTCTCCCGCTAGAGGTTGTCAAGTAGTTGGAGAGAGGGTGGAAACCAGTCTACCAACCGCATTTCTGGACTGCAGTCACTGGCAGAATCCAGAAAGTTTACTATGATGCTCAGAAAAGACTAGTTCTGATAGAGCACTCACTCACACACACACACACACAGACATCTCCTCTCTCTCACACTGCTGTATGCTGAGGCCCAGAGAGGCTCCAGTCATCCCTCCGCTGGCTAGGTCAGTGTGGGGGCTAAACAGGGTGGGGCACCTGCCTCCCAATGGGACACCACAGGGTGGCCCTGATATGGTTATCCAGGTGAGAGAAGAGTACAATGGTGTGACTGATGGGTTCTCAGAAGAGCTAATTATTTGAAATGTGTTCAGAATGCTGCCTAGTCCACAGTAAAGCTCTGCAGTAAGGCTATGCAAGCGTGTGTTTAATGTATTCAGTTTCTCTTCCTGGACAGAAAGGTGCTGGGGAAGAGTCATGTAAGGCTGTCCATGCTTCTCAAACTTTGGTGGGCACACACATCACCCAGGAAGTTGGCTAAAATGCAGACTCTGATTTAGAAGGTCTGAGACGGAGTCATTCTGTGTTTATAACAAGGTAATGCAGATCCCGCTGGGCCATGGGCCGGACTTTGAGTATGGAGGGTATAAAGCATGGATACTGTTACCTGGAAGCCAACTTCATTATGAGAAGAGGCTGTGAGGGTCCAGTGTGTACCCTGACCACAGCTAGAAGTCTGGCCTTTCAAGCCTTTCTCCCTTTCTGGGCAAGTGACTCTGGCCAGGAAGCATTGCCCTGTCCCTCAGCCTGGACAAGGTGATGACAACCGTCCATTTCCACTGAAGACCTGGCCATGCCTCAAGCACGAAGGAGGCACTTAGCCAGGAAGTCAAGGAAGGAGTGGACCGGTAGAGAAATAAACCCTCAAAGCCTCCCCATTCCTTACAAGATAAACACCAAGCTCCCTGAGATTCACACCAATGTCATTGAGATTCAAAACACTAAGCTCCTTTCTACTACACAGCTTCCCAAATACTACTGACCATGACAAGATGGCCTCTCACTTAATCAAACAATGTCTCCTGTCACTCTGAAGTCTCAGTCGGTGACTGAGCTCTGTCAGTGAGGTGGAGTGCACCCCTCTGGGCCCCTCAGAGGTTCTTGTTTGTCCCCTCTGCCTTCCAAGCCCTCACTTCTCAAAGTGGGGTCCATGGATCAGCAGCATAGGTACTACCTGGGGGCTTGTTAGACCTGCAGCCCCTTGGGCCCCACCCAGACTGACTGGATCAGAAGTTGCGTTTTAACCAGATCCCAGGGGTGGCGGGGTGGCAGGGTGTTGGGTGGGGGGCAGGGCAGGGCAGATCTGTTTCCCTGTGAGAGTCAGAGCAGAGCTGGCCTAAGTCACTTCTAGTTCTCATGGTTCACACTCAGCCCAGATCTCAACTTCCCTCTCCTGAACAGGTCAGCCTGACCCAGATGCCGAGGATAAATTTAGCCTTGTCTCTGGCTCATCTTGGTTACCTCTCCTTTCAGAAGCTCCTAGTCCATTCCTCATCTTCCTCTATCAGGGCTAGTTCTCTAGCCCTACCCCTTCCTTAAGTCAGTCCCAGAATGTGTCCATAGTCCTCATTTAAGAATCCTTGCAATTTTTTTTTCTTTTTTCTTTTTTAATTTTATTTTATTTTTAAACTTTACATAAATAAATTATTTGTTGGAAGATTTTAATCTCTGGCCAGTCGAGCTGCTCTGCACAGGAAGATGGCTACGCTGTTTCCCTCTCTGGCCCCTGAGGCTGCCCGTGCACCTGGAGAAGGAGTCAGCTTCAGTGGGACAAAAGGAAGCAGCAAAGGTGGGACAAAGGGAAGGCCGTCACTTGGGGACAGCCCTGTGTGGAGTTCTTGTCCTTGCGGCACCTTGGATTGCAACAAAGAAAACAGCAAGCAGCTGATATGTCTCACATGGCACTGACCGGCCGGGCTGACCCAGGTCACCCCGGGGCAGGTGGGGTTATCCCAAGGAGTCAGTTTTAGAAAGGAAGCAGCAGAGGGTTTGTTTAAGATCCTAGAGGCCTGAGGATAAATTTTGAACTTATTCTTGGAGTGATGAATGATCATGTCCCTCTTTTTATTCCCTGTGAGAAAAGCCTTCACAACTCTCCATGAAGGCTTCTTATTTTTTTAATTCAGCCCATCAATTTCTCCCAGGACATAAAAATACATGCAGAAAATTTGTAATATAAATGCAGACACTTTTATCAAAGAAAATAAAAACTAGTTCACGAAGCAGAGATGATCAGATATGTGAGTCTGTTTCCTTCCTTAGTCCTCTACGTCTAATATATACACATATTTATATTTTATATCCTTACCTACATATGCACCAAGATATAGAACATCCTTTACAAAATGGTGATACCACAGAGTTTTATACACTGCTTTTTAACTTAAGTATGTACTATCTTATGTCAATAAGCTTTCTTTGAAGACATAATTTTCCACATCATGAAGTCTGGTCATGTGGGTCTGATCAAAATGTATCTATTCACATCTCTAATGTTGACTATTGATACTTCTTTTGGTTTGATTTTTTGCTAATTTTAATTTTTGATACTTTTCCCATATGGTTTAATAAAAAGTGACTTAAACCTTTCATTTATTTACTAAATATTTGTTGAGCACCTACTCAATGCCAGATACTCTGCCAAATGGTAAGAATATAAAGATGAATTACTGAGGAGCTCACAATCTTGTAAAGAGGTGGGCAGAAAAGTAAATGATCAGAGTGTAGTAATACCTGTAATAAAGGGATGTACAGAGTAGGAAATGAGATTCTTAGTCATAAAGAGTAAGATTCTCCAGAGAGTCCTTAATGTGGAGGATAATCTCAGAGAGTACTGAGTAATGAGTCCCCTCCAAGATAAAAATCATTGTTGCTTGTGTATCTTCCACCACCACTGTGTTTATGGTGGCAATGTATTTTCATGACATTTTCCATTTCTCTCTCATTTTCAATATCAACACAGCTTCCCAAATCTCTGAAGACACCAAAAATCCTCTGCAGTTCTTCACTCCATGTAACCACATTTTCCCCAATAGAAACCAGTGGCAGGATGACAAGGATAGGCTCCATCACCCAGGAGAGCAAGTTCCACTAAGGCTAGGTGGACGACCTGAGTTCCCACCACAAGGGCAGCTTCAAAGAAGTCTCCAGCTGCCAGCATGTTCTAACATCTGTTACTGGGATGAATTGTGTCCCTCCCAAAAGATCCTGTAGTTCTAACCCTGGTACCTATGGACATGATCTTACTTGGAAATGGGTTGTTCGCAGATGATCCAGTTAAGATGAGGTCATTACAGTGAGGCTTACTTCAATATAAATGGGGTTCCTATAAGAAAAGAAAATCTGGACACAGAGACAGACACATACAGAAAGAATGCCATGTGAAGATGCAAACAGAGATAAGGATCCACAAGACAAGGAACACCAAAGATTGCCCACAAACTGCCAGAAGTTAGGAGAGAGGAATGATACATATTCTGCCTCAGAGTTTTCAGAAGAAACCAAACTTGCCCAAACCAAACTGAAATTATACATACTAATTTCAGACTTCTAGCCTCCAGAAAATAAATTTTGTTTAAGTCACTCGATTTGCAGCACTCTGTTACATACAATAGCCCTAACAAACTGATACATCATCACATAACCTCAAGTTGATATTGATCAACTGGACAATCATATAATATCAAACCTGTTAGTTAGACTAACTCCGAAGTGCACTCAGTTTTGCATATCACAAATTTTAGAGTCAAGTGTATTGTACATCATATCTTAAGCAAACACGTAATGAGAAAGAAGGCCAGGTAATAGCAGTCCCAAATTCTTAATGAGTCATTAGCTTCCATCGTCGTTTGGAGACGAACACATGCAGAAAGGAAACAGCAGGTAACCTTTTGCTGCAAATCCTAATGTTCTATTCTAATAAGCCATATTCATTACCAGAACTTCTTTTGTCCCTGTGGCCTGAGTCAACAAGCTCTGTGAAGGTAGGGACACTTGTTTATTATAACATCCTCAGGGCATAGTAGGTGTGACTGTCAATATTTGCTCAAGAAGTAGAATTTGGAATAAATGAAGGAGTGAATGAACAGCTTCTCTATTTGCTTTTAAGTTTACAACCTATTCTTAGCCATTTTAGATCACTAGTATCCAAATTTGAGTGTGTACATCTAATACAGGTGTATTTATTATGAATATACACTGCTTTTCATGATAAAACACATCAGATCAGATCAGTCACTCAGTCATGTCCGACTCTTTGCGACCCCATGAATCACAGCACGCCAGGCCTCCCTGTCCATCACCAACTCCCCGAGTTCACTGAGACTCACATCCATTGAGTCAGTGATGCCATCCAGCCATCTCATCCTCTGTCGTCCCCTTCTCCTCCTGCCCCCTATCCCTCCCAGCATCAGAGTCTTTTCCAATGAGTCAACTCTTTGCATGAGGTGGCCAAAGTACTGGAGTTTCAGCTTCAGCATCATTCCCTCAAAAGAAATCCCAGGGCTGATCTCCTTCAGAATGGACTGGTTGGATCTCCTTGCAGTCCAAGTGACTCTCGAGAGTCTTCTAGAGGTTCTATTACACGCCCCCAAAGCTCTAGCGGGTGTTCTCAGGCACCCAAAGCATCCTCAACCACCACCATTTCTGCAGATCTTACCACTTAAAGATGACAAGGGCAAGAGTATGAAGATCCAAGGCAATGACGTCTTCTTCCTCAGGGCCAGAGAGGCAACCCGTGCTCCTACGCCGCCTTCCTATTCATTTGGCTCTGGTAGGAAGGGGCGGAACCAAAGAAGCAAAAGGCCTCTTGTTGGAGAGTAGAAGGTCATTGGTACCTCTCCAGTTCATACCCCCCCAAAAAATAAATCATATGATCAAGTAATTTGTTGACAAGATTTCTCACAGGACCTCCAAGAACTGTTACTGTGCTAATACTATTGCTTTGGAAAGCCCCCACCCCACCCTCCAAAGAGGCTGGATCCTGGTTCCCATGGAAAAGATTGAGAACCCTACCAACTGGGAATATGGGATTATATGATCCAATTTGTCTAAACCATTCAGAAAAAGTATTCTTTTCGCTCACCATCCCCCTTACTGCTTTCTCCCAACTTATTTGACCATGGAACTCGTTTCTTCAGTGAATCCTTATTAACATCTTGAGAGAAATTAGTTTGAGATTGAGGTAACCAGAGAAAAGAGTTATCTAGAGGTATTTAAATAAACTTCTTAAAAAACACTTTGTTTTTAATTCAAATATAACTACAATTTTTTTCACTTAAGTTGGAAGTAAATTACTTTCTTCTAACAAACATTCAGAAACATAATGGATTTGTCATCAATTAAGTTTAGGTTCTCATCTTAAAGCCCTAAACACATAATGGACTTAAGAAAAAAATATAAGCAAAAACATTTAGCTCTGCTCACAATTAGAGGAACACACATTTAAAAATGGCCAATTAAATTATTAACTGAAAGGAAAAGAGAAAGACAAAATGCTGATAAGTATAATGAATGTGCTGGTTTGATACACTGTAGCATTTACTTCATTGGAACAATCCTTTTGTAAAGTAATTTAACAATACATATTCAGAGCCAAGAAAATGTTCTATACACTTTTACCCATTAATCCCATTTCTTAGAAATAACTGAAAATCTGGAACCAGGACAAGAGATGAAGGAGGGACACTTTATACATTCACTGCATTTTTTTTTAATGGAAAAAATCTAAATGTTCCATCCTAGAGAAAAGAGTGAATTTTGGCACATCTAGAAGGAATATCATGTAACCATTAAAATTTTAAATTAAAATGTGGAATATGTAGCAACATAAGAAAAAAACTTATAGTAAGGAAAAAAAGAACACGATACAAAATTGCATAAAAATATGAAAACCATATGTCCAAAAAGGATTATAAAAAGATGAGTTCTTGTAGCAGACCGGTAAGATTATAGTCAAATTTTTGTTTGTTTTTCTAAAATTTTGTAATGTTATTGTATTACTTTTACCTTTAAAAAATATTTTTAAGGACATAAAAATGGTTTGCTGCTAGCCTACCCATATTTCATGAAAGAAACAACCATATGCATTTTGAAACCCAAATGAATTTCTGATAGGGTACAAAGCACATGTTTCAAACATTCTCCCACTCATCTGTAGATGCATTAAAATTCTACTAAATTTTCAATGATACGAATTATCTTTCCACTTGAAAGGTGTGCTAAAGCCCTTAGATAAATATAACCATTTCTGGTGCCCAACATGATTATTTTAAGTAATTTTACAAAATCTATTCCACTCTTGCTGCACCTGGTAATTAAGTTCAAACACCCTGAAGAAGGCCGCCTCATCTCCCTTAGGCCCAGAAAGAATTTCAATTGCTATGTAAAGCTTCCAATTAGTTCACAACATAAAATTACAATTCACTTTTGATATTTTTTCCTCTGGGTCTTTTTTTTTTTTTTTTTTTACCATTTTGTAACCCATATTGTAATTATGCCTGCTCAATCTGATGCAAAACATCCCCTCTTTTCATGCTAGGCTTATAAAATACAATCCGGCTAGTTGGTCACTGTAAACATATCTGTTCCTGGGAATTCCCAGTGGTTGGTACTCTGTGCTTTCACCGTCAAAAGTGCTAAGCGCACGGGTTTAATCCCTGGTTGGGGAAAATGATCCCGCAAGCTGCCAAAAAGAAAAAAACCCTGTTCCTGAAAACAAAATATTACTCCATGCTTTGGGGAAAGTCTCTCCCACTGACTGAAGACTTCTAGACCTCGGGCCCACTAAACCTCTTGTCAGCTCACCCTTGAAACTCTATCCCTCTCAGGTGGTAGGACTTGAAGGTTTTATCTTTAATACCTGTTACCACTTCTTTGGGCTTCCCTGGTGGCTCAGACGGTAAAGCGTCTGCCTGCAAGGCGGGAATGCGGGAGATCCAGGTTCTATCCCCGGGTCGGGAAGATCCCCTGGAGAAGGCAATGGCAATCCACTCCAGCACTCTTGCCTGGAAAATCCCATGGATGGAGGAGCCTGATAGCCTACAAGGCTACAGTCCATGGGGTCGCAAAGAGTCGGACACGACTGAGCGATTTCATGGCCCCCACTGGGGACTCTCAGGAGTCTTCTCCAGCACCACAGTTCAAAAGCATCGATTCTTGGGCGCTCAGCTTTCTTCACAGTCCAACTCTCACATCCATACATGACCACTGGAAAAACCATAGCCTTGACTAGACGGACCTTTGTTGGCAAAGTAATGTCTCTGCTTTTGAATATGCTATCTAGGTTGGTAGTAGCTTTTCTTCCAAGGAGCAAGTGTCTTTTAATTTCATGGCTGCAGTCACCATCTGCAGTGATTTTGGAGCCCCAAAAAATAAAGGCTGACACTGTTTCCACTGTTTCCCCACCTATTTCCCATGAAGTGATGGGACCAGAAATTTACCTTCCCACTAACCAGTTGGGAAGTAAATAGCCATGCCAGTTACTGGCAGGATAATTCATTGAGATAATTTCTGTTTGTTTTTCCTGTGACCTTCCTCTTCCTATTTTAAGCAGACAACCAGACCCTTGCACAATCCCTTGCCCCAGGATTATCTCCTCTCCCTCAACACTCACCCAGAGGTCTGAGGTTAGCCGATATTAGTTTTTTTAGAAATACTTAACTCATTAGAGAGATTATACAAACAGTCCTTGAGAGAGAGAGGAGAAAATAGATTTTGAGAGCAGAGAGAGTGAGGGGGATGATGGCCTCTTGTCACTCACAGCTCTCCTCATCTCTACCTCCTCCACACCCAATACTGAGGAGAACTATATCTAGGAGACTAAGCCCCAGGAATTCTGGGAAGCAACAGACTGGTGGGAAGTTCTTCCCAGAGACAAGAGGTACCCCTCTCCTGGGCCCCATGATTTAGAGGATTTCACTTAATCACAAACATACATATCATTATGTTTATATTCATCAAAGAACATGCTAAAAATCCACTCTAATGAATATCAACTTTTAGGTCCCAGGGGAATAATTCTCCCCATCTCTTTTTTTTTTAACAGTTATGCTTTTTATTTTTAAATTAATTTATTTATTTTAATTGGAGGCTAATTACTTTACAATACTGTAGTGGTTTTTGCCATACATTGACATGAATGAGCCATGGGTGTACATGTGTTCCCCATCCTGAACCCCCCTCCCACCTCCCTCCCCATTCCATCCCTTAGGGCATCCCAGTGCACCAGCCCTGAGCACCCTGTATCATGCATCAAACCTGGACTGGCGATCTGTTTCACATATGATAATACACATATTTCAATGCTATTCCCTCACCTCACTTGTTCTATTTCCCCAAACTAACTGCATCTGAATGCCATGAAATTTTGTACGTTGTCCTACTAACAATGTCAGAGATGGGAATGACTTGGAAGTGTAGGGCCATTTGAGAGGAGGAAGAGTTTAGGTAAGAGAAAAGACAAATGAATTCATTTGTCAAATCCTTTCAATTGGCTTGAATGCAGTAAGTCTTGAAAATGAAATATTAATTCCCACAAATGCCAAAGATTCTTTTTCCTTCCATTCTTCATGTCCCAATTTATCATTACAGAACAAGTCAACAGTCAGAGTGGTATTTGCAATATTTGCACAGGGTATCGAAGAAACATTTCACAACATTAAAAAAATCATTATTCAAGTATTTTACACATGGGTCTATATTATCACACACACAAATGAATCCTGATTTAATTCAGTAGCAACTAGAACACCGAACACTAGAATTGTGAATAGCTTTTTAAAATTTAATAAGATTTTCAAAATTTAAAACAAGCTATATATCTTTGATTTATAATTTTTAATATAAATCAACTATAATATGTATTTTTATTTTATTTTAATAGATAATGTTAAAATATTAAGAGCCAAATAACTTTGTTGGAGAAGACTCTTGAGAGTCCCTTGGACTGCAAGGAGATCCAACCAGTCCATTCGAAAGGAGATCAGCCCTGGAATTTCTTTGGAGGGAATGATGCTAAAGCTGAAACTCCAGTACTTTGGCCACCTCATGCGAAGAGTTGACTCATTGGAAAAGACTCTGATGCTGGGAGGGATTGGGGGCAGGAGGAGAAGGGGACGACAGAGGATGAGATGGCTGGATGGCATCACTGACTCGATGGACATGAGTCTGAGTGAACTCCGGGAGTTGGTGATGGACAGGGAGGCTTGGCGTGCTGCGATTCATGGGGTCGCAAAGAGTCGGACACGACTGAGTGACTGAACTGAACTGAACTGAACTTTGTGAAAACATACACATATCATTACTTTAAAAAATTTACGTTTACCTTAATTCTATATTTTTTCATGAAAATATATCCAAATTTGATTTTTAATTTGTTCAATCATTACTGTCAACAATCTTGATAATAAAATGGTGGGGGTTTTGCTGAAGCTTATGGAATAAATACATAATAATTTGTCATATATATATGTGTGTATATGTTTATTACTTATCTAATCATCCCTGGTCCACTAACAGACTGTCTAATTATACTCCATAAAAATTTAATTTGTCTTTGAGTATTTGGCAATTTTCAATCATATAAAACCCTTTGTTTTATAAGTTTTGATTCTGTCATAATTCAATTCAGTTCAGTTCAGTTGCTCAGTTGTGTCCAACTCTTTGCAACCCCATGGACTGCAGCACACCAGGCCTCCCTGTCCATCACCAACTCCCAGAATTTACTCAAACTCAAGTCCATCAAGTCAGTGATGCCATCCAACCATCTCATCCTCTGTCGCCCCCTTCTCCTCCTGCCTTCAATCCCTCCCAGCATCAGAGTCTTTTCCAATGAGTCAACTCTTCACATGAGGTGGCCAAAGTATTGGAGTTTCAGCTTCAGCATCAGTCCTTCTTCAGGGCTGATTTCCTTTAGGATGACTGGTTGGATCTCCTTGCAGTCCAAGGGATTCAAAAGAGTCTTCTCCAACATCACAGTTCAAAAGTATAATTCTTCAGCACTCAGCTTTCTTTCGTTATAATCCAACTCTCACATCCATACATGACTACTGGAAAAGCCATAGCCTTGACTAGACGGACCTTTGTTGGCAAAGTAATGTCTCTGCTTTTTAATATGCTGTCTAGGTTAGTAGTAGCTTTTCTTCCAAGGAGCAAGTGTCTTTTAATTTCATGGCTGCAGTCACCATCTGCAGTGATTTTGGCATCCCCAAAAATAAAGTCTGTCACTGTTTCCATTGTTTTCCCATCTATTTGCCATGAAGTGATGGGACTGGATGCCACGATCTTCATTTTCTGAATGTTGAGTTTTAAGCCATACTTAAATCTGTCATAATTAAGGCCTATTTATCATGCAGGAAGGGCAGGACATCTTGTTAACCAACTTGGTACCTTGATTTTTAACTTCATCAATTTTAGACATGTGACATGACCTTCATCTGTGCCCTTGCCACAGTAGCTTTGCTGTTAGCTCTGCTTCCCAATCTGCCAGCTTCCAGACACAAGCCAGAACTGAGTCTCTCTGGCTCTGATTGGATCACGTGACCCTGAACCCTGAATTGAATGCAAGGTGCCACTGACCAGCCTAGAAAGACTTGCCCTTCTAGATTCTGGAATGGACTCGGCTCCACTTGAGTGTCATAAAGTGAGTGTGATAAGAAGGCAGATCAAGTTTTGTGAGTTCTAACACTTTTCCAATCAGGGGAGAGGGGTATGCTTTTTAAGAAAAAGAAGACAAAATTTAAAAATTAAATATTCAAAGAAAATATTTCAAAGAAGAAGAAAAAAAAAATAAACCCCAAATTCCCCAAAACAAAGGAATGCCACCATTATCACAAAATCCTCCCTAGAATATCTGTTATTGTTTTTTTCTGTGAGTTCTGGCTGCATACCCTTCAATCACTTCTTCATACAACAATCACATCACAACACCACCTTTTAAAGGAGGCTGGGAAGATAATTCAGTCCTCTTCTGCCATGGTTGAATAATATTTTTTTAATCACTGATAGCTTTAAAATGAACTTGCAACTTCACAATATATTAGTAATTTTCTTTATGTTTTATGGCAAATTACTATTATATTATTATCATTGCCAAATTTAGGACCTTTTTCAAGTTCCTCTTATGGATGAGCTGGATGATTTCAAGATATTTCAATTTTTCTTGACCAAATTTGACTCATAAATACTCTTCAAATTGATATCACTCATTAACTAGCTTGCTGTCAGTGCCCTCTTGTCATATAAGACCAGTGACCACGGTAGTAGTCTTCTCTGCTACTGACCATCAGTAGCCAGTAGTGAGTATGGCTGGAAATCAGGAGTCACATTAGAATGTCAGCAAGCACTAAACAATAATCAAGTGACTATGAACCATATAAATATATCCACTGAAGCACAAACTAAATGTATTCCCAACTCAGCTTCCCCTTAGCTGGACTCAAAACTATTCCTTCAGCCCTTCGAATACTTAAAGGGGAAGTGTGAATGAGGAAGGTGAGGATGGAAAGATACAGTCATGTAAATAAGAGGCTTAGAGATTTACGCTTCAGTAGCTTCATAGTATACCCATCTCCGGTGGTTCCCCAAAGAAAATTCTGAAGCTGTTTCCTGAAGAACAGGGAATAGGTTCTGGCAGGTCAAAACAGTAGCTGTCCATTACTAGCATGCTGGCTTTTAGTCCTTCCATCGCTAAGTCCACTTTTCCCCATAAGTAAACATACCTTCTACAAAAGATTTTTGCTGCCATCAATTAAAATGACACTTTGTTTTTGCTTTTGCTTTTTTCTCCCTAGAATATCCTATATCCCATCTTTACTTGACCTAGTCATTCCCATCTTACAAGGCTTCAGGGTGGCTTTTTTTTTTTTAACCTGTGATCTCCCTAGCCTAGGGTTTTCAAAATCTGTTACTTTGAACACTAGCTCTTTGAGATGCTCTGTTTAAATAAAAAAGTATTCTATGGTCAAACAGATTTGGGAAAAGTTGCATGATTTCTCTTTTTTTTTTTTTTAATTTCTCACAATTGAATTTTATTTTTTCTTGTTTTTAAAAAAATTGAAGTATGGTTTGTTTACAATGTTGTGTACATCAAAGTGATTCAGATATATTATATATATATATTCATTTTCAGATTCTTTTCCCTTACACCTTATTGCAAAGTGCTGAGTACATTTCCCTCTGCTTTAGAGTAGGTCCTTGTTGATTATCTATTTTATATGCAGTAGTGTATATATATTGGAGAAGGCAGTGGCAACCCACTCCAATACTCTTGCCTGGAAAATCCCATGGGCTGAGGAGCCTGATAGGCTGCAGTGCATGGGGTCGTGAAGAGTTGGACACGACTGAGCAACTTCACTTTCACTTTCATGCATTGGAGAAGGAAATGGCAACCCACTCCAGTGTTCTTGCCTGGAGAATCCCAGGGACAGGGGAGCCTGGTGGGCTGCCATCTATGGGGTCGCACAGAGTTGGACACGACCGAAGCAACCTAGCAGCAGCAGCAGCAGCAGCAGTGTATATATGTTAATCTCAGACGCCTAACTTATCTCTCCTCCTTCCGCATCCCCTTTGGTAACCATGTTTGTTTTCTATCACATCTGTCAGTCTCTTTCTGCTTTGCTAAAAAGTTCATTTGTGTCATTTTTCTAGATTCTACCTAAGTGATATTATATGATACTTGTCTTTGCCTGGCTTACTTCACTTAGTGTGATACTCTATGTCCATCCATGTTGCTGCAAAAGGCATTATTTCCTTCTTTTTATGGCTGAGTAATATTTCATTTTATGTATATGCTGTTGTTGTTAAGTTGCTCAGTCATGTCCAATTCTTTGTGACCCCATGGACTACAGCATGCCAGGCTTCCCTGTCCTTCACCACCTCTCTGAGTTTGCTCAAATTCATGTCCATTGAGTTGGTGATGCTGTCCAACTGTCTCATCCTCTGTCATCCCCTTCTCCTCCTACCTTCAGTCTTTCCTAGCGTCAGTATATACCACATCTTTTTTATCTATTCATCTGTCAATATGCCTATTAGTACTTTTAGAGTTGGGAAGTTCCGCTGTATGAAAATAATCGTTATTACACCAGGCTGTTTAATTGCTATATGTATCTTATATTTACCTTTGCTACAAACTCTACAGAATATATTGATTTTACAGATGAGGAAACTCTAGGTTAAATAATTCAGCAAAAATTTCACTATAGATAAGAGAGAGAGCCCAGTTTTGAGCTCAGACACTCTTACCTATCTAATTTTATTTAAACCAGAGCTTGCTAATATATTCCCAGGCCCAGGTCCAGGCCTCCTTTCTGCAAAACCCTTATGAGTTCAGTTCAGTCGCTCAGTCATGTCCAACTCTTGGTGACCCCATGGACTGCAGCATGCCAGGCCTCCCTATCCATCATGAATTCCCAGAGTTTACTCAAACTCATGTCCATTGAGTCGGTGATGCCATCCAACCATCTCATCCTCTGTCGTCCCCTTCTCCTCCCACCTTCAATGTTTCCCAGCATCATAGTCTTTTCAAATAAGTCAGTTCTTCGCATCAGGTAGCCAAAGTATTGGAGTTTCAGCTTCAGCATCAATCCTTCCAATGAGTATTCAGGACTGATTTCCTTTAGGATGGACTGGTTGGATCTCCTTGCAGTCCAAGTGACTCTCAAGAGTCTTCTCCAACACCACAGTTCAAAAGCATCAATTCTTCGGCGCTCTGCTTTCTTTACAGTCCAACTTTCACATGCATACATGACTACTGGAAAAACCATAGTTTTGACTAGATGGACCTTTGTTGACAAAGTAATGTCTCTGCTTTTTAATATGATGCTGTCTAGGTTGGTCATAACTTTTCTTCCAAAGATTAAGCGTCTTTTAACTTCATGGCTGTAGTCACCATCTGCAGTGATTTTGGAGCACAAAAAAATAAAGTCAGACACTGTTTCCACTGTTTATCCATCTATTTGCTATGCAGTGATGAGGCCAGATGCCATGAGCTTAGTTTTCTGAATGTTGAGTTTTAAGCCAACTTTTTCACTCTCCTCTTTCACTTTCATCAGAGGCTCTTTAGTTTTTCTTCGCTTTGTGCCATAACGGTGATGTCATCTGCATACCTGAGGTTATTGATATTTCTCCCGGCAATCTTGATTCCAGCTTGCGTTTCCTCCAGCCCAGTGTTTCTCATGATGTACTCTGCATATAAGTTAAATAAGCAGGATGACAATATACAGCCTTGACGTACTCCTTTCCCAATTTGGAACCAGTCTGTTCCATGTCCAGTTCTAACTGTTGCTTCTTGATCCACATACAGATTTCTCAAGAGGCAGGTCAGGTGGTCTGGTATGCCCATCTCTTGAAGAATTTTCCATAGTTTGTTGTGATCCACCCAGTCAAAGGTTTTGGCATAGTCAATAAAGCAGAAATAGATGTTTTTCTGGAACTCTCTTGCTTTTTCGATGATACAGCGGGTGTTGGCAATTTGGAAATTTAGAAAAGGTTCCTCTGCCTTTTCTAAATCCAGCTTGAACATCTGGAAGTTCACAGTTCATGGACTGTTGAAGCCTGGCTTGGAGAATTTGGAGCATTACTTTGCTAGCGTGTGCTGCTGCTGCTGCTGACGCTAAGTTGCTTCAGTCGTGTCTGACTCTGTGCGACCCCATAGATGGGAGCCCAACAGGCTCCCCCATCCCTGGGATTCTCCAGGCAAGAACAGTGGAGTGGGTTGCCATTTCCTTCTCCAATGCATGAAAGTGAAAAGTGAAAGTGAAGTCACTCAGTCGTGTCCAACTCTTCGCGACCCCATGGATTGCAGCCTACCAGGCTCCTCCACCCATGTGATTTTCCAGGCAAGAGTACTGGAGGTGAGGTGCCATTGCCTTCTCTGGCTAGTGTGTGAGATGAGTGCAATTGTGTAGTAGTTTGAGCAATCTTTGGCATTGCCTTTCTTTGGGATTGGAATGAAAACTGACCTTTTCCAGTCCTGTGGCCACTGCTGAGTTTTCCAAATTTGCTGGCATATTGAGTGCAGCACTTTCACAGCATCATCTTTTAGGATTTGAAATAGCTCCACTGGAATTCCATCACCTCCACTAGCCTTGTTTGTAGTGATGCTTCCTAAGGCCCAGCTGGCTTTGCATTCCAGGATGTCTGGCTCTGGGTAAGTGATCATACCAAATAATTATCTGAGTCGTGAAGATCTTTTTTGTGTAGTTCTGTGTGTTCTTGCCACCTCTTCTTAATATCTCTGCTTCTATTAGGTCCATATCATTTCTGTCCTTTATTGTGCCTATCTTTGCATGAAATGTTCCCCTGGTATCTCTAATTTTCTTGAAGAGATCTCTAGTCTTTCCCATTCTATTGTTTTCCTCTATTTCTTTGCATTCATCAAACCCTTATGAAATCACCCATAAAAACAGGCTCCACCCCATGTACTTCATTTGCACCACTCCGGGGTCCTATTCCCTTCTGCCTCCTAGCACAGCCATCTGTGTAGCTCTATCATGTCTTGCAGTTGGTTGTAAACACCTCTAAAGAGATCGTTATCTTAGTCATCTTATCCCCCAAACCTGTCATGGTATCTGACACACAATAAGTATTCAATACGTATTTGTGGACTTAATACCTATTGATAGCATTTTAAACTTCCCCAACTTGCATTTAGTTTCAAAAAGGAGAGATCAAATCCAATAAATTAAATGCCAGAAAGCAGAAACTAGGAGGCTTTATACAACTTTTCCAAATTCTTTCATATTGCTCCACTTCAGGTGTTTACCAAGGTGAATAAGGAAATTAAAAAGCAGCTACAAGCTGTTTGAATAGTCAGACTTGAATTCGATTTGGAATCAGGACAGAGATATATTATTTTTGAAGGTCCTTAACTGAAAAAGAATGGAAAATATGTTAAATAAAACTCAGAATCAATTATAGCCTGATATGTGCTGCTTTGAAAGAGAAAACAAACAACAGCATCTTAATAATGTCTAATAATTCCCACAGCATAGGGACATGAAAAATATTCATTCTGATAGACAACATTTCAATTCAGGTTCTTGTCCTTCAACATGATAAACAAAGAGCACCCTCTGAATGTCCTATTTTTAAGAGTGAACTGTGCAGAAGGGATCTTAATTTCAGAATATTCAAGTTCAAATCATGAGTCATCTTCTCCATTTCAATCACAATTCTGGTATACTTTTTGTTGGCTAAAATGAATATTTCTTACTGTAGGAAAAAAAAATAATCTAAGCAAATTGGCACACTCACTTTCAAAAACTTAAACCAAACACATGTTGGTACCAACATAAACAGGCCTTACCCAACTTTGCAGTGTCTTCCAAGACAACAGAATGGCTTTTCTTAAAACTCCCTTAACCATATTATGAATATATCACATATCACAAATCCATACTACATTATTTTGATTGTAAGAAGCCAGTTCAAATATTTAATGTGGATAATTCTGAAGAGCAAAATTCTCTCCAGGGAGCAACATGATGACCATAGCTGCCTGCCAGGTAGGATCCCAGCTGTGAAACTAAATCCAATCCCCAGGTGACCTCCAGAATGTTCTTGGCCTTTCGGCTTTCAGTTGTTCAGTGGCTCTCTAGTACCTTCAGAAGAAAGGACAGACCAACAAACCCTTTCAAGGCCTGAATTCCGCTTTTTTCATTAGCTTTATATTTATCTCCATTTAGAACTACTTCAAATTTCCTGTATATGCCTTTCTATTTTATATTGGGTTGAACAAAAAAATTCACTTTTCCTTGTGGAAAAACCTGAACCCAGTATTGCCATGATTTTGATCAAAAGGCAAAATAGCCTCCCAATTCTCACCCGCTCTTTCTCCCTCCTCTGACTCTCTCTGCCTCTTCAAAACAAGGTGTAGTCACACAATTCCACTCCCAAGTATACACACCTGAATGTTTATAGCAGCTTGATTCATAATAGCCAAAAAGTGAAAACAAACCATTTCTACATAGGCTGATAAACAGATCAACTAAATGGGAAATGCCCATGCAATGGAATATTACTTGGTACTAAAAAGAAATGAAATACTAACACATGCTACAACATGGTTGAATCTTGAAAACACTATACAAAGCAAAAGAAGCCAGATACAAATATTGTAAGATTTCATTTACATTAGATAGTCAGGATAGGCAAACCTATAGAGATAGAAAGCATATTAGTGACTGCATAGGGATGGAAGAGTTGGGGGAAATAGGAAGTAACTGCTAATATTTACAGAATTTGGGGTAAGGTAACAAAAATATTCTAAAATTGATTGCAGTGATGGTTGCATATCTCTATGAGTATACAAAAAGCCATTGAACTGTGTAGTTTAAATGAGTGAATTGTGTGGTATATAAACTGTCTCTCGATAAAGTTGTTATTAAAACAATCCTCACAGAAGGATAAATTAGGAGTTTGGAATTAACATATACACACTACTGTATAAAAAACAGATAATTAACAAGAACTTACTGTATAGCACAGGGAACTCTACTCAATACTCTGTGATAACTTATATGCGAAAAGAATCTGAAAAAGAATAGATATGTATATGTTGTTGTTGTCGTGGCTAAGTCATGTCTGACTCTTTGGTGGCCTCATGGATTGTAGCCCACCAGGCTCCTCTGTCCATGGAATTTTTCAGGCAAGAATACTGGAGTGAGTTGCCATTTCCTTCTCCAGGGGATCTTCCCAACCCAGGGACTGAACCCATGCATCTCCTGCATTGGCAGGCAGATTCTTTACCACTGAGCCACCAGGAAAGCCCAGGTATATGGAGATGGATAATTAAATCACTTAGCTGTATACCTGAACATAACACAACATTGTAAATCAACTATCCTCCAATATAAAATAAAAACTTTTTTAAATAAAACAATGTTCAAGGAAACTCCAACATTTCCCTGAACAGTCTGTAACTCCATCCTCTGATTACCTCTATCCCTGGCACATGAATTTTTATCACTAATTTATAACAACTAAGAGCTGTCATTTTTCCAAGCAATTCATAGCCAATATCTTATTTAGTATTTCTAATAAATCCAAGATAAGTATATTATCATATGACTTTGCAATTAGGCACATTTTTAAGTGCTATGTCATTCAGTAGAACTATTTCTTAAAGACAGAAGCTGCACATATGCGTCTCACTATGATCAAGTGGAATTTTTTTGGTTGGTCCAAAGTCACAATGTTCTTAAAAAGCTTTAAATTAGTTGATGACATTTAAAAAATCTGGATATTTTATATAAAAACCCATTTTTCTATCTTACAGAAATTCATAGAGCCTAATTATGAGATTTGACCAAAGCCTTTAAATCTGGAGAGCCCTCTCCAACTTGCCACAGTCTTTACCCCTCCTTATTGTCTCATATTTATCTCACTTTACTAATTAATGCTACCTGCATAAGGTATCATAATGAATTTATAAACAACAACTACCACTGGGCACAGACTGCATTCCTTCTATTCATCTTTGCATTCCTGTGGTGCCTGAATAGTACCTGATAAGTAGCATGGGCCCAATAAATAACCATGAATTGTTACCTCTCTAACATTATAGGTGAGTGGTGTTTTAGAGCATGTTTCTGCATCTCCTCTGCTCTTTTTTCTTCATTTTACCAGCTAATAAATTCTCAGAGCACCACCTTGCATTGGACTCTTGGTTGAAATCAGTTCAACCAAGTTCAAATCCTAGCCTTACAGGGAAACAAAGGGAAGTAAGATCTTACTCACAAAACCATCAGCAAATGGTACCAAACACTATTAAAATGCAAGCATGCTATACAGATTATAGAGACAGATTTCTCTGCCCCCATTCCAAATAGATTCAAGCTGAATAAGCTTTAGAAAAAGTACATACATATGAACTCTTAAGATCTTCCTAACTTTGATTATCCAACAAAGACTGGAATGGTCCAGCCTGAAACTGATATATGAATTTTCTAGGAGGGTATATTTTGCAAGTAATTTAACAGCATAAACAAAACTTATAGGAGTTCGTTTAACCTACTTATCAGGAAAGAAAAAAAAATTAAAGGCTTATTACTTTGCCAACAAAGGTTCATCTAGTCAAGGCTATGGTTTTTCCTGTGGTCATGTATGGATGTGAGAGTTGGACTGTGAAGAAGGCTGAGCGCCGAAGAATTGATGCTTTTAAACTGTGGTGTTGGAGAAGACTATTGAGAGTCCCTTGGACTGCAAGGAGATCCAACCAGTTCATTCGAAAGGAGATCAGCCCTGGGATTTCTTTGGAGGGAATGATGCTGAAGCTGAAACTCCAGTACTTTGGCCACCTCATGCAAAGAGCTGACTCATTGGAAAAGACTCTGATGCTGGGAGGGATTGAGGGCAGGAGGAGAAGGGGACGACAGAGGATGAGATGGCTGGATGGCATCACTGACTCGATGGACGTGAGTCTCAGTGAACTCGGGGAGTTGGTGATGGACAGGGAGGCCTGGAGTGCTGCGATTCATGGGGTCGCAAAGCGTCGGACACGACTGAGCGACTGATCTGATCTGAGCGCTATTATTGTTTATATGCAAATTATACTGACTAAAACGAATTTTCGGTTACTTAAAATACTTCCAACAAGACCCCCTGAAGCATTTTATTAGCACCTGGTACTGACTACAGTGACAATATACTGAACTCTGAGTCAAGCCTTCACTGGCTCACTGGTGGTGCAGAAAAGTAACCCACTTTTATATACAGAGTTATATTAATCATATACATATATTGAAGTATAATTAGTCATGTATGTACTATACATAAATATAAGCTAAATCATTCATCTGTTAATAATGTAATAATGCTTTATTTATCTTTCTAAATATTCATACTCAGAAAATTAGAAGAAAAAATATTAAATTTTTAATAATACCAACAACCCAAAGACTAATATTTAATATTTTAGTATCTTTCCTTATAGTCTTATTTTTGTTTATTTTTGCATAATTTTAATCATAAATCACTTTTGCACATTGCTTCCGATTCTAAATTATAACTCAAAAATTTTAATGGCTGCTTAATATTTCATTGTGTGTATGCATCCAGATTTACAATAACTATTTCCCTATTATTGAACATTTAAGTTATATCTTATTTTTCACATTTATTAAGAATGCTGCAATTATCATTCAGTAAAAAATGTTTTTTCATATTTCAAGTTATGTCCTGAGACTAAATTCCCCCAAAGTAGAATTACATTGTTAGCATCTTCATCTGTATTTACCTAAGTTCCATGAAGGTTGGATTGATTTCCCTTCCTACCAGTTGTGTAGTTCACCAATCCTTTCTCGGAGAAGACTGTTTTCTTCTGGAGTCTTCTCAGTTGTGATGGATAGGGCTGGCTGCAGACAATCTGCAGAAGTCAGAGAAGAATGTCCTTGGTGCCGCATCATTTGCTTTTCACCCCTGTTCATGCAGCCACCTTGATCCATCTCTGTGCTGCTCCCTGTGTCCCGCTCCCCTTCAGGCCTATAGTGCCTCTGCTTCTCCACCTGATTTCCAGTAGAGAGTTAATTGCTGGAGTCACTTTTTGTTTTTTAAATCTAGAAATACATACAAGGGAAGGTATGCTCATCTTAAAGAGGATCTGCATCTGCTACAAGGAGCTACAAGGCTGATGGAAGACCTTTTGGGTATCCAGGAACTTCCTGGGGCCCTTGAATCTGACCTTGCAGAGGCTGCTTGTCTATTTTGAAAGAATTGTTTTGGAGGAAAAAGAAAGAAAGAACTGCTTTAGTTTCAATGACTTTTATTTATTTGTCCAAGTTGTAAAAGTAATATGCGCTCCCTATTAAAAATCTGAAAAATACTGTCTCCAAAAGAATTAAGAAAAAAAAACAAAGAACCAAAATCACCAGGACTGCATCACCAGCTCAGTGTATTTAGTTAGAAGCTTCTGTACCCTCATCTTGTGCCCCCATGGCATCTGCAGCCCAAGGGAGAAGCTAGGTCCTGCCTGCTCCTTTTTGATCAGCTCCCAGAAATTTGTACTTAACCAGGTCTCCAGAATTGGAACCAGAAATAGTGGTTTCATCTCATCTTAGCTCAGAGGGCTTTTGAAAGCTCAGACTAGCAGTTTCTCTCCCTTGTCACTTAGAGGATAGCATGCTTCCTGTCTGTGTTCCAAATCCAGTGGCGTTTCCTGGAATTCAATTGCCTTCCTCTCTCTGCAGAGGAAGTGAACAGCTTAGAAACCTAGGCTGTCCAGAAAGGGAACTCAATTATTGGCATAAACATCCTTATACTGCTTCCCATGTTATCAAATTATCAAATCTATCCCAATTATCAAATACCTTCCGTTTTGCTTCTTATTTTTAGTACTTCTTGTCAGACATTTGACTCAGGTTAACTTTCTGACCTTTTCTTTTTCTTTAATTTTTATTGGAGTATAGTTGTTTAACAATGGTGTGTTAGTTTCTGCTGTACACCAAAGGGAATCAGTTATATACATACATGCATCCACTCTTTCTAAGATTCTTTTCCCATATAGGTCACTGCAGAATATTCAGAAGTATTTACTGTGCTATACAGTAGGTTCTCATTAGTTATCTATTCTATATATATATATTTTATATATAGCAGTGTGCATATGTCAATCTCAACCTTTCTGACCTTTTTGTTTGTGACTTAGTTTTCCTTGGACTCAGCTTTCAAAGTAATTTGTCCTTGGGAGACAGTATGGTGCAGTGTTAAGGTGGGTCTAATGACAGCCCGCTGAGTGCCACCACAGCGAAACAGGCACTTGGCACATAGCTGGTGGGGATGGTAAGGGGCCCAAGTTCCGTGGAAGGCATTCTGGCACTAGCTGCAAAGTAAAAAATACATATAGCCTTCAATTCAGCAATCCCATTTCTGGGAATGTATCCCACAGATAGACCTGCACACAGAGGAAATTAATATGTGCCCAATCCTTATTGTAGCATTTATATTATTACGTTATTCATTATAATCATATATTATAGTATAATGGTATATTTTAATTAAGGATCATAATAGAATAATGTAAGTATATATTATTATACTCTTTTTATTGATACTATTATTGATATTATTGATATTTACTATATTGTTTATTATTTTGTTATAATTATATGTGACAATGGTATATTATATTATGGTATGTTATATATAAGTATCTATTGGTATGTTAATATAAGTATAATTTAATTATATTATGATATGTTATATATAAGTATATATTATTCTAGTCTATATTATTATTCTTACTATAGCAAAAGATTTAGAAATAACCAAAATATCCATTAGTAAAAGACTGCTTAAATAATTACATGAACATAATGGAATATTATATAGATGCTTCAGAAGTAAGAAAGTCCTCTACATACTGATATAGTAGATATTTAACACTATACAGAAGATACATAATTCATATTATATGATAGTGAATGGATTTTTTATAATATGTGATCTATATTATATATTCATAATGCACCATATATAAGTGTTTTATATATACGTATATATATATGAGTAAGGCAGCTTGGAGAGACGTTAAGAGCACAGACTCTGGAGCCAGACTACCTAAGTCAGAAGCCTGTCTCCACCTCTTTCTATCTGTGTGATCTTGGGCAAGTCACTTGACCTCTCTGTGCCTTGATATAATCATCTATCAAACAGAAATAATAATGGTACTTATCTCATAGAGTTGGTGAGAGTATTAAATGAGTTAATATGCATAAATGCTTAGAACTGGGCCTGGCACACAGCAGAGAAGAACCATATAAGTGTTAGTTACTTTTATATTCCATTAAGTGAAAACAGCAAAGTTTGGAGGTGTATAATATGCTACATTTAGCATATTATAAAGAAATGAGACAATATAAGAAGCCCTATTTGCATTTGCTTTTCTTTGCACAGAGCAGCATCAGAGAGATACTTATGGGAGGAAGGGGAGTGGTGTTAGTCATAGATAGGAGAAACTTTTTAAGTGCAGATCTTTGAATGTCCTTCTGACTTTTTAAGCCTCATGGATTCAATGCCTATTCAAAAAAAATACATTGTTAGTTTTTGTTTTTTTTTTTTAAAGGAGTATGAACCTCAGATTCATGACAGTCTGAACTCTGGCTCCACTACTCACTAGCTCCAAAGCCTGGAACAAAATTACAAAAGTTATGACTTCACCAATGCTGAGATTTCTTTCTCCATAAAAATCATACCCATCAGTAATTGAGATATACCAGTAACATGTCTGATGTAAGGCAGGCCCAGGCCCATGACATGTGTTCAGAAAGTGTTAAAGGCCCCTGATTACACTTGCTCTTCACTTCCACTTTCTTCCAGGTGCCCCCAAAGACACTGATTCTTCTCCTCCAGCTGCTGGCATTCCAGAACTAGAGACCAAATTACATGGGGATGGAAGAGGAAGGCCAGACTCGGGGGTGAAATTAGAGCAGAGTTCAAATCCCAGCTAAGCGGATTATTACCAACAGCATGGACTTGAGCAAGTGCCCTCCGTTTCTTCACTTGTAAAACAGAGACTACAACAATGTCTGCATCTTGTAGGGTTGTTGGGAGAACTAAAAATAATATTTGTGAAGCACCCAGCTTAGCACAGAGGAGGCGCTGCATCCATGGAAGTGATTGTGAAGCGGAGGGTTGGAGAGGCTGGGAGAGATGGGGAATGACTTTTATTCCCAGCTCCTGCTCTTCCAGTGTTGTCGGTGGCTTAACTGTTGAAGGTCGATTACTAAGTCTTGCCCTCTTCAGCCTCCTGGGGAACCAAGAGCATCTGGGTTAAGTGGTCACATTATCATTCTCAGTGATGCAAACAAGGCAGATGAGGCCCCAGTTCTCAAAAAGTCTGTACTCTGGTGAACCACAAACAAGCAAGCACAGAAGATTAGGATCGTGTTTCTGGGGTAATGCCAGAGTGAGATGATTACGAAGTTAAATTGGGGAGCTCAAGTCATTGGTTTAGGGTTTGACTATGCTTTTTTCATACTGAAGATGTCTTAGTCTCCAGTTTTTTGAAAGATTGAGGACTTCAGACATGATTTTCATCTAAGGAGGGGGAAGGGAGAGGTCAAGTTAGAAGGCCATTTCAATCCTGTCTCCAAAGAGACACATGAAAAGATGTTCAACATTGCTAATTATTACAGAAATACAAATCAAAACTGCAATGAGATATTATCTCACACTAGCCAGAATGGCTATCATCAAAAATTCACAAACAATAAACACTGGAGAGGGTGTGGAGAGAAGGGAATCCTCCTACACTGTTGGTGGGAATGTAAATTGGTACAACCACTATGGAGAACAGCATGAGTTTCCTTAAAAATCTAACAGTAGAACTTCCATATGACCCTGCAATCCCACTCCTGGGCAAATCTCTACAGACAAACATGTTTCGAAAGGATACATGCACCCCAGTGTTCACTGCAACACTGTTTATGATAGCCAAGACATGGAAGTAGCCTAAATGCCCCTCGTCCATCTACAGAGGAATGGATAAAGAAGATGTGGTACATATATACAATGGAATGTTATTCGGCCATTAAAAAGAGTGAAATAATGCCGCTTACAGCAACATGGATAAGCCTAGAGACTGTCATACTGAGTGAAGTAAGACTGAGAAGGAGAACTTTTGCATGACATCCCTTCTTTGAGGAAATCTAAAAAGACATGATAAAAATGAACTTACTCACAAAACAGAAAGAGACTCACAGACTTAGAGAATGAACTTATGATTACCAGGGTGGGTGGTTGGGGGAGGATGGAGAGAAAGGATAGTTAAGGAATTTAGGATGGACATGTACACAAAGGACCTACTAAAGGGCACATGAAACTCTGCTCAGTGTTACGTGGCAGCATTGATGGGAGTGGAGTGTGGGGGAGAATGAATAAGGCATATGTATGGCTGAGTCCTTTTGGCACTGTTCACCTGAAACTATCATAACATTGTTTGCAGATGACACCACCCTTATGGCAGAAAGTGAAGAGGAACTAAAAAGCCTCTTGATGAAAGTGAAAGTGGAGAGTGAAAAAGTTGGCTTAAAGATCAACATTCAGAAAACGAAGATCATGGCATCCGGTCCCATCACTTCATTGGAAATAGATGGGGAAACAGTGGAAACAGTGGCTGACTTTATTTTTGGGGGCTCCAAAATCACTGAAGATAGTGACTGCAGCCATGAAATTAAAAGACGCTTACTCCTTGGAAGGAAAGTTATGTCCAACCTAGAAAGCATATTGAAAAGCAGAAACACTACTTTGCCAACAAAGGTCTGTCTTGTCAAGGCTATGGTTTTTCCCGTGGTCATGTATGGATGTGAGAGTTGGACTGTGAAGAAGGCTGAGCGCCAAAGAATTGATGCTTTTGAATTGTGGTGTTGGAGAAGACTCTTGAGAGTCCGTTGGACTGCAAGGAGATCCAACCAGTCCATTCTGAAGGAGATCAGCCCTGGGATTTCTTTGGAGGGAATGATGCTGAAGCTGAAACTCCAGTACTTTGGCCACCTCATGCAAAGAGTTGACTCACTGGAAAAGACTCTGATGCTGGGAGGGATTGGGGGCAGGAGGAGAAGGGGACGCCAGAGGATGAGATGGCTGGATGGCATCACTGACTTGATGGACGTGGGTCTGGGTGAACTCCGGGAGTTGGTGATGGACAGGGAGGCCTGGCGTGCTGCGATTCATGGGGTCACAAAGACTCGGACACGACTGAGCGACTGAACTGAACTGATACCTGAATACAAAATAAAAAGTTAATAAATAAATAAATCCTGTCTCCACCTTTTGCCTGGGCCTGGTCTCTCAATTGATGGAATAGCAATTGGGCTGCAAGGTGGCTACTTTTCAAAGTTCTGACACCGGGATCCCACTGCTCAATTTAACATTAACCATAATATTGATGTGATGTCATTGCACAATATGATTTTTATGTCTTTGTGGACTTTTTATTTTTTTTACTCTTCCTCTTGCTGAGAGCCGTGTGCAGCTCCACGTATCATGGAGTCAGGTTTTTACTATCCTGAACGTGAAAGGTCACAGTTTTGGCAAGATGTGGATAAGCAAAACCCCATGTGTGTCTATAAAACTAAATAGTAATTCCAAAGTATCTCTTAGCATGAGCCTGGGATGTTTCCCAGGTTTTAAAATATATAACTTAAAATTCATGATCCTTTTGAGAAAAAATGCAGGAAAGTCAAATAAATCTTCTCTTTTATATACACATATCTCAGGGAAAACAGAATTTTATGTAAATAACTGCAGGTGGTGATGTAACAGTATTACAATAGCCCCTATAAATTCTGGAGTTTTTCAACTGCACTCTGAGCAAAGGCTCTGAGTCTCTGCATATTCTGTTCCTTCTCCCTGGAGTACCCTTTCCCTTCCTCGCTACTTACACCTAATTCACCTGAAAATTTTCTAATTTTCTTTTAGTTACAAGGGAGACAACCCTTTGTCTGGGAAGAGGTCTTTCTGTAATCTCTCTAAGACTGGTTAGTTGCCCCTCCACTGTGCTCTCTCAGCTACCTGAGTCTTTATGAAATGACTTAAATAATCTTCACCACACTATTTAAAGTTCTTTTTTGCCCTTGACTTCATAGGCACAGTAATGGTTGAAAAATAATTCTTGGTTTGTAATGCATTATCATTGCTGGTTTGTACTTAACCCTGTTTTATCATCATGTTCTAATTTATTTTATTTTTGGCCACAGTGAATAGCATATGCGGAGAAGGCGATGGCACCCCACTCCAATATTCTTGACTGGAAAATCCCATGGACGGAGGAGCCTGGTGGGCTGCAGTCCATGGGGTTGCGAAGAGTCGGACATGACTGAGTGACTTCACTTTCACTTTTTAGTTTCATGCATTGGAAAAGGAAATGGCAACCCACTCCAGTGTTCTTGCCTGGAGAATCCCAGGGACGGGGGAGCCTGGTGGGCTGCTGTCTATGGGGTCTCACAGAGTCAGACACGACTGAAGTGACTTAGCAGCAACAGCAGCATAGCATATGAGATCTTAGCTCTTGGACCAGGGATCTAGCTCATGCCCCCTGTAGTGGAAGCCCAGAGTCTCAATACTGGACCACCAGGGAAGTCCAATATGTGTTTTGTTTTTTCTCTTTACTTATTTGTAACCATACCACCTAGTATAAATATAATGGAAGATACATATGTAGCTTTAAATTTTCTAGTAGCTCTATTTTAAAAAGCATAAAGTAACAACTGAAATTAATTTTAATAATAAATTTGTTTAACCTAATATAGCCAAAAGATTATCACTCCAACAAATAATCAATACAAACATTACTAATGAGATATTTACATTTGTTTTTTTTCCCACATGAAGCCTTCAAAACTTGGTTTGTATTTTACATTTAGAGCATATATTAATTGTTTCTAGTCATATTTCAGATGATCAGTAGTTATACATGGCCAGTGGCTACCATATTAGACAGCACAGATTTATAATATAGCCAAATTCCACACACACATGACCAAAAACAAGAACGAAAGTATTGCCAATAACTTATGTCCACCTATAGATGCTTCCCTCATCTTGCTTTTTGTCAACTGCTCAGCTGGCCCAGCTAGAGGTTAAGATCATGGAGGACAGAATATGTATTAATATATTATATAGATGTTTATGTTTCATGGTCTTCTCAAAGTGTGATCTCTAGACACAGAATTCCCGAGACACTTTCAGTTCAAAGTGTTTTTATAATAATATTAAGATGTCATTTGCCTTTTTCACAGGCTGACATTTGCACAAATCATGAAAGCAATGGCGTGTAAAACTGCTGGCACCTTAGCATAAATCAACGTAGTAGCCCCATATAGTATAGTATTACCACACCACACTGGTAGTCCTTGTAATCATCAACGCCATGCACTGTTGGTTTTTTTACAAAAAGAGAAGTTTCACTTTAAAAGTCCTTAAGCATTAAAATGCATTTAATTTCATTAAATCTTGACCCTGTAATGATCATCTTTTTAATGTTTTGTGTAAGTGGTGATATGCATAAAGCACTTCTGCTGCACATCAATGTTCGAGTGCTGTCCCAAAAGAGCATTTGTGCAATTGTTTGAGCTGTGAACTGGGCTAGTGGCTTTTTTTCATGTAACACCATTTTGACTGGAAACAACAACTGGCAAACCATGGCCATTCAGAACTGAGACTTCAGTGGACACTTCCGTCAAAATAAACAAAGCGAACCTGTCACTTCAGAGAAAACAACTTGCAATATTTATTGCCAATAATTAAAATTTGAGCTTTCAAATGAAGATTCAAATTTTGGAAAATTTGTATCTACCCCTGTGAACTTCACAGCTTCTCAATATCTAAACACTTTTCAGAAGAAGTTAGGGGGGATATTAACAAATGTGAAAGTTTTTTTGGTTGTTATATAAAGAAGTGGCAACATTAGGAAGACAGGTATAGCTCAGGGTGCCAATATTTTCCAAATGACCAGCGTATAATGTTAACAAAATCATGCATGGGTAACAGATCCAATCAAAGTACAATATAAACCAGAATTTTAACCTAACAGAGAACAAAATGTTCGTTGATGTGGTTTCAAGTTTTATACTGCAAATGCCTTTAAGAAATTATACTCATTGAGTTTTAGTATAGTATCAAAGATTATCCAAAATCAACTGAAAAGGCTACTAAGATACTCCTTCCTTTCCCAACTGTGTACATATGTTTTTCTTTTTCTTCATATACTTTAAGCAAAAAACATACTGTAAAAAATTGAATCCATATTGCAAGGAGATATGAAAATTCAGCTGCTATCTATTGAGCCAGACATTCAAGAGGTTTGCAAAAATGTATAAGAGTGACACTCTATTCATTTTTATGCTTGGGAAAATATAGTTATTTTCATAAAATATATATTATTCATGTTTCCATGTAACGGGTTCATTATTATTATTTTAAAATAATAAGTTCATTTTGATATTTGGCAAAACTAATACAGTTATGTAAAGTTTAAAAATAAAATAAAATTAAAAAAAATTTCCACTACAGTAAGCATTGATAGACATAATGAAAATAAACAAAAGCTCTTTGAGACTCTCAATAAATTTTAAGAGTATAAACTATTTCTGAGATGAGACCAGAAGTTTAAGAACCACGAGCCTAGCACATTTCCTATTATATTATACTATACTATATTTTGCTTACATATTATATTTCACTTAGATATTATACTTATATATTATATGTGTTAATATATATTTTATAGTTTTCATGCTATGTTTACTATTATCTTAAGTTATCGAAGTTAACACCACCAGCGATGGGACAAATCAACATCATGTGCTTTCCATGTAATGTACTGAGAAAGACACAACATCATTTCCATGGTATTCTTAACAAAAATGCACATCCTGAATCTAATCATAAAGTAACATCAGACAAACCCAAGCTTTGACATTCTACCAAATATTTTACTTGTATTTTTTTTTTAAATATGTCAATATAAAAACACAAAGCTAACAACAACAAAGCAAAACCAAGAAATGGTTTCAGTTAAAACTAACCTAAAGAGGTATGACAACAGAATGCCATCTAAATCTGGGGATAATATTAACGGCAATTGGAAAAATCTGAACAAAGGCTATAGATAAGAAAATAATAGTCAATGTTAATTTCTTGATCTAGCTCATTGCACAGCGATTATGTCAGAGAATGTTCTTGTTTTTAGGAAATACACAGTTAAAGGGGGAAAGGTATCATTTCTGTTATTGACTCACATGGTTCAGAAAACAATATGAGAGGGTGAAGAGAAAAGAGCAAACGTGGTAAAACAATATTTGGAATTTGGGAAAAGGAAGTTCAGAAATTCCTTGCCTATTTTTGTCATCTGGTGGCTCAGATGGTAAAGAATCTGCCTGCAACGTGGAAGACCCTGGTTCCATCCCTGGGTCAGGAAGATCCCCTGGAGAAGAAACTGGCAACCCACTCCAGTATTCTTGCCTGGAGAATCCCATGGACAGAGGAGCCTGGCGGGCTATATATAGTCCATGGGGGCGTAAAGAGTCAGACACAACTGAGCAACTAACACACACATGATTGTCGTTCAGTCACTCAGTCGTGTCTGACTCTGCAAGCCCATGGACTACAGCATGCCAGGCTTCCCTGTCCTTCATCATCTCCAGCAGCTTGCTCAAACTCAAGTCCATTGAGTGGGTGATGCCATCCAACCATCCTCTCTCATTCAGTCCCTTTCTCCTCCTGCCTTCAATCTTTCCCAGCATCAGGGTCTTTTCCAATGAGTTAGTTCTTCACATCAGGTGGCCAAAGTATTAGAGCTTCAGCATGCTTCCAATGAATATTCAGAACTGATTTCCTTAGGATTGACTGGTTTGACCTCCTTGTTGTCCAAGGGACTCTCAAGAGTCTTCTCCAACGCCACACTTCAGAAGCATCAATTCTTTGGTGCTGGACTGGAAGAAACACAAGCTGGAATCAAGATTGCCAGGAGAAATATTAATAACCTCAGATATGCAGATGACACCACCCTTATGGCAGAAAGTGAAGAGGAACTAAAAAGCCTCTTGATGAAAGTGAAAGTGGAGAGTGAAAAAGTTGGCTTAAAGATCAACATTCAGAAAACGAAGATCATGGCATCCAGTCCCATCACTTCATGGGAAATAGATGGGGAAACAGTGGAAACAGTGTCAGACTTTATTTTGGGGGCTCCAAAATCACTGCCGATGGTGACTGCAGCCACGAAATTAAAAGACGCTTACTCCTTGGAAGGAAAGTTATGTCCAACCTAGAAAGCATATTGAAAAGCAGAGACATTACTTTGCCAGCAAAGGTCCATCTAGTCAAGGCTATGGTTTTTCCTGTGGTCATGTATGGATGTGAGAGTTGGACTGTGAAGAAGACTGAGCACCGAAGAGTTGATGCTTTTGAACTGCGGTGTTGGAGAAGACTCTTGAGAGTCCCTTGGACTGCAAGGAGATCCAACCAGTCCATTCTGAAGATCAGCCCTGGGATTTCTTTGGAGGGAATGATGCTGAAGCTGAAACTCCAGTACTTTGGCCACCTCATGCGAAGAGCTGACTCATTGGAAAAGACTGTGATGCTGGGAGGGATTGAGGGTAGGAGGAGAAGGAGACGACAGAGGATGAGATGGCTGGATGGCATCACTGACTCAATGGACTTGAGTCTGAGTGAACTCCGGGAGTTGGTGATGGACAGGGAGGCCTGGCATGCTGCGATTCATGGGGTCGCAAAGAGTCGGACACGACTGAGCGACTGAACTGAACTGAACTGAACAGCCTTCTTTATGGTCCAACTTTAGTTGAACTTTTCTGTTAGTCCAAAATTATGTCAAAACAAGGAGTTAAACGGAAAAGGTTTACTCAACAAATACATGAGTGGATCATTTCCTAGATACTCCACTTTCTTTACTTTCTGGATTTAGATGTAAGAAGGATTATATGGAGGAAAATCTTACAGATACAGAGAACAGACTTGTGGTTGCCATAGGGGGTGGGAGTTAGGGGAGTGAGGGATTGGGAGTTTGGGATTAGCACATGCAAACTAGTATATATGGGATGGATAAACAACAAGGTCATACTGTATAGCACAGGAAACTATATTCAATATCCTGTGATAAACTGTAATGGAAATAATATGAAAAGGAATATATATATCTATAACTGAGTCATTTTGCTATTCAGCAGAAATTAAAACGTTGCAAATCAAATATATTCCATAAAAACTTTTTAAAAAACAACAAAAATCAAAAAGTCTCTTAATGATTATTATATCCTTAATTTGCTTTAACAATGTGTGCTAAAAGTACCTCCCCAATTTACCTCCTTTTGTCATTTTTTTCTTAAAAGGGCCTTTGGATCCCAGAAATTGAGGTTTTCATTACATGAACTGCAAGTCATTTTGCTCCCACTTTGATGTGGAGGGAAAGAGGATCGTTTGCCAGTCTTTAACACAAAATGAAGAGGAAAGAGTAATTAGAAAATTACTCTTGAAATAAACTAGAAAGGCGCTTGAGTCCCATCTTAGCTTCGGCCATCAGGAGTTCGTACAGCTGGGAGGGAAGTTAATCCTCAGCGGCTCTGTTTCAGGAGGCTCTGGACAGCAGGGCCAGGGGGTGGGACGAGGGAATCTGTGAATCTTCGTTCCACTCCTCTGGTCTGAAAGTGCATCTCTTGTGGCTTGACTGCTCCTAGGGTGAAAAAGGAGTCTAGGCCGTCTAGGATTGGCTGAAACGTGTGTGGTTAAGAGTCTAGCCCAACGGATAACTAGAAGCAGATTCTGGGAATGAGCAGAGGATTTTTTTCTTTTTAAAACAACACACCCTCCATCTTTTCTTAATTCAGTTCTGCACAGGTTGCCTCGCCCGACTCCCTCTAGTGGCCCCGAGGAGGATAGTCACGGCAGGAGGAGCCTTTGTGTTTCTGACCGTGGCTTCCCTGTTCAGACAAGAGTCATGAGAATTGGTTTCTTGTTTTAAGAGGAAGAGCCTTATAAATTAGTTAATTCAACCTTAGTTAAGGATGTCAAAATCTAGAGAGGTTAAAGAAATGTCCTGAGGGCACAGCAAATTAAAGGGGTAACCCAGGACAACTGACTAGCTGTCCCTAGCCTTTCCCAGGACAACTTGAAGAGGAGCCCCACTGGCTTCCCACATGCACGGAGAATCTCCAAAGCCATACTTAAAAGAAAATACAGAGCCCTTATCTCCTTATCATTTAGGGCCTGCAGAGTCCTGCACACTTTGCCCAACTTCTTTTCTGCCCTTCTCCCAGGTTCCATGGGCTCCCACCAGTTGCTTTTAGTGTAGAGCCTGCAGAACTCTGACATTAGATTGTTCATCCGTGTATCTGTTCATAATCTGTGTTCCAGGGTAGAATGTAACCTCTACAAAGGCTTTTTCTTTCTTGCTGTTTCCCCAACACCAATCACAGGATACGTATATTAGATTCCCATGACTGACCTAACGAATCACCACAAACTTGGTAGCCTAAGGCAACAGAAAATTATTCGTTTACCTTTCTGGAGGCCAGAAGTCTAAAATCAATTTCACTGAGCCAAAGTCAAGGTTTTGGCAAAGGCCACACTCCCTTCCAGGGGTTGTATGGGAGAATCAGCTATTTTTCTTGCAGTCTCTGGTGGCTGGTGGCAGGTCTTAGCTTGCGACTCTATCATCCATCTTCAAGGCCATCTTTAAGTGTCTCTCTGTCCTTCTCATAAGGATACTTGTGATGACATTCAGGACCCACCCAGTCCCTTCGCAAGGCAGGAAATTGAGGTTCCTGAAGACTTTAGTGATGGCCCTGGTCAGACAAGTAGGAGTCGCAGACATAGGTTTGAACCCAGGCAGTCTGACCCCAGGGCCCCTCCACCACCCTGTCCAGGAGTCTGAGGGCACTTGGGCTTTTATAGTTCCTGCTTTACAGTTAAGCCCAATCAACTATCCTAAGTCCTATTCTAGACTGCAGCGATACCAGGAGACCTAGGGTCAATCCTTATTCTCCAGGATATATCCATTTGTGTGGAAAGAAAAGGCATTAAGTCAGAGAGTGGCTACCCTTGTGTGGCAGTGACTAAAAGAGCATGAGAGGGCTTCTGGGAGCCTGTAATGCCGTTTCTTGCCCTGGTGCTGGCTACAATAGTGTGTGAAACCGTTTAGAATAGTTCATCACTGTACACTTGTAACTTACGCACTTTTGTCAGTGTGTACTATATTTTGAAAAAGACCAAATGAGGGCATAAAGTCAGGGCTCTAGGAAATGTCAAGAGAGGCCATAAGGCAGTCTCTCCCACAGCGCTGGGTATCTAGGCCATTTCTTAGCCTTCTCACTAACTACCTGACTAATAAAGGGCTGTGAGGTAGGAGGTAAGGAAATGAGGATTTTCCAGGGTCTTTCCTATCAAAATTCCCAAGGTCAGCCCACCTCAAATTCAGTTTGGCTGTAAAGCAGAAATGAACAGACATTTTCAAGTAATATTTAAAATGTTGCCAATAAGGAGTAACTCCTCTCCCCAAAGAAATCTGTTAATATTATGACATAAACTTTGAAAATCCTAGGCTAAACAAATTTTGATCCCTTTTTGACTGCAGGACTTATCAGAGCCTTTAATATATTAACATGAAATGTAAGACTATCCCTGGGTCAGGAAGATACCCTAGAGTAGGCATGGCAACCCACTCCAGTATTCTTGCCTGGAAAATTCCATGGACACAAGGGCCTGGCGGGCTACAGTCCATGGTGTCACAAAGAGTAGGATATGACTGAGTGACTGAGTACACATGCACACACAATGTTCAGTCACTCAGTCGTGTTCATCTCTTTGTGACCTCATGGACTGCAGCACACCAGGCCTCCCTGTCCATCACCAACTCCTGGAGCTTGCTCAAACTCATGTCCATCAAGTCAGTGATGCCATCCAACCATCTCATCCTCTGTCATGCCCTTCTCCTCCCACCTTCAATCTTTCCCAGCATCAGGGTATTTTCCAGTGAGTCAGTTCTTCATATCAGGTGGCCAAAATATTGGAGTTTCAGCTTCAGCATCAATCCTTCCAATGAATATTCAGGACTAATTTCCTTTAGGATAGACTGGTTGGATCTCCTTGCAGTCCAAGGGACTCTACAATGCCACAGTTCAAAAGCATTAATTCTTTGTCACTCAGCTTTCTTTATAGTCCAACTCTCACATCCATACATTACTACTGGAAAAACCATAGCTTTGACTAGACATACCTTTGTTGGCAAAGTAATGTCTCTGCTTTTTAATATGCTGTCTAGGTTGGTCATAGCTTTTCTTTTTTTTTTGAAGATTTTAAATTTTATTTTATTTTTAAACTTTACATAATCCGTCACAGGTATACATGTGTTCCCCATCCTGAACCCTCCTCCCTCCTCCCTTCCCATTCCATCCCTCTGGGTTGTGGTCATAGCTTTTCTTCCAAGGAGCAAGCGTCTTTTAATTTCATGGCTACAGTCACCACCTGCAGTGATTTTGGAGCCCAAGAAAATAAAGTCTGTCACTGTTTCCATTGTTTTCCCATCTATTTGCCATGAAGTGATGGGACCGGATGCCATGATCTTAGTTTTTTGAATATTGAGTTTTAAGCCAACTTTTCACTCTCCTCTTTCACATTCATCAAGAGGATCTTTAGTCCCCTCTTGTACACATGCAAGAGGGAGATATATTTTGCTTTTTTCACAGACTTATTTTACTATGGAATACTTTATTTGTATTCTTAACACTTTCATGATTAATGTTCTAAGGGACAAATTTGGGGAAGTTCTATTGTAGAATCCTAATTCATAGATCCAGTTCACCCAAAGATTGTGCAGACTGATGTTTCAAAGTATTCCCTGAGGCCTGTCTAGGTTACTTTCACTGTCCCTCCACAAGCCATAAGTGTTGCTTCAAGTGACCAAATAAAATATCCCATAACCTAAATGTCTGGATAAATGATGGGGGGCAGAAGACAGCTGGAGAGCAGAGAAGGATTGGAGTGCAAAGAGAAAGAATTACAATGACTTGAGCTCCAGATTATCCTGAAGAGTCATAAGAGTGTTTTGAACAAAATGATCATTAACTATGAAGATGCAGGGTGTTCTCTCATTAAAAACAAACAAACAAAAAGAGTGGACTCTGGACTCAAGGACAAGATGGAACTGGAAACCTACTGGAAACCTGGATGCCACCAAGGCTTCCTCTCTATCAGTGGTCCTCAGGATCCCCTTCATCATTCTCTCTCTCTCTGTAGACTTCTGATTTTGCTTCTTGACTGGCAAGATGGAAAATATGTTGACCAACATTTCCAGAGTTTGTCTGTCATTGTCCAGTCATTAGGAAAGAGGGTCAACTGACTTAATCCCAAATTTCTAAGAAAGGGATATTGGTCAGGCTGCTAGCTACTGGTGAGAACACTGGGTGGGTCACAGAGCATGCCAGTCACACCATGACTGTGGGGTATAGGGTACAGTATGGATGCCCATATACAGGTGGGGAGCTGTGCAGACCACCTAAAAGATGGCTGTTCAAATACAAGATGTGTTCTGTGTACAGCTGGTTTTTAAAAGCACTTTCTCGCTTTCTATAAATAAATAAACAGGATTTTTTTTATATATAATTTTCCGTTCTTCAGAATCATGACCCAAAGCAGTGGCTCCCCTCCGCTGACCTGTAGATGTGTCCTATGGAGGGGATGCTACAGTCTGTGCTAGCCATTCCTGAAAATCATTTCACCCAAGAAGCATGAGAGATTGCATTTTTCTTTTTAATGATTTGTTTCTTTCCTCTAAAATCTGAGTCCATGGAGGGAAATTTGGTTAATTAACAATATTTGTTTTGAGAAACTGGTTATTTAAAGCTTCACTGGGCAGAATTTCAGTTGTTTTAGACTATTACATCCTCCATATTTAATGCCATCGTTTCGAAAATGGATTGACTTCAGAAGTACTTTTCTCTTGCTTTGGAGATTTTGCACATTGGCCCAAATGGGTTTTATTTTCCATTTTAATTTATACAGTATAAATACAATGTTGGACTTCTTTGGAGTTAACAGTTTCACTGTGCAGATGTTTCTTGAAAGCCTTTTCAATTCATGTGTTGGTTTAAAAAAAAATTTTTTTTATTAGCCTGGCAGGCAGCCAGAAAAAAAGAAAATTCCATTTTGCATAGAACTGTAAGATTTTCTTCCTTGTTCTTTCCCCACCCCCAGCCAGCGACAGGATTATTAGGATTAAAGATGCCATAGTGACATCTTGTGGTCAACTGCCAGAGACACAGCAAAAAGCGGTGGGATGACAGAAGTGATCTAGTTCATTCTCCCACAAGTATTTTTTGATTTATGTTATTTGCTTTTTATTTACCAGTTGGCTGAAATCACTCTAGAGTTCCAGGTTGTTTTGCTCTATGGGAACTACTCAAATTTACCCCATAGAAAGGATAAACATGCTGTGTTCTGGAAAGGAAAAGAAGGACATAACTCTTGCTTTGCCTTTTTGTTGGACTCTCATGCAAACAGTATTACACAAGCTACTCAGTAATAACTCTGAAAAGTAATAAAATCTTTTCCCAAAAAAGAGACGAGAAACAGCGATTCTAAATGAGCTCTCATTCTTTATAATTCTAAGCTTTTAGCAACTAACAGATTGTTTATTTAGCTTGTTTAGTATTTAGATGAAATGTATAAATAATAACCCTCCAAACTTTATTTCTTCACCCAAACTAGTGTCAATGGAGATTAAAAACCTGCTTGCATAATTCTTGACTTTTAAAAAATAAATATAGCAAATAATATACAACAATAAAAAATTATTATTGGAAGCTTTGTAAAATACACACAAAAAAATGATATACTGTTAAAAAAGCAAAACACCAAATTATATATCAGCTGTGATCCTATATGCACATCAGTGTGACAATCTATACTGTGTAGAAGTCTACACAAGTATAGATGCAAATGTCAAAATCAAGGCCTACGTGGAGAAGGGTGTAGACACAGGAATAAGCCCAGAAAAAACACATATACTAATAAGCATTTTCTGTTTCATGATACTATTGTTGTTGTTCAGTCGCTAAGTTGTGTCCAAATCTTTGAGGCCCTATGGACTGCAGCAAGACAGGCTCCTCCTCCACTATGTCCTGGAGTTTGTTCAAATTCATGTCCATTGAGTTCATATACTGCTGAAGCCTAGCTAGCTTGTAGGATTTTGAGCATTATCTTGCTAGCATGTGAAATGAGTGCAATTGTATAATAGTTTGAACTCTTTGACATTGCCCTTCTTTGGGATTGGAACAAAAACTGGCTTTTTCCAGTTCTGTGTGAAAAAAATAATAATTACCAAATTTCCTCCAAAGCAGAAATTAAAGCATGTTATAAAACTACAGTGATAGGCTTCGCGGAGAGTCGCCAGGTTGTTGCTTCAACGGTGCTTGAACAGAAGCGACTGCTCATCCCCCGCCCCTGCCGGCCACTCAGAGCCAGCCCTCCTCACCGCCTGAAGGGGCCCTCCGACCGCCCACGGTCCCTGCCGCCACTCCAGCAACGCGCAGCGCCGCCGGCCACCGCCGCCTCTTCTCGGCCCAGCGCCCTGACGACCGCATCCCCCTTGCAGGTGCGCTAGAACTACCACCAGCACGTGGAGGCCTCCATCAGCTGCCAGATCAACCTGGAGCGCTACACCTTCTATGTCTACCTGCCCATGTCATACTATTTTGACCACGATGACGTGGCTTTGAAGAACTTTGCCAAATACTTTCTTCACCAATCTCATGAGGAGAGGGAACATACTGAGAAACCGATGAAGCTGCAGAGCCAACGAGGTGGCCAAATCTTCCTTCAGGATATCAAGAAACCAAACGGCCATGACTGGGAGAATGGGCTGAATGCAACGGAATGTGCGCTATGCTTGGAAAGAAGTGTGAATCAGTCACTACTGGAACTGCACAAACTGGCCACTGAAAAAAATGACTCCCAGCTGTGTAATTTCACTGAGACTCATTACCTGAATGAGCAGGTAGAAGCCACAAAGAACTGGGTAACCACATAATCACCTTGTGCAAGATGTGGGCCCCTGGATCTGGCATAGCAGAGTACTTCTTTGACAAGCACACCCTTGGATACATGAGAGCTAAGCCTCAGGCTGCCTTCCCATAGCCACAGGGGTGACATTCCTGGGCACCAAGGCGGTGCATGCATATTTGGGTTACCTTCACCTTTTCTGTAAGTTGTACCAAAACATCTACTAAAGTTCTTTCTTTAGCACCATTCCTTCAAATAAAGTAATTTGGTACCCCCAAAAATAAACAAATAAAAAATAAAACTATAGTGATTAAAAATATATACTGCTGATACATGAATAGATTGAGAGACCAATGAAAAAGAATAGAAAGTCCAGAAGAGACCTAAGAACACATGCGAATTTAGTATGTGATAAATTTAATATATCTTAAAGAACAATATCACAAATCCACTGAGAAAAGATAGGTTACTCAGTTAAAGACTTTAGGCTAGCTGGATGGCCATCTAAAAAGAAGTTGGATCCCATACTTCACACCTTACACCCAGAAAAATTCAAAGAGGTACAAAAATTTAAATATAAAAAAGAATAGTGTATTATAAGTAATGTAAGAAACCATGAGAGAACTATTTAATAATCTCAGAGTGCAGAATATCTTTGCATTTATGACACACATGAAACACAGAAGTCACAACATTGTGCCGAAAAAAAAAATTAAAGACAAATGACAAAACTGGAAGGAAGAAACATTTGTAATAGATATCATGCTAATTTTTCTAAATATATAATGAATTTCTAAAAATCAATAAGGAGCAAACCAATGACCCAATTAAAAAATAGGCAGTGATTTGCAGCAACATGGATGGGCCTAGAGATTATCATACTAAGTGAAATAAGTCAGAAAGAGAAAGACAAATATCTTATGATATCACTTATATGTGGAATTTTTTAAGTGATACATTCATTTTTTTAAGTGAACTGATTTACAAAACAAAAACGTACTCACAGACATAGAAAACCAACTTATGGTTACCAAAGGGGAAAGGTGGCGAGGGATAAATTAGGAGTTTGTGATTAACAGATACATAATACTATATATAAAATAGAGAAGCAACAAGGACCTAATGTATAGCAGAGAGAACTATATTCAATATCTGGTAATAACTTATAATGGAAAAGAGTCTGAAAAAGAATGTGTGTATATATATATATATATACATATGTATAACTGAATTACTTTGTTGTACACTAGAAAGTAACACAACATTGTAAATCAACTGTACTTTAATAAAATTAATTTTAAAAATAGACAAAAGGTATGAACGAACTCTTCCCAGCAAAGAAAACCCAAGTAAGTCTTAAAACATGTGAAATGGAATTCAACATCACTCACAATTGGAGAGATGTACTTTACAGCTCTCAGAAAATGCCGTTTTGCATCTAGCCCATTGGCAGAAAGCAAACTTTGATAGGCAACTGTATTGGTGGCGGTGTGGGGATAAAGGCCTTCTCCTACATCACTGGTGGAAGTGGAAATTAGAACAATCCTTGTGAAGGACAATCTGTGAATGAACATATCCTTTGATATAGCTATTCCACTCCCAGGAATTTATAGAACAAAAGATGCTCCCATATGCAAAATGACTTATGTGCACGGTCATTCACTGCAGCAATGTTTAAACAAAAAGTTTAAACAGCAATGTTTCAGCAAAATGCTGAAGACATCATCAGAATATTGGTTAAGGAAATTATAATACATCCACATAAAAGAATACTGTGCAGCTCTACAAGAAGAAAAGGGTGACATTCTTTATGGATGGATGTAGATCATCTCAAAGATGTATTGTTAAGGTGAAATTCAGGGCTTAAAAAAGTATAGACTGTGCTATCATTTATCTTACAAATCAAAAAAGAAATACACTGAATATACATATCTGCTGATGTTTACAAAATCTGTCACTTGAAGAAATCCTAACAATGTTTAGCTAAAAATCCAAAAGGAATGACCGCTGAATGTCCAGACTCACTCAACATGCTGAGACCTTGGTTATGCTCAGGGCTATATACTCTTCACTGGAAGTTCAGGGAAGACTAATAACAGAGATGTGAAGAGAACCCTCAGGCAGGCCTGAGAGCTCCCTAAAGGTGTCCTCCCCAAAATGGGATTGTTTTCAAACCATGTGAATTCTTTTTTTTCTTAATCAATTGATATAAATCTGACATTCTCATCAACAACATATCTACATTTGTTTTAAGATAACAATGATTTCTTTTCCTCCAAGGAAGATGCAATGTATCGGGCTGAGGTCTCAGACACCCACAGATACATAGTGGCCTTCACTCACCTTTGGCAGCAAGAGAGATTTACCTAGGATCATACTCACATCTTTAACTATCCAACTTATTGTGCTTGATCTTTCCTCCAGAATTCCAAATAACAACAACAATAACAGATTTGTTGCACACTTGGCATTCTATTTAAATGCTCACAGTAATCCTAGAATGTGAAGATGATTAATATCCTCATTTTAAAAATGCAAAAGCTGAGGCTCGGAGGGTTAAATGGCTTGTCCAGCACCACACAAGCTAAAAAGTAGAAAGGCTAACATTCTGCCACAAATGAATCAAACACCAGCATTATTTCTCTTTCTCTATAACAAGCAATTTCCAATTTTCTCTGCACTCTTCTTCAACACCCTCTTTATTTGGTTCTCTTTCTAGTGCGCCTCCTTGATTTATTAAACATTATAATTTCCTCTGGTTTCAGAGTCTACAAATTCTAGTGATTCTCAATCCTAGCTGCACATTGGACTCTCTTGAAGGGATTTTTAAAATACACCCATGACCAGAGAATTCCTGGCGGTCCAGTGGTTAGGATTCAGTACTTTCACTGCTGTGGCCAGGGTTCAATTCCTGGCTGGGGAACTAAGATCCTGCAAGCCACCCAGCGAGATATATATATATATATATATATACACACACACACATACATATATACACACACATATCTCCATACCTATGACCAGAACTCACCCCTAGACAGTTTGTTTTCATTAGTCTGGGATGAGATCTAGGAAACAGTGTTTTCAACCACTTATCTCCACTCCTAGTGTCTAGTAGACATTCACTAAATATTTGTTATCTGAATGAATGAATGGATGATGAAAGAATAAATGAGTGAATGAACGAACTCTTGAGAGTCCCTTGGACTGAAAGGAGATCAACAAGTCAGTCCTAAAGGAATTGAATATTCATTGGAAAGACTGCTGCTGAAGCTGAAGCTCCAATACTTTGGCCACCTGATGCAAAGAGCTGACTCATTGGAAAAGACCCTGATGCTGGGAAAGACTGAATGCAAAAGAAGAAGCAGGTGGCAGAGGAGGAGATGGTTAGATAGCATCACCGACTTAATAGACATGAATTTGAGCAAACTCCAGCAGATAGTGGAGGACAGAGAAGCCTGGCATGTGGTAGTCCATGGGGTCGCAAAGAAGTGGACACAACTTAGCGACTGAACAACGAGATGCCAAAATTGTTTTTGACGATAAAGCAAAAGCAGTTTTGAAAGCCCTAGGCTAGGTGGTAAATACAGAATTGTTTTCCTGTCTCCTTCTGGGATGCTGGGATAGAAGGAAGCTGCATCCCTGTAACCCACTCCATTTCCACACAAAGGAAAACTATAAATAGCAGCTCTGAATCACATGAGGGTTATGTAATACAAAGTTCACAGAGCAGGCTGCCTTTATCACTCAGGCTTAAGTTGCACTGAAATGGAAACTCAGCTGATGCCCTATGTATTAGTTTCTCCAAATGATTAAAGTCTGCGACACTTGTCCAGACCATCTATTTCCATCGCCCAGCTTTGAGGCTAGTTGCCAGGACCCCTCTTGCCAAAGAATTCCTCCTGTCTTTCCAGATAACAAGTAGGCAATTTCAGCAGAATTATTTTTATTTGCAAAGATAAGACCAGAATTTCCCCTGGTCAAATGAAAAGGCCATGAACATTAGCTCTTCAGACACCTGGGAACACTAGATCACAGCCTCCAGTGAGGAGGTAGATATAACACACTTCTGATTATGGTTCCAGAGAGGTCACCCCTGCTTGTTTCTGTAGAAATTTACTGATCATCTGAAATCCTGTGGTGAAACTCAAATCCACTGTGCACCATTTAGAAGGGGTTTGCCATCCTCTATGAAACAACAGGGTTACCAGCCTGCATAGGGAAAGGATTCCACTACCTCTGAACACACATTTGACTCTCACTGGCTGATACAGGGGACTTTGGAATAAATGTTTCCATGAGTCAAAGGGCAAGTATTCAGTGGCAGAGATGGGTACCCGCATTCTCCTTTTCTTTTTTAATGCCCAACTAGCCCTTATTTCCCAGCCTGGCTTGCAGTTAGCCATGGCCATGTGACAGTGTCCTCAATGACGGAATGCGAGAACTGAGGTGTACTATGTTCAGACCTCTCCAGGCACTTTGCTCTGATTTTATCTGCCTTCTGGACAGTTGGTATGGAGATGCCTCCTAGGCAACTCTGGAAGCCATGGGTTGAAGATGCTAGAGCATAACCAGTCTGGGAATTGATAAGCTCAGAATTCTTGTGTGAAATTAGGTGAGGATGTTTGCAAGGGTCACCTGGCTTACCTTTACAAGGATGGGCAATTTTTCCAAATTTCATCTCAAAACACAGACACACTATTACAAGCCAAGGCCTGAACTGGAGGAAAGGGATACTTCAAGTAAAATTCACACTATATTATGGATGGGTCTCTGGAACAGTTGATCAAAATTGAAATCTTTATCAAACTGTAAGTCAAGAAGATAAAAAAGAATCTTTTAAGACCTTTCTGTAATTCAAATCATAATCCACATTCCTGATCTAAGTAGTTTTTACAATATCACAGACTAGTAATTCTTTTAGTGAAACACAATTTATATTTTTCAGAAGCTGTAATGACGTCCATGATATCACTGAAGTGAGAGCAAAGGCAGAATGGGGAAAGAAGAAAATATTAATTCAACACTTAGATGAAAATGAAAAATAATCCTCAGCTTAGATATCGACTATGGTATAGCCGAAAGGATTCCTGGGCAGAAAGCAGGCAGAGTGTTCAATGCACAACCAATTCTGAAGTTGGTAGAATGCTCTGGAATTCTATTCCAGAGACAGAATGATCATGATAGATGATGCTTGCTTGGCATCTATTGTCAAATGTAGATGTCTGGCAACAGAAGAGAGGGGAACTCTGTCCCCAATCGATGCCCTTCCAACCCATATCAGGGGCAAGGACTGAAGGGGGTTGATAAAGCATGGTGCTTATTTGGGAAAATAAGTGAAAAGTCACTCTGGAGAAGAGCTCCAACATCAAATAAACATAAAAAGAATTCTTCAAGTATGAGGGGGGGAAGTAAGCTCTTAAAACTTAAGATCTTGGCAGGAAGGAAGGGCTGATTGAGCTAAGAAGAAATCTATCCTTCCTTTGTCTGCATTAGAGAGATTTGGCACAGACTGAAGGACCTTACTCAAATTTTACCACTCGCCCTAGAAACCTTGTATGAAGTCTCTCCTCAGCCATCAGGCCAAATCTGAATGCAATGACTTTAAAAAGCTTCCCAAATGAGCCTTTCAGCAGTTTTATATACTGTTGAGAAAGGAGAGGGAGAGTAGCTACTATGGCTAGAGAACAAAGAAAACCAAATTCTTGACTGCCCACTCCATAGATAAAACACTATCAAGCACATGTATAGCTATGAATTAAAGTATATATGTGCACTACTGCATATAATACTATGCGGCTTCCCAGGTGGCTCAGATGGTAAAGCATCTGCCTGCAGTGCGGGAGACCAGGGTTCGATCCCTGGGTTGGGAAGATCCCCTGGAGAAGGAAATGGCAACCCACTCCAGTACTCTTGCCTGGAAAACTCCATAGACTGAGAGGCTCCTCAGAGCCTGGTAGGCTACAGTCCATGGGGTCGCAAAGAGTAATACTAACATTAATGTTTTCTTCTTGCACTCTATATGGGTTGTCTTATATATGTTGGACACCACCACCTTCTATCTTAATACTTAGAGAGATTTTACCTTCATAAGAGGGGCTGTAGTATCAAAAAAAGATGAAAAACAATTCTTGGCTTGGGCTTTAGCTAAGTGATACTTCTACAGAGCTGTCCCTTAGTTGTGTCTAGGTTGAAAGTACAGGTTGTGTGTTATCTAATAATGCCACACTCAAGTCTATTGCCTGAGCAACCAGAAGAATCATGTGGAAATGGAGCTCCTTAAGGGTATAACTCGTGTTTTATTTATCTTGCTCTCCACTAGGGCTAGCAGGGTGCCCTAGGACACCAAGGACATGCTGGTTCCTCAGTGATGCTTGTTGAATTCAAACATGAGTGAGTAAATGATTGAACAATCAAATGAATGCATGATAATATTTTTAAGCTACAGGAAAAACACAATATTTAAGTGTAACTCTCACTTGTCAGTGAAAAATCTCCATTGCTGGAGGAATGCACATTTTCTGCCTGGCCTGTCTGAGAATCCCATGACCGGAATTTAGCTAAAGTTCTTTCCAATTTCTCCATAGGAGCTCTTCTTCAAAGGCCTCTGAGGTCTAGGTAGGTACCACAGAGTCCAGAAGAAGACCAGTAAAGCAACAGGGAGAAGTGATGGAAACTGGCAAAATGGAGGATGATGCATTGGGCCTGATGAGGGTGACCATTTTTGCCTCCATTAGGCCAGGTGTTGTCTTCTCTGGGTGTCTAATGGTTTTGTGACTTGTCTCATCAACTACATTGTAAACCTAAAGACGTCTGGGAATATGAGGTGTTTCTCCTTTCTCCTTTCTGTCCCCACCACGGTCTGGTGGGATAAGAACTGACTTGGAATCCAAACTTGCAAGTCTTCAACTCAATCAGCTAGGCAGCCTTAGATAAGGAACTTAACTCCTGTGACCCTCAGTTTCCTTAGCCAGCCAATAAGAATAGTACTACCTCACTCAACAGGCTGTTCAAAGAGCAGACAAGACTTTTGCCAACTGTAATACTGTACACAAATGTGAGGATTACTATTAATTTTATTATTAGAGAATGCAGTTTCAACAGTTGTTGAAACCCATTGAACTGAATAGAGAGGTGATGCAATTCTATACACTTGGCAAAAAATCAATATCTGCCTCTACTTAACTCCTTTTGAAAACAACATGTATAGAGAATATTAAAATATATATGTAGAGAAGGCAAGCTAACACATATATCAACACATCACATTATTGTTACCGAAAGGTTGGAACTAGTGAACACTTGTGATTTTATGGTAAATAAACAAGTACTGGGCTTCCCTGGTGGGAGTCCATCTTGCAATGCAGGGGATACAGGTTCAAACCCTAGTCCGGGAAGATCCCATATGCCTTGAAGCAACTAAGCCAGACTGCCACAACTACTGAGCCCGCTCTCTAGAGCCCCAAGCCACAACTATTAAGCCCATGAGCTGCACTACTGAAGCCCGAGGACCTAGAGCCCATGCTCTGCAACAAGAGAAGCCACCGCAATGAGAAGCCTGCACACCACAGCTACAGAGTAGCCCCCACTTGCTGCTACTAGAAAAAGCCCATGCATAGCAATGAAGACCCAGCACAGCCAAAAATAAAATAATTTTTTTAAAAAGTATTGATAAATGCTTTCCCACTTTACAGTTTAAAATATATTAATTGTACATGTGCTTTATTGGGACATGCACTATATCCATTATAAAATGTATCCTAAGCACTATAATTGTTATCACTTGAATATTTCTATGTAGTAGAATTACTGTTAAAATTTTCTTCTTTGTGCTTTTCTATATTCTTCAACTTTTCTTTAATAAACACATCATTTTTAATGATGATAAACATCATTTTTAATCATTTTAATAAACACACAACATTTTTTCTGACTCTGAAATATTTAAAAAGAAAAAAATTGCCCAGTTTATTCCTGACTTACTTCTGTCTTGGATTGGTGGGTGACCACAGACGTTTGTAAGAATATTTTTAAACTGTGGTAGGAGATTAGGAAAAATTTATCAAAATAACACAGTCATTCATAGGAAAGATCTAATTAAATAAAATATGATTTTAAAATTCTTTATCTAATGTCTCCTAGATCTGTGGTTTAAAAGAAAAAGCTGTCTGTATATGCTATTTTTGTATAAAAATGGAGACGTATAAGAGCATACATTCACACCTGCTTATTTGTATAAAGAAAACATTAGCGGGGAGAAGTGGAGACCAGAGTGAAAGGTGGGAATTCGGATGATGAGAACAAGAAAGAATCAGGACTTTGTGTACTTTTTGTTATACTGCTTGAATTTTTAAAATGTCATACATATATCACTGTAAATCAACTATATTCCAATAAAATTAATTTTAAAAAATAAAATAACACATCATGTGCAAGTAATAACAAGTCTAATATGCAAATGTTACAAGTGCTCCTGACCTTTGTTCTAGGGCGTCAGGCCTCACACTGGGTCTGGGCTGGAGGCCGCCCTCGCCAGTGGAGAGATGGATGTGGAGGCTTATGCGGCCACGAAAGCACTAGGCTGGTCCTGGGCCCACTCTCCTCAGCCTGCTGTGTCATCCTCCTTAGATTTATCTGCTTCCTCTGGCAGCATGAAACCCTGGCTTCACAGTGTCTATGTTCTCTGCTCCAATCCAGGAGGGTTCTTGGTTGCCAGTTGGTCACATTGAGCATATCTGGTTATGTTTCAGGGGCTCTCTCTGTTCAACAAACTTTATAAACCAGGCTCAGTAAACTGAAAACAACACATGCTGATTATAGTCTTGCGTTCAGTGGAGTCTGAGATACAGTTGGGCGAGAAAAGCCCAGAAGGCGTCCCCTAGAGCAACCAGGCCCACTCCATGCTCCCAGCTAGGATCTGCATCAAATGGAGCCTCAGATGGCCTCTCTTGAGTCCATCCATTTATTCTAATGGGAAATGCTAGCATATGGTTCCTTGATTATCCAACTGCAAGCTGCCTCATGCACATGTTCTGTGGAAGGGATCTAGGTTGCAGAAGTTTGCCAATACAGGTAGTCTAGGCACATAAGTTGGCTCACAACTGATTAGCGATGTTCCATGCAGCTCAGGGAAATGTTAAAACTTGGTGAGAACTACCTTAAAATGAGAAACTTCAGCTTACGAGAACATACTACTGAAAAAATGACAACACAAGGAATGGAAGCAGATATTTACCGCACATTTAATCAACAAAGAATTAGTATGTATAACATAAGTAACTCCTATAAATCAAAAAGAACCAACCAATCAATCAATAAACAGGCAGAGTGCTCTGCAGTTCTGCAGATCTGTCTCTTCAACAGTATTTGGATGGCACAGACCCACAGACACCCCTTGCTCCAACCTCCCACCACCCTCCAACCCTTTTAAGAGTTGAAACCTTCAGAATGAGCCACTGAGCTATCCCCAGCCACTGGGACAAATCAACACCATTTTTTGAGTTAAACTCCTTAATAATGATCAACCATGAGCTCCCAGATCATCAGAATTATTCCTGAGGTGGAGGCTGTCATCAGCTGCCTGGTCAATATGCACCTGTGGGCTTCCGACACCCACCTCTTTCTGGGTGAGTGTGTGTGTGTGCATGAGTGTCTATTTCCACTGGGAGGATGTGGCTCTGGAGGGTATGAGCCACATTTTCTGCAAATGGAACCAGGAGAAGCAGGAAGGCTCCAAGTGTTTCTTGAAATGCAAAACCAGTGCTACAGCTGAGCTCCTTCCAGGATGTGCAGAAACCATCTCAAGAATGAGTGAGGTAGGGACTTCCCTGACAGTTCAGTGATTAAGAATCTGCCTTCCAATGCAGGGGGGATGAGTTCAAGCCCTGGTTTGGGAAACTAAGATCCCACATGCTGCAGGACAACTAAAAAGCCCAGTCTGCAACTACTGAGCCCCCCCACCACAACTAGAGAGACACCAATGTGCCACAGTGAAAATCCTGCACCCCAGAGCTAAGATCTGATGCAACCCAAAATAAATAAGTATTTAGGGAGGAAAAAAAAAAAAAAAGAATGAGTGGGGTAAAACCCAGGATGCTACAGAAGCCACCATTCTCAAGGAGAACCTGAACCAGGCCTTTTGGATCTGCATGTGCTGGGTTCTGCCCACACAGACCCCCACCTCTGTAACTTCCAGGAGAGAGTCGCTTTCTAGATAAGCAGGTGAAACTCATCAAGAAGATGGGCAACCCCCAGACCAACCTCCACAGGCTGGCAGGCTCCCAGGCTGGGCTGAGTGAGCGTCTCTTGCAAAGGCTCAACTCCAACACAACCAGGAACCTCTGTAGCCCGGTGGCCTTGGAGGTGCCCCTCTGGTGTCAGGGCTTCTGCCTGAAGCCCCTCTCTGCAGCCACCAGGCTGCTGCTTTTTAACCACCCTGGAATCCTTGCCCAAGCCTTGGACCAAATGGAAACAATAAAGCTTTTGAAGAAAAAATAAATAGGCAAATAATTTTATACCTCTTAGGTAGTTAGAGGTGCTGTTACCAAAACACAAGTCCATGTGCCCGCTGCACACTGAGGCCAAACAATACCAAAACATCAGAGTTTGGAGCAGAGAAAGGTTTATTGAAGGCCATGCAAGGAGACAGGTAGCTCCTGCCTTAAAACCCCCAAACTCCCAAAAGCTCTCAGCAAAGCCCTATTTTAGGAAAGGTGAGGGAGGGATGTGCGTAGTTGTTGCAAACTTCTTGGTGTCAGATCCTTTGTTTCTGAGGTCAGGTCACGGGTCCTGTAAACCTCCACCAAAAAAAAAAAAAATGTTATTCTCTGTTCTGAGAAGAAAGGGCAAGGTCCCAAGGCTCAACTTTCACCCTGTGAGGTCCAGGTCCTGGCTAAGGGGAAGCAGGTCTCAGTTGGCAGCTCCCTCAGCGCCAGGTCCCCAGCCCCCTGCCCAGCTGTCATCCCTGAGGAAGCCAGGAGCCCAGGACCCAGCTGGCCCTCAGGCTCCTCAGGCCACCCAAATCACAGAGGCTGGTCCAGCAGACTGTGTCCCAGGCAGACTGCTGCTGCCTTTGGGTCACAGAGGCAGGGATGGGGGAGAGCTTCACCGCTGCCTCAAGGCCTGGACCTAGCCAGAGGGCAGCCTTGGTGAGGGCTCTGGAGCCCCGCAGGGCACAGCCCCTAGCCTGCTCCCCTGGCCCCAGCCCAGCTCACCCACTGGCCAGAGGCTGGGTGAGCTGGAGGGTCCCAGGGAGAAAGCCCAGATCTGCCTCTTACCTCACCTCCACCTGAGGACCTCCATCCGTAAACAGTTGGCCGACTGACGCACCAACGGTTGCTCATTGACAGTTGGCTGCTTGAGGGAGGGGCCCACTGGAGCACCAGCCAATGGCTTAGCAGGACCACTAATGGTCTGGCGGTAACCCTGCCTGGTAACCGGGTTGGAGGGTAATGGAGCGCGGGAAGTCATATGAAGGGCCGCGCAGAGTGGCCGCACTGGTGTCTCCTGGGTTGAAAAAACTGAGAAGCAAAGCCGCAGACAGTGAGACAACCAGTGACCTGCCGCTTCAGGAGCCCACTGCCACCCCAGTCTATAGAGACAGAAGAGTGAGGCTGTCAGAAGACCAGGAGTCAGTTGAAGTATCTGGGTAGAAGCTAGAACCAGGGTGGACCTGTGAGTTGGGAGCTGGAGGTGCAAAGGCAGCATCATCTGAGTGACAGAGAGATAGACACTCTGACCTCTCTCTCCCCTCTTTCCTGCCAATGCCTCCCATTGGCCAAGCCCAGAAGCCAGACAGGGAACACAGGAATCTGGGAAATGCAACATGAGACACAGAACAGAGCAGGGGAGGGACACGGAATGGGTCTGTCCCCACTGCCCCAAAAAAGTCCTTGCACGGGAGCAGATGGAGACATACATAACAAAACGTATAGCACCACTGTCTATAACAGCAAGAGAAACAAGTGTCTATTAATAGGAAATGTGAATAAAGTATAGTACAGTCATACAATGGAATATTCTACTACGGTGAAAGCAAATGAGCAATAGCTACATTTATCAACATGGATGAGTCTCACAAAGCCAAACAAAATAAATAAATCTTAGAATTTTATATATTTATATAAAGCATAAAAGCATACAATGATGATGATGAAGATAGATATGTTGTAAAAGTACACAGAAAAATTGAAAAAAGTATAAAGGAATACATCTTTTGGAAAAAGAAAGGGAGATGTGAACAGAAAGAGACATGCCGAGAGTTTCAAATGTAGTAAAAATGATACTGGGTGATGGGTACACAGGACCACTGTATATTGCTATTGATAGTTTATACAAAATTTTTTCATAGTATGCTTAACTTTACAAAGGAGCTTGAAGGACTGTGAGTCAGAGTGGCTATTCTAAATGTCAGGAAAAGACTCCATTCTTTGTCTGGAGACAGAACTTGATGCCATCTGGCAAATGCAGATTGGCCCAAGAAACCCCCTCCTAGCTTCTTCCCCTTGGACCCAGTCCAATTAGGCAAACACCACTTGCCCCACGAGTTCTAGACCCAGTGGCATTCTCCTGACTGTTCTGCAGATATCGTGGGTAGGAGCTATGCACCTGGTCAGTCTTCAATGTTAGTTTCTCAGGCCTCCAAGAGGCACTGGTTCTGTGTCTCTTCACGACAAGAAACACATTTCAAAGCTCTTCAAGGGTCCCTTTGAACCACTTCCCCACTAGACTTGGGTGAGTTAGAAGCATTCCCAAAGCACAGCACAGTTTTCAGAAGATCACAATCCCCCAAATCCCTCTTCTCTACTCTAAGCTTTTCTATTTTTACTTTTTTGGCTAAAGGATCTAAGCAGGGCTAAATTCATAAGCATGTGACCTGTCAGACAGGCCCCCGCACTTGGAAGGGCCCTGCACCTGATTTAATGCTCTGTTGCTATTGTCTGGAATTCAATACTTAAACAGGAGGTCCCACATTTTCATTTCAATTTGTACTGGGCCCTGGAAATTGTTTATTTTATCCTGTACCTAAGACTTGTGGGACAGGTTCTTAGAGTCATTTCCTTGTAAATCTGCATACCAGGTATGGAATTCTGAGAACTACTTTGACAACTACCTTAATGGCCAAAGTAAAAACAGGAAGAGTCCCTTCCTAATATCCCATTACATTTATTTACTTGTTTGTAACCTGTCTTCCCAACAAGGGGTTGTAAAGTCCACCAAGGTAAGATTATTTAGCTGAACACTGTCCTCATGACATAGTATCTGGCTTATAATACCTTTCAATAAATACTCATTGGAAGAACAAACATTTACAGAATCATTAAAACTGTGCTTGTCCTAGACTTGTTTTCTAACAACTGTTTATATGAAAAGCATATACCATATTTTAGAAGATATGTTCTTAAAGAACATGCATAACTCAATACTGATTTTTCCACAGAATGAGACATGCCTCCTCAAAATGTACAACTATAATACATTTTGGCTTTCGTGCTGCTTTCTATTTTCTCAAGACTAACACTAACATTTTACTCTAACTAGAGACTTGCTCTAAAATGTGTCACGGGCACTGTTTGGCCTTCAAGACCATTAAAGCCCATCTAAAGTTCATTTCAAAAACCAAAGTTTCAGTCCGTTTTTCAGCCCTAACATTGTCACCCCCATTTAATGAATGCTCAGATAAGATTGCCTCAGAATGTAAAAATATCTACAATTATAAAATGGCCAATGTGAGGGACCTCCCTGGTGGTCCAATGGTTAAGAATCTGCCTTCCAATGCAGGGAATGCAGGTTCAACCCCCAATCCAGGAACTAGGATCCCACATGCCTTGGGGCAGCTGAGCCCTCATGCACAACTACAGTGCTGGGCACTGCAACTTAAGACCCGATACAGTCAAAAATACATATAAAATTTTCTTTAAAAAAGGCAAAGAAAACAACCTCCCAAAGTCTCATCCATTCCTAGTTAAGTTCAACTGCACAATTAAAATACAACTGTATAAGGAAATACTATGCAGCCATTAAACAACTGATATGTCAATGATACAGAATATATAATTAAGTTTAAAAAATGGTCAGTGTGAAAGTAAGGAAAGTCCTCACCATAGGCACCTACCCACAGAAGCTCTAACTCAGGGAAGCCACAGCCTGGTTGACAACACTGACAAAGGGCTGCAGGGCTTTGTTTTTCCTGCCAAACTGCCCAACAGCAATACATATGCCAGTGCTCCAGTGCGCATGGCTTGCCAACCTCAAACGAATTTTCAAAATCGGGTGGTATTCCCATTACTTCTGATTCTACATGTGAGCTTAAACACACTTATATTACCTGACATTTGCATAATTTAACTCCCACAAATGCCGCCACTCCATGTGTCACTAGGTCACCTGTGTTTCAGTGTGTCTATAAACACACTGCTTTACACCAAACAGAACAACTCGTGGACGGTGAAGCAAGAAAGCAATGGAGGCTCTGCAGCACCAGATGACCTCAAGTGGTTCTGGCAGCAAAATCAAACACAGGGATACTTTAATGCAATTTGCTCCACATGGCAAATGAGTGAGGAAGTGAAATATCTGACTAATACCTAATATTTAAATCCTAGACAAAACATTTCTGTGCAAATAGGGAAGTGCTTTATTTACTCTGATCCAAGTCAAAGGTAGCTGGATAATTAGTTTTCTTTAAACAACATTCAGCTTTGCTGACATCTCATTTTCCAAAAGCAGCTGTTAGCCAAATATAGTATTGTTTATTCGCTCCCTGGAAGGCTGTTTTTAAAAAGCACTTCTTCTGGTAAAAATATTGCATCATATAATTGGAGATAACAGGAAAAGTAGGAGTTACTGTTTGTATTTAAATAAACATTTGCTCAAAAGTCCAGTTTTCTGTTTGTGAATACCTCCTTTATTTTGTGCCATTAGGCACACTGAATTATTGCTGTTTATTCCCTGCTTTTCAGCCTTGCTAGGAGATATTCCAAACATGGTAACACACAAGATATTTCTCTTAAAAAACAATATAAGAGATAAGGCTGAAGTTCTTTGCCTTTTTCCTTTATACATGAGCCAGCTATTCCATTGACAGAGACTTATGAATATATATTAACATCACAATGTTTATTATCTGATATATACTTTTATACAATTGTATTTGGATAAAGTTTACTTTCGGGTTATTTTTCAGAATGTGACTATTTAAAATACCTGTAGATATGAGTTAAACTCCCTATTACCCTCTGAGGGGAAGTGAAAAATGAAAATCACCATTGCTTTTCCAAAGAAAACACCCCATACATCTTACAATGTGCTTGGCTTGCATGTGCTGCGTGTACTGTTGGCTATTACTTTTTTTTTTTTTTTTTTACTTTTAATTTCTAGGAACTGAAAATCTATGCAGCATCCCCTGATCTGACACTTCTCTTCACTGATCACTTGGGTTTTCTCTTATATGAACATTTTATAGTTGGAGTGGTTTGCCATTTCCTCCTTCATGGGGCTTCCCAACCCAGTGACCGAACCTGCATCTCCCATATCTCCTACATTGTTCAGTTCAGTTCAGTTGCTCCGTCGTGTCCAACTCTTTGCAACCCCACGGACTGCAGCACACCAAAACTCCCTGTTCATCACCAACTCCCGGAGTTTACTCAAACTCAAGTCCCTGGAGTTGGTGATGCCATCCAACCATCTCATTCTCTGTCGTCCCTTTCTCCTCCTGCCTTCAATCTTTCCCAGCATCAGGGTCTTTTCTAATGAGTCGGCTGGCTCTTCACATCAGGTAGCAAAAGTATTGGAGTTTCAACTTCAGCATCGGTCCTTCCAATGAATATTCAAGACTGATTTCCTTTAGGATTGACTGGTTTGATATCCTTGCAGTCCAAATCTCAAGAGTCTTCTCCACCACCACAGTCCAAAAGCATCAATTCTTTGGCGCTCAGCTTTCATTATGGTCCAACTCTCACATGCATACATTGACTACTGGAAAAAGCAAAGCTTTGACTAGATGGACCTTTGTGAGTCATAATGAATGCCAAAATCTGGGGTAAAAGAGGTGAGATGTTTGCCCTTTATGGTTATCGAAGCTGCTAGAACTTTCTGTTAGCATGGGTAAGAGCTCCCAACATATAAATAACATTGCATTTGTCATCCAGTCCCTGAGGCTTCAGATTGATGTTGACTAGTCTAAAAAGTTTTCTGCTCACCTGGGAAATCACAAGCCTTTTATGTTCTGAACCATTTTCCATTAGTGCCTGTGCATGAGAAGTAATTCAAACAAGAAGCCAAAAAGCATTTATAAAACTATGTTCAAATTTTAGCAAGATTTAAGATAGAGCAAATGTTCGGCTTCCCATTTGGATCCTTGAAGCAGTGAACACAGTTCATGAAGAATAGATTTATATTTTCTTGCACATAAATATGTTTGTCATGATACCAGAACCATTGAGACAAATGGCTGTGTTCCATTGGGAAATCTATCTTTTCTGTCCTTATTATAAAGTGTATATTACGGTATAATTATTCTTGTGGTTTCATAGTTAAAGGCATTTTTATAGTATAGGAAGCTTCTATTGAACTAGCATAGGCTACTTAGTTACTACAAAGCTCTTTACAAAAACTAACACTCATTAGGAAATTCTCCCCATTCTGCTTCTGTTATTCCATCATTTCCTTAGCAGAAAAGAATAGCATGGTTTTGAAATTGTATCTCAAGAGAAGAAACGACTGCCTGTGGAAGTGTATTTTACAGATTTCTACTCCTAACTGGTAAGAGTGGGTACATATACATAAACATTCCTCAAGTTTGTAGGTTCTTTGAAACAACAATAGGGATACATTTCTATCAGTACCATTTTGCACAATCAAAACTAGAAGCTACAGTTAAAACAATGATTATGAACAATAGAGCTTTTAAAGGGCAGATATTTAATTATGTAAGGATTTTAACTATAAGGGTGCTAAGTTAGAGGTTCCTTTAAAATTATGATTGTTATTTTAGTATGGATGGCTGTGACTCTTTGGGGTTGGAATGACAGAACCCCAACTCAAACCAAATTAAGCAAAAACAAAAAACCCACAACTCCTACACCTACAAGGGATACTGAGTAGCTCCAAATGTTAAGGTAGCTCTGCCAGAACCAGGCTTGAGGACCAGAGTCCAGGGACATCAAACCCCCAAGATTCTTTCTCTATTCATCACTTTCTTGGCAGAATGGGGCAGATGCCTCAGGCTCCTAGCCCTGTCATCCCAGTTTAGCAGTGTCAGCAGAAAGACTTCATTCTCTCAGGGTTTCCATAGCAAAAATGGACCCTCATGGGTCTTATTTAGGTCATTTGCCCACCCCTTGAACCAATTACTGCTGCTGGGTTATGGTTTATCACTCTGATCCAATCTGGGTCATCTGTATGAAAAAGGAGCCAGGATTAAGAAGCTCAAGAGGACCACATGCAGCATAGTAAAAGTGGGACGGGGAAAATGAACATTGATTGAAAACTATCTGGCCTTGGTCCTTTCAACCTTGAAGTAGAGGTCTCATGAGCTTTGGGGCTCCTGGGGAAGCCTGAAACCTGGGGGGCTGGTTTGGACCCTGAGCTGGGAGGGAACTCCTTGGCACCTGGGCTGCACTGGCTTTACTATTTGCCTGCCTTCTTGAGTTCTTCTTACACTTTAGAAACTAAATACACATTCTATCAGTTTATCTTGGGAACCAACACAATGCCATGAAAAGAGAACACTGTGAAGTCAGAAAGCTCCCAAGTCCTTGCTCCTGCTTTTAACTAGCCTTGCAATCCTTGGCAAATTACTTAAGGTCTATGAATTTAGTTTCACCGTTTCTAAGATGAAGATGGCCACTCCCTTACAAGATTGCTGGGAAAAACAGAAGTGTATGTGAAGCAGTGGCTGCTCACCAGAGATGTCCAGCTCTAGTTGAACAGAAGGGACCATAACCTATGAGCAACCTTAAAGGCCTGGGGTTAGTCTAGCACTTGAGGTTCTAGACAGAGGGCTGTGGGGATGAAAGAACAGGACATGGCCCCAGCCCTCAGTAAGGGAGAAAATAACAGTGCTAAGAGTAACATAAGAAAAAAGTGGGAGACTTCAAAGGAGAAAGGAATTACCATGTACCAGGAACTTTACCCATATTCCCCATCTAGTGTACCATTGTTAAATGCCATCTGTTAAGATTTAAGAACCAATTACTCTGACAGAAAAATAGCTTACTGCCCAATTTTTGCAATGTATTGAAGAGCACATTAGGGGATCCTGACAAAGAGACATGTACTATATCTGTATGCGTATGTCTGTGTGTGTGTACGCATGATGCCTGGCCGCCCTGTCTATATCTCTAACAATTTTACAATCCTACTTACGCATTTATATAAATAAATGCCATTTGTTATCTCCATTGTACAGTTAAGGAAATAGATTCAGAGACTCTGAGTGACTTACCCAAAGCCACAGATGGAATTGGCAGAACTGGGAACCAAGCCCTAACATGGCTCTAAAACTGGAATCTTTATATTACGTCGTTCACTTTTCTCAATTCTCAACAGTGACAATGTAAGATTTAGGTTTAAATTCCAATTCAACTTCTACATGTATACTGACTCTGGGTCAGTTTTTCCTTCTGCACCATGTTTCCTCTCGTAACAAGATGACTAAGTTTCTGTTCAGTTCTCCAGATTTCTGAGAACTACCCATGCCGTGATTCTCAAAGTGGTCCTTGGACCATCATATCACCACCTGGAACTTGCTAAGAAATTGTATTCATGGCTATACAGGACCTGCCGAATCTGGGGATGCACAAGAAATCTCTTAACAAGCTCTCCAGATCCTAATTCAAGTTTGAAAACCAGACTTTTCAGTATTCTAAGGAATGCAGGTATTGTGATACCTTTTTCCCTTCTCAACAAACAAGTCTATGACTCTCAACACATTTCTTCTCAAGTTTTTAAGGCATCTTAGAAACTCAATATTCAAACTACTAAATAAATATCCAAATATTCAGTATGGGACTGAAAAGGTCTACTCTTGCTTCCAATTATATTTAACATCACTCCTTTCTCCAAAGGTCAAAAGTTACAATCCTTGTCAGTACCATTACTGTCCACCTGAGCCGTTTCCTAGACGTTATTTTTAAGTCAGAATTTTCTCCCTCTTCAGGAACTTTCACACTTTAACCCTCCATCCTTTGCTTTCTCTTTAGTCATTCAACACTCTATCCATCTTGCCCCAGACCTATTCAAACAATGCCCACTACTCTCAAGCTCTACAGCCCACAAACATATCTAAATGTCTCTATTCTGTCCACAAAATGCAAAATGATCCTAAGGTCCTAGGAATATGGCAACTATTTAAACAGGGATGGGGCTGAAGTTGACCTGTTATTAAGTACAGTTTGCTAGAAGCACTGATATAGAAGTATATTTCACCAAGAACTTTCAAGTTTCCTTTTTTTACTAATTAAAAATTATTTCATTGTTAATCCAAGTCCCCAAAATACCTTTTATTCACTAAAAAAAAAAATGGTTTTTTTCAAACATTTAATTCACACAGGCCATGTCCACATATAAATTAATGATTTTATTATACATTATGTATTAACTTCTTTGCATCATTACTGCCTTTATATTTTATGTTTAACAACAACAACAAATCCTTCTCTAAAGCCTACAGACAATAAGATACAGCATTAGTCACAGTATATGGAAGTCTCCTACTGGTGATAAAATACACAAACCTCTCCCCTCACCAAAGAACTTGGTACAGCCTAAAACGGAAATAGAACAAGTTAGAGATAATGCAAGATAACAAAGTTTTCAGACAACTAAAACTAGATGTTGGTCTAAAGTTGTTAAAGTCACCACCAACTGGCGATAACTGGCTGCATCAGAATCATCTTGGGGGACTTTTAACTGTTCAGGGTAGGAAGAGAGTTAGTCTCAGGTGTTTCTAGCACAGAACAGATTTAACAAAGACAAGATCCACTTTAAAATCAATCAGAAGCGCCACAGCACAAGCCAATTTAAAAATATGCATGAGATGAGGACCCAGTTCAGTGGCTTTTCAACTAGTCACTGAAGCTGACATAAACACTTTACTTAGGACTACACAGAGAGCTGGAGCAGAACAAAACGTATGTCTGTTTACAGCAACTGATGGCAGGGTTCTTCCATCTCATTTCCCTGGTCCACCAAGTAGGTTCTAAACTGATGAATTACTGACTTTTCAAACAATTAGACTGCACTGAACAACAGCAATGAGCATGCAGGCAGGCTGCTGCGACCAAAGCCACAAGGCCCCAAACACTGGCGACACCAGCGCGTCTGCATATTACTGAAACAGAAGGACCAAGAAATAATTTATAAGACACACTGATAGTTTTGTGGGGCAGAGGGGTGGCGGCATCAGTTATCAATGCTGATTCTACACCGCCAAAGGTCTGTAATGCACAATTGAAAAGCAGACCCATTTCAATACTTCATAGACAATCTGCAGATACTCCATTTCACCATTTCACCATCTCAATTAACTCTTGTGTGACTGACCTTTCACTTACCAAATTCCCACCATGAAATCTCTCAACAGTGTGACCTCAAACGACTTCCATCTCTAGTTGCATTCCCTTACTGCAGGCTGGCTTCCACCGAAAGACCTAGAAGGTGGCCACCAAAACTCTCACCTTATGCCCTGTTGCCAAAGAAAGTGACCCATACTTTCTCCTCAAGTGAAAAAATTAGAAGACAACAAGATTAGGTAGATCACCCATTACACACTCAATCAACTGGATCAGCCACACAAGAAGGCTCATTCTGGTCATGGGCTATCAGCATGAAAAACAGAGCATATGGGCAGCCAGTGGATAGATATACACTAAAAATGATAAAAAGTATTTTTAGAGACACTTCTTTTGGCTATAACAAACAATCTAAATTAGGCTACTTACAGGTAAAAATCACAATGAGCAGCATTATTAAACAATTCCAAAAGCTAGTGATCTCGGCTAAATAATTATACATTAGAACCTTCTAAGGCGGCTGCTAATAAACTAAACTATGTCAAAATTTGCAAAGAGTTTAGTCAGACTTGAAAGCCAAGATAAGCAACTCCTTTGTATGGTTGTTACCTCTGACCAAAGCACAAGAATTCACTCAGACAAATAACTTTCATAACCTTCCTAAAAATAGGATACCTCATAAATTTTCTAAACTGTTCTTTCCTGCTGTGGACAGCCCTTGATCTCTGACTGTAAAACTTAGCAAGCTTTGGCATATACTAATGTTAGTTTTACAAGTTACTAAAAACCTCTATAAATTAAGCATCGTCTCTCAAATCTGGATAGTTCTCTCACTCTGAATGCCTAAACATTTAGGTCACAAATTGAAATACCAGTAGAAAAATATTCATCTTTAGGCAGGGTGTATAGTTACCACATAACAAGAAACTGACAAGAAAATTTAAACAGAGTATAAAAATACTTCAAAGCATTATGAACTTTGAACTTAGCACACTTTCCTAAATTTTAGTATTTCCAACAAGAAAAGAAGACTGGGGTAGCATTTTAGATGGTTTAAGCTAACTCAAAAATTTCCTGATTCCTGACATCAATACTAGATTTATATAGTTTTATTATAGTAACAAACAGCTGTTACAGTGGAATCTACAAACATATACAGAATTATTATATTTAAATTCATATAGAACAGTATTTACATTTTAACTTAGTTTTGAAATCAGAAGATGAAGTACAGATTAAGTTTTACAACAAAGAAAAGAAAAATACACAAAACAAAAACAGAGATGAACAGTAAAAATACAATTATCTGTTCTTGACACAACACAGGGAAACTGTCAGAAAGCTACATCTTCTTAATTTGACTGTCCAAATCATTAAAGTACGGATGATTCAGTGCCATTTTGCCAGAAATTCGTTTGGCAGGATCATAGATTAACATTTTCTGTGTGAGGAAAAGATATTTTAAAAGGTTATTTATTTAAGGAAAAAAAAAAAAACTCCCCCAAAAGCCTTACTTTTCTACCAATAAGCCATATGCTAATAATTTTAAAGAAAAACTACTAAATGAATGTTCCCATTAGTTTAACACCAAACCACATAAATGTTTTACCTCACCCTCTAGCTCTAAAATGATCTAGTCTTTAAATCACAAATATCTTGATAACCTTTTTGCTATAAATTACATTTTAAGACACAAGCATTCATGGATAACTTTAAAACCAAGGCATAAATTTAAGAAAGATTATCTAGTTAATTATATTTACTTTGAGAATTAAAAGGCCCTCTGAGTTACTTACAACATTCCTGAAATTGTGGTAATTAACTACAGAGGTTTCTAATGTAGCTTTCAGCAGTTTCTAATAAAAACAAAACCAGCATGCACTATGCTATAAACAGAGTTAAAATGACTCACTAAATGAACTATGGTCAGAAACTTAAGTGTTAAAAGTTTATTTACACGTCAGCAGAAAAGTTAAAATGTATCTTAAAGAAATCTTTAAATCAATAAGCCAACCTAGAGATACTTCGACTCTCTTGTTAAGCTCTTATTCTATAGCTGGCACTCTACTTTGTTCATTTCATGTTACTTAATCCTGACAACAAAAGATAGGAATTAGTCCCTTCCCACTTTACAAATGAGAATACTGAGGCTCAAAGAGGTTAAGGAACTTGCAGAAGTTCACAGAGCTATCAAGTGAGAAAGATGAAATTTGAAACCAAGACTAACATATGGTTTACAGCAGTGATTATCAACCTGGTGAGACTGCCCCTAACGGGATATTTGGCAATGTGTAGATACATTTGGGGTTGTCACAACTGGGATGAAAATGTGTTAGAGGCATCTACAGGACACAGAAATGGGATGCTGTTATGTATCTTAACGATGTACAGGACTGCCTCCAGCAGCAAAAAATGATCCAGTCCAAGATGTCAATACTGGCTAGACTAAGGAACCGTGATTGACAACGTAATTTTCATTTCGTTAACTAAAGTGACATTCTTTGAAATGTTCAAGAATCCCAGACTGGGCCAGGAATACAGAGGGCCTTTTACATCACATCATCAATACTGATGTACAAAATATCTGAGTGGCGGTAAAGGACCCTGGACTGCACTGTAAGCATTTGGGAAATCTGAGCTGAGTTGGTGGCATGATTATAACCTGTGAAAGAGGCTCAAAGATCAATTAGAACACATGTATGATGATACAGCAATAGATTTTTTTCCTTTGTTTAGTAACCTACCAAAATTTCTTTTTTGGAATTACATTACCTGAGATTCATAAGATTTAGGAGAAGACAATGGCACCCCACTCCAGTACTCTTGCCTGGAAAATCCCATGGATGGAGGAGCCTGGTGGGCTGCAGTCGATGGAGTAGCTAGGAGTCAGACACGACTGAGCGACTTCACTTTCACTTTTCACTTTCATGCATTGAAGAAGGAAATGGCAACCCACTCCAGTGTTCTTGCCTGGAGAGTCCCAGGGACGGGGGAGCCTGGTGGGCCGCTGTCTGTGGGGTCGCAGAGTCGGACACGACTGAAGCGACTTAGCAGCAGCAGCAACACCTCAGTATTTAAATACTGTTCTAAAATAAATTTCCTGGGGCAGGTCTAAGACAATTTATTTGATGCTAACAAATTATTTTTTGTCTTATTTTTAAAGAACACAGCTGTTTAGTTGGAACAGCAACGTAATAGAGGGGAAGGTTTTAAGAACTACATTCATCCCTTTGCTAACCTATCTGATGTGGAAATGAGGCACAAGGTGAGAAATGGAAATTCATGCAGCAAAGGCTTAAATAACTAAAAATATGAAAAAATAAGGAAGACACCTATGTCTAAACTAAAAACCAGTAAATACCAAGACAAAAAAGCTGGAAAGGGGGGCCACTCCAAGTCAGTCACTTACAGCGTTATTATTAACCCTGTCCTCTCCTTCAGAGTATCTATAGCTATCTATCAGATTAAAAACAAATCAACAAGGACAACAAAAAAATGCCAAACTCTCCTCTCAAAACCACTAGTGTTTTTTGTATCTAAAATGGAACTAGTAATGTGCTTGCTTCAGTAGCACATATACTAAAATAGAGCTAGTAATATAATAAACATAACAGTTATGTGTCTAGCTCAACAAATATTGGTTTTATTCCTATTTCCTAGGTAAAGACAGAATTAAGTACATTCAGAATTAATTATCCATGGAATTAAAACCAATATAAAGGGCATTCCTTACCGAGAGCAGATCCAAGCCATTTTCATCCAAGTTTTTGACATGGGATGCTAAGCTTCCTGGTTTCCACTTGGGAAATGTACTCTTATAGTCCTGTAAAGATTCCACTTCTGGCCACACTTCATTATTGGGAGTGCCCAAAGCTCTAAAAAGCCAAAACAAAACAAAAACTTACAAGTTAAAGCATCAACATAATTCTTGCTTTCTACATGTTAATTTTAAAGTTCTTAACAGCTCAAGCGTAAATCAAAAATACCTGAAAATTCTGAAGAGTTGATCAATTTCTGAATCCCCATGAAAAAGTGGTTTCTTCGTTGCTAATTCAGCAAATATGGTACCTATACTCCAAATGTCCACTGGAGTTGAGTAGCGAGCTGACCCCAGCAATACTTCTGGAGATCTATACCAGAGTGTCACTACCTATTACAAAGAAAACACCTTACCTGGAATAAATGTGGCACATTAAATTACCTAAATGTAAACATTTATATTAGGACTATCCTTTAGAACGCTGCACAATTGTCTCTGATACTGTTTAAAAGTCAATTAACTATATACAATACTAAATGTTAGATAAATACTTCATTTGTAAGTTATATTCACTAAGGAGGAAAAGATAAAAGCATACCAAATCTTTTCAAATCAGTAAAACGCAAGGATCAAAACAGTCAAGACAGCCTTCACTTAAGAACAAAAGCACAATGATACTGGATCTGGGCTGACACTGTGCTCTACAAGCGCACGCATCACTCACATGCTAAAATCACAACCAAGGCAAACAACAGCTTATTAGTGGTCTAGCACCAACCTACTATTTTAGCATATCTAATTTATCACAGTGCAGGGCAACAGCATCTATTGAGACCAGTGGAAACCAAATAATATATATTTACAGATCCATGGGAAAAATTATAAAAAGGAATGATTAAAAAGGAGCCAAGACATCTAACCAGAGGTGTACTGTCACAAGTTTTGATCAAGAGGAAGTCTTTGAGCACAAGGGTAGACAACTCCACAGAAGACAAGGTTTCCCAATAATCCTTAACTGTGATTCAGCATTCCCTTTCCCTCCAGAAACAGCAAACAAACAAAAAGCCAAGTCATCAATATAACAGGCACAAAACTTGGTTATATTTACAAGCTTCTAAAAGCATCTGAAATAGTCATACTTAATCCACAAAACCTTTTAACTAGTCTTTTTCAAGACAGGATCCAAATGAGACAGAAATCACATGTAATTTGCACAGGGAAGGTTTACTATACAGGATTAGTAACTGTAATAATCCGAGACTGACTTGGAAGAATAAATGACTCCTTCCTGCAATGCCTCTCTAGCACCCTCTACTGTCAAAGGTAACATCTGGCAAAGGAAAAACACGCAAAAGTTCCAGATGCATTTTCACATAGCAGACAATGAAGTTTGGACTAGAGAGGCAATAAACTGATATCGGCAGATTGAAAATCTTTCTGAGTATTTTTTCGTGTCTTAAAGAATACAGAAAACAATCCTTCAATCACACATAACAAAAGTACCAAAAAAACATACCTCATGCGTATATACTCTAATAGGAATTCCAAAAGCTCTGGCAAGGCCAAAATCTGCCAGTTTAATTGTTCCTTTATCATCAATCAATAGATTTTGAGGTTTTAAGTCCCTGTGGAGAACTCTTCTAGAGTGACAAAACACAATCCCTTGTAGGATTTGGTACAAATAACTCTGGAAGAAGGAAATATAAATTAGAAACTTAACCATATGATGAAATGATTTTCTAAATAATCTTGGCAGGTTTCTTTCAAAGACATAAGAAATTATATTGCAGAGAAATAAACAATTTACCAAAAAAGTTCTCAGGCCACTTGAAACTAACAGGAAGTATCTGGGGGGTGAGAAGCCCATTTATATCAAGTATTATGTTTGTACAACTAAGATAAAGATATTCACCTTATGGGAACATCTATAGACACTCATTTCATTTTCTTTTACTTATTCTGGTCCCTAATTCTTAAGTAATAAGGTAATTTTCTATATAGAAAGTTTCTTAAACTTTTGTTTTATATACTTATAGCAACTCTAGTTCTGCCCTGAGTAAGTTTAGTCTTTTCCATTTCTGTCTTTTATCTTTATATATTCACTTCGTCTTTGGAAACACTGGTCACACACACACAAAAAAAGAATATTATGACTGTATTTAAATAGATATAATTATGGCAAAATGCTGTTTAGCAGTTCAGAGAAGTGTTTTGTAAGATTCCTGTTGCCAACAAAATGTAACTGACATTTGAAGCAACATGGGTACTACAGAAATATAAAATATAGTATTGACTATAAAGTTCAATATTATAAAATACATAAAACCAATCAGTTGGAACAACTGGCTAGCCATTTGGAAAAAAAATTAAGAACTCTAGTTCTTACATCAAAATAAACCTTTGATTCATCTAGGATTTAAGACAAAAGGAGGAATGGTAATCTACTGAAACCACTAGAAAAACACTGTCATGTACTGTTCTAATACATGTGATCTTTGCATGAGGAAGACTTAAATAAGAAATAAAAATCTCCAAAAGCCATGTACTGATATGTACAAGTGTGTTAAATTATAAAAATAACTAATGGTATATACACACCATTAACAAAAGACAAAAAAAAAGCAATAAAAGAACTATTATCAATACATTACCAAAAGGCTCTTAAAAACCAGTGAAAAAAGTATCCTAACAGAATCATCAGTGAAAAATATGTAGTGTTTATAAAATGGCTAAGAAATAAAAAATGTTAAACAAAAGAAAAATGATGTTAACGTATTTTTCATAGTATTGTTATCAAAAAGATTAATCAAAACAAGTTTTGACAGTGATGTGCTAAAAAATATACATACACCATGATATTGGTCTACTTTTTTAGAGGGTTAACCAGCACTATCAAGATTTTAAGTGTAAATAAATATCTTCAACCCACTGATTTCAGTGGTGAGACTCCTATAAAGATACACAGGAATATAAAGATATTCACTGCAGCACTGACCATAAGGACATGAGTCTCCAAGCTGGAAAACAACTTCAGTGTCCACCAGTGTGGAACTGGTTTACGCAATTATATCAGACATTAGAAAGACGGGTAGACTCACATTTTACACAGTAAAAGGGAAAGTAATGCATATCTACTAATATATATAAAATCCCATTTTTATAAAAAGTTTATGTATATACACATACAAAATTGACATACAAGTATCTCTAAGATTACTAATAAAACAAAGGCTACCTCTGAGGAGTGGTTTGGTAGAGATGGTATAAGGATAATTATTTTAAATTTAAATGAAACTCAATCTCTACACCACCTGACCTGCCTCCTGAGAAACCTATATGCAGGTCAGGAAGCAACAGTTAGAACTGGACATGGAACAACAGACTGGTTCCAAACAGGAAAAGGAGTATGTCAAGGCTGTATATTGTCACCCTGCGTATTTAACTTACATGCAGAGTACATCATGAGAAACGCTGGACTGGAAGAAGCACAAGCTGGAATCAAGATTGCTGGGAAAAATATCAATAACCTCAGATATGCAGATGACACCACCCTTATGGTAGAAAGTGAAGAGGAACTAAAAAGCCTCTTGATGAAAGTGAAAGAGGAGAGTGGAAAAGTTGGTTTAAAGTTCAACATTCAGAAAACAAAGATCATGGCATCTGGTCCCATCACTTCATGGGAAATAGATGGGGAAATGGTGTCAGACTTTATTTTTGGGGGCTCCAAAATCACTGCAGATGGTGACTGCAGCCATGAAATTAAAAGACGCTTATTCCTTGGAAGGAAAGTTATCACCAACCTAGACAGCATATTCAAAAGAAGAGACATTACTTTGCCAACAAAGGTCCATCTAGTCAAGGCTATGGTTTTTCCAGTGGTCATGTATGGATGTGAGAGTAGGACTGTGAAGAAAGCTGAGTGCCGAAGAATTGATGCATTTGAACTGTGGTGTTGGAGAAGACTGCTGAGAGTCCCTTGGACTGCAAGGAGATCCAACCAGTCCATTCGAAAGGAGATCAGCCCTGGGTGTTCTCTGGAAGGAATGATGCTAAAGCTGAAACTCCAGTCCTTTGGCCGCCTAATGCGAAGAGTTGACTCACTGGAAAGGACTCTGATGCTGGGAGGGATTGGGGGCAGGAGGAGAAGGGGATGACAGAGGATGAGATGGCTGGATGGCATCACTGACTCAATGGACGTGAGTTGAACTCAGTGAACTCCGGGAGTTGGTGATGGACAGGGAGGCCTGGCGTGCTGCGATTCATGGGGTCACAAAGACTCGGACACGACTAAGCGACTGAACTGAACTGAATCTCTACAATAAATTAAACAAAATATATATTCAAATCCAGAATAAAATGAAACTTTCTGCCAGCATCACCCTGTCCCAGGTTTTTGTTCTTTTATTTAACACATATCTGACTGACAAAGAACAGAATACCCTAGTTTCCAACAATACACACTTATTACTTTTCTGTTTTTTCAGGTAGTACTTTTCACTTTACAACCAGAAGCACTATCTAGTAATAAAATAGTTAATTGTTAACAACCTATAGACTATGTGAGAAAAAACAAAATATTCTTTAATGAAACATTCTTTTCTTCCTTGTTCTACTTTCTAACACTTTTTCCAAGTATATTCTCATGAAACACAGGCGCCTCTAAAGTGTAGACCCTTACATTCACAGTGGATAAACACTAACAAAATTAGGCAAGATTCTCACCTTAACAAGTGAAGAATCCATGAACTGACCAGGAGGGATAGAATCCAAGTATTTCTTGAGATCCATGGAAAGGAATTCAAAGATGAGATACAACCTGGAATCCTGCATAAGCACGTCTTGAAGACTGAAAAATAAAACAATTACAAATCTTAACATTTTTGATCTCTCACAAAGTAAAATGGCTTCTATACACATCATAGTTGCTATTAGAAAAAGCAGGCCATAAGAAATTTCTACAGTAACAAATACATGCTATACTGTTTTGGAATAGAAGAGATGGTACCTTCCCTAGTAGTGAAACTGTAGTATTAAACTAGAATTTGAGAAAGGAACCTCAGGGCAGCAACTGAAAATTAATTGATATTACAGGTGTTAACTTGGTAAATTGCCTGTAGTCCAGAAGAAAATTTCTAGGCTGACTGCTTGTTGCTTAGAGCTTGTCTTTCCATTGAGGCAACTTATAGAAATAAACTTTTTAAAGTATTATCTAACCTTACCAGTTGTTCACCATCTCAAGCCTACAAAATGCAATTAAATCCTAACTTTCACCTGACCTAGCTACCTATCTCAGGTCGCTAATTAAGGAGTCCTTAAAGACCAGAGCTCTCAGAGTTGGAACAGTGACAAAGCTTTGTGAAAAAAGACTTCCTTGTCTCCCTTGACCAGTTTATCCTGATTTTCCAGCCCCCACTACTAATCTCTATCACCAAGCCCCTCTAACTCTATTCCTGCTTTAAAAGCCTATGTTTTTCTATGCCCAGCATTCTCAATGAACAAAAATAGTAGGGTTCTATTCCACTCAGAAAGGTTCAATCAGAAATTAAGCAACTGTAAAAATTTTCACAATGAAATTCATGTGAAATAGCATGCAGAAAATGATTCAAATTCAGATATTATACCATACCTGACTATATTTGGATGACGAAGCTCTTTTAATAGAGATATTTCCCGAATTGCAGTACTAGGAACCCCTTCCTCTTCACTTTCTAGTCTGATTTTCTTCATGGCTACCACTTGACCTGTAGTTTTGTGTCTACCCTTATACACAACTCCATAGGTACCTGAAATAGACAAAGTAAGTGTCTGCTATGTGACAACCTCCACAAACTAAAAAAATTTTTTTAGAAGATGATTGAATTCCATAAGGTGTCACATGATAGAAACATCTGCTGTGGCCACAAAGAAAGCATCTCATTCATAATTATACTCTCATCACTTCCAAAAGAGGCTAATTACAACCTAAGCTATCTGCAGTTTAGAAAATCCATACAGTCATCACAGGTTCCCCATACAATTCAAATTACCAGTAATTTTCCAGCACATTTTAGAGAAAAAGGATCATCTGCAAATTGGAATGTATGTCCTGTCAAACATCCTACCCAAGGTAGGCATAAAATAAATGCAGGAAGCCTCACATCCGTTTGGAAATTGAGAACATGGATTCCGATGTATGGGTTTTAGCTAATGAGCAATAATTTCAATATAAGGGATCCTGGGGTACACCGAACAGAAAAGGCAATAAGGGAGATGGACTAGTCAGCTAAAAACAAGTTCACATGCATGATATGCTGAATCCCCCAGGTAAGTGATTTTTAATCTGGGGTCGGACAATTTAAGGGAGGTCTTGACTCCCTTAATTACATGAAAATTTTCTTAAATAGATGTACTATTTTTTTGTATGACATCAGTATAACTTCAAAAGCGATTAGGAGGGACTTATATCTAGGGAAGTCTATTTTACAGTTTTTTAAGAGTTTCTCCAAAACTAGTAGTATTTCAAAAAAGGATAAGAACCACTAACAAATAAATGATCTACTTGTTTGATCAGAATATTAAGGATGGTTTGCTCAGTGACAAACTGATGCTATATAAACTCCTTTTTTTAAATAGAAAAATTCTATCCAATTGCCTATGTCATGGTGTCATTTTAAAAATGTAAGTTAACATAAAATTCATTGTATATTATTTTGACGAAATTTGGAGTAATCGTGCTTTGGATAACCAGTTGATCTGGGAATTCCCTGATGGTCCGGTGGTTAGGACTCTGTACTTTGACTGCTAAGTGCCTGGGTTCAACCCCTGATTCAAGGAACTAAAATCCCACAAGTCGCATTGTGAGGTCAAAAAAAATCAAGGAGAACTGATCTTGTTTGATCTTCACCACCATTCTTCGTGGGTGAACCTTCTGTACACTTAAAATCTGTACATTTTTCAGATGTAAATTATACTTGCATTATACACAGAAGTAGGTAAGCCAGTAGCACCCTCACCCAGCACACTGTTAAGACAAACTCAGGAAGATCAGTCATTTACATAATATAGTCAAATAAGTAGTTAATGGTAAATTCAAACTTTTTAAAGTATTCTTACCTCTCACTCAAGTGTACAACATTCACCTGGTCCTAAAATTTACTCATAAGAGCCACTGATTAACTTACAGTGAACACTCAATATATACTGAATTGAGTTTTAGACATCACAAGTGCTCTTTGTCTCTCCTGACTTGCACTTTGAAATGAGCTAAGCATTATAAAATTTAAAAATCTTCAATATAGGCAAATTTATGGAGACTGAATAGCAACCCACTCCAGTATTCTTGCCTGGAGAATCCCAGGGACAGGGGAGCCTGGTGGGCTGCTGTCTATGGATGGGGTCGCAGAGTCGGACACGACTAAAGCGACTTAGCAGCAGCATGGAGACTGAACAATAAACAGAAAAACTGTTAATCAACAAATGGTTATAGAGTGTCTGCTAAATGCCAACTAAGGTTCCACATCATGCATATAGTTATGTTCTCTATGATCTAAAAAGCCAGAAAGGGGTTCAAATTATAACCTGAGTTCAATGAATTATTTTTGTTAACTCAGAAGAAAATCACAGAACAACTTGGTAATAATTGAAATAAGAGTTGATATATTTTAATCAAAAGACATTAAGAAGACATTAACCACCAAATGAAATACATGACCCTGACTAGAACTTCAGAGAGTATATGCAGACGTACTTTAAACTAAAGCACATAATTTCACCGCCCTAACACTCTCCTCAACACACCTACAAAACAGCAATAGTGTTTTTTAAAAAAAATATATAGATATATTGCTTTAAGCGTTTAGTATTAGAAGAATGTAAGATTATTGGAGGGATGCTGGTAGGGAGACATGTCAGAATAATTTCAATTCTCTTGAAAGGTTAACTATTTTTTTTTTGCTTATGCTATTATGTAGAAAACATACATATTAATGCACTAATGTACTGTTAGATACTTTAAAAACTGAATTTGAATATTTACATGTCAAAGATGTCAAATCATTAAATCATTTTTTAAAAATCCTTTTATATTATTAAAACCACTCACCTTCTCCAATTTTCTCTATTTTGGTATAGTCTTCCATACTTAATCAGTGGGTATGGTAGACCCTAAAATGAGAAGAAAAGCTTATTTGATTACATGCCACTAAGTCAAAGGGTGCTTTTAAGTTATTGATAAGATATTACAAGTAAAGAATTTCCCATCATGCCTAGAGCAGTATTAACTTTCCACAATAGGACTTCCCTCATGGTGCAGTGGATAGGAATCCACCTGCCAATGCAGGGAACACAGGTTCAATCCCTGGTCCAGGAAGATTCCACATGCCGGGGCAATTAAGTCCAAGAGTCACAAGTACCGAAGTCTGTGCACCCAGCTGGTGCATGGCAACAAAGAGTAGCATCCACTGGCCTCAACTAGAGAAAGTCACTTGTGGCAATGAACATCCAGTGCAGCCAAATACAAATAAATTTTTAAAAAATTTTCCATAAGATTAGCTATTCTATTAAAACAATATTTACAAGGGGAAGAACTCAAGACTCTCCCACCTTTCTTAGCTTCTGAAACATTGGAAATATTTGTATATCCTATACCTGGATAACTTTGGTATACTAAGTCACTTCAGTGTCCGACTGTGTGATCCTATGGAGCCTGCCAGGCTCCTCTGCCATAGGATTCTCCAGGCGAGAATACTGGAGTGGACTGCCATGCCCTCCTCCAAGGCATCTTCCTGACCCAGGGATGGAAACCACTGTCTGTTATGTTTCCTGCACTGGCAGGCAGGTTCTTTACCACTAGAGCCACCTGGGAGCTTCTTTCAAAATTAACCTTCAAATTCAGACATCAACTTATCTATCCGTTCCAAACAAAACCCTGATGTTCTTTACATAAGACTTCTAAGGCTCATCAATGTGTGCCAATTATACCCAAATAGTTTAACAATGAATGCTACTTGAATTTGTAGCTTCATGATACTTTTATGAAGTTAATAAACAATTTTTAAAGACATGAAGTAGGGAGCTAAAACGTGGTCACACTGTTCAACCATTAGAAAATATTTAAAGCAGCCAAAGTATATTCATTTCAACTTGCTCAAATGACAGTTTTAATCTTTCTCTTGTTGTCAGGAGTCACGTAACACAAACATGATAAAAACTTTCAAGATACCTTTTGTAAAGTAGGAAATATCACTAAGCACTCTAAAAGAAAATGGGCAATTCCATACATAAAGTCTATTTTAATTATACCCCATGCAATGTCAAGAACAAAGAATGTCCATATACTTGAATCACAAAAAAAAAAAGGTTTAAAAAAAAAAAAAGCGGAAACGACAACCAGATACTCAAAACTTCCTGGTAAGTTTGCCACGGAAACATTAACTTCAGAAGCCCAAACCATCGTTTTATATCACTGATAAAATCATAAAGGTCACTGAACCTTAAGTTAAATTTCTCACATTCTTTTTCAAAATCATTCCAGACATAAGCAGAGATAAACTTTTTTAAATAAACAAAATTGCACTACACTGGCCATCTTAAAAATCAATTTTACAAATGGCAACGGATTAGGATTAACTAATCTTTTCTTCAATATCCAGCTGTAATATGCCCAAATCACAATGAAACTGTGGAGCTTATTTTAAACAAAATCACTGAAAAATAACTCAACTTCAAAGCTGGGTTCAATTACTCTTCCACCTTTTCCTGGTTACAACTATTTTAAATAAAGGATGTGGCTTCGTAATGCCTTTTGAATGCCTCTATTCCTAGTGACAGGATGTAAAATATCAATGGCTTCACCCACCCAGACACCTCCAGGTCTTTAAAGAAAGCAAGACCTGCACGTTAAAACTGATTAAAGGATTTAAAAAGACACGTTTCTAACTCTCGGCGTTTCTTAGATTTCCAGTTTTTGCCAATTCCACTGTTTGTAACAACCACCAAGCATAAAATAAAATCCAAAAAATCCAAGTTCTCTTGGGGTCTATGCCCAGGATAAGTGTTCTTAAAAGCTCCAGGTAGGCTAGGGTCATGGGAACACAGAGGCAAGCTGAGAAGGCCCACAAGTTAGTTCTTCCGGTAGGTTTCCTGGGACCACCTGGGATTAGAAGCAGGCGCGAGCACCTTGCTGAGTTGCGGTCTTGCTTTCCACTCCCGGAGGCGAGACTAGGAGCTGCAGGGCCGAGCCTGGCACTCCACAAGCGCTTGGCACCACTCTGCCTTCCATCAACCCTCGAAAGCCTCCTCAGCCACCCGCGACCCCAGATTGCAATTCAGAGGCCAGAGCAATGCCAGCCCTGCCTGAACAACCCTGGCCGGGCTGGGCTCCCCCAAGCCTCCCACTGAAGCCGGGGTTGGCGTCGCTCCACGCGCAGGCCCGGGGCCTCCGGTTAAGGCCGGGCTTGGCGGTACGCAGAACCCCACTGCCCAGAGCCCAGCCTCCCAATTATCACCTGCTTCATTAATACTCCCCCTCCAAGGTCCGCAAGCCGGCCCTTCCGAGTCGACAACCCCATAGGCAACACCCTGACCCCACCAACGCTACCCGGCTTTATCCCGCGGCGAAAGCTGCGGCGGCTACCAAGTCAGCGACGCTCTCCCTAACTTCCAAGCGCCAGCTTTGGAGCTAAGTGCGAGCAGTTTCAAACTCACCGCGCTAAAGGGTCTTGGATTCACCAATCAGATAGCCCGTAGACTTTTAAAGGAGCCAATCAGAGCCTAGCTTCCCTTAACGCTGGGCCTCCCGGGTGGCTAGAGCGCGAAAGATGGAGGAAACGGCGGCTGGAGAAAAAGCAGAAGGGCGGGCGCCAACTGAGTCTGGGCGCAAGCGCTTTCTAAGACAGGGTCGTCCTATTGTTTCTAGTCATAAGAAATCTACTGTCCTCTCTGGGTTGGGTTTTTTTCTCTCCCAATATTGGCACAATAAAAATTGGAGGTATTCAAATAGTTCCTCACAAAAGTGGTACTACACGTAATCCAGATCCCATTACTTTTATTTCTGATACTTAAAGCTAATGTATATTTATGCTTTTCTAAAATAATGAATCTCAATCTGGGCCAAAGGAGCATGATTCTGCATGTCCCAAGGGGAAGATCCCGCATGCTCAACTTAAGACTCAAGGCAGCCAAAAAACAAAATAAATAAACTTTGTTTTAATAGAAAGAGGTAATAGAAAACTAGGAAAGATGTCCTCAACAGGGTAAAGAAGCTTGTCATATATATATATGAATATCAGTTGGATACATTTCTGTCACATTTCATCATATATATATATGAATATAAGTTGGATACATTTCTGTCACATTTCACACACATATATGGCTGTGCTATGTTTTCACCTCACTTTTTTTAATTTCAATTTTTTAATCTATGTAACATTTTAATTAAAAAACAGAATTTTTCTTTTCTTAAATGTTAAAATATTCTCACATCAGAATTTTAAATGTTCTTGAAAAAACAAAAATTCACACTTCCGTGGGAGAAGAAAAAGATCTAAATTATACTTTAAATAATCCAATATCCCTAAACTCTTTCATTGCCCTCCACCATATCCTAAAGAGATTTCTGCACCTGAACATCATTCTTAAGTCTTTAAGAAAATAAAAAAGTAAAATAGAACTGGGCATAGTAAGAGTCTTTCCACTGACTGTGGATTACCATGTTGGTAATATCATTACCAATATTGATTACCATGCCCTCTACAACTGTGTATTTGATGATCCAGATTAGGATAAAGATGGAATAATTTATCACATGGCCCCCTATATGTGGCACAAACACTCAACCTTGGCAATTTTGTGCTCCTGGGTGCCAGAATATTTTGAATTCATAGTAGATGTAGGAGATTTGGGAAATCTTGGCCTGAACCTAATAACTTTTAAAACTTATTTTTAAAATCTAAAATTCACATTTTAAATGAAAACTGCCTTAAATTGCCTTAAATAAAATGAAAACTGTGTTCTAGAGAAGACTATTTTCTGCTAGTTTAGGGTACTAATTTTAAAGAATAAATATATATAGCTTTCTCTCTGAGAGGCTTAAGCAAAGGATTTAATTTATATCATCTAAAAACAGCTAGTAATTCATTATATACATTTGACATTCAGCATAAAGAAGACCACAAGCTTCCACACTTTCAGGCTAGATTTTTATTTAAATTTAACTCAGTTCAGTTCAGTTCAGTCGCTCAGTCGTGTCCGACTCTTTGCAACCCCATGAATCGCAGCACGCCAGGCCTCCCTGTCCATCACCAACTCCTGGAGTTCACTCAGACTCATGTCCATTGAGTCAGTGATGCCATCCAGCCATCTCATCCTCTGTCATCCTCTTCTCCTCCTGCCCCGAATCCCTCCCAGCATCAGGGTCTTTTCCAATGAGTCAGCTCTTCGCATGAGGCGGCCAAAGGATTGGAGTTTCAGCTTCAACATCAGTCCTTCCAAAGAAATCCCAGGACTTATCTCCTTTAGAATGGACTGGTTGGATCTCCTTGAAGTCTAAGGGACTCTCAAGAGTCTTCTCCAACACCACAGTTCAAAACCATCAATTCTTCAGCGCTCAGCTTTCTTCACAGTCCAACTTTCACATCCATACATGACCACTGGAAAAACCATAGCCCTGACTAGACGGACCTTTGTTGGCAAAGTAATGTCTCTGCTTTTGAATATGCTATCTAGGTTGGTCATAACTTTCCTTCCAAGGGTAAGCGTCTTTTAATTTCATGGCTGCAATCACCATCTGCAGTGATTTTGGGGCCCAGAAAAATAAAGTCTGACACTGTTTCCACTGTTTCCCCATCTATTTCCCATGAAGTGATGGGACCAGATGCCATGATCTTAGTTTTCTGAATGTTGAGCAACTCAGTTATCTTTCTCTATTTTTGCAGCTTGTTTTTGTTTGTTTTTAGTTATCTTTTTAAGCTTCAGGTGGGGTGAAGTGAAGTGAAAGTCACTCAGTCATGTTTGACTCTTTGCGACCCCATGGACTATACAGTTCATGGAATTCTCCAGGCCAGAATACTGGAGTGGGTAGCCTTTCCCTTCTCCAGGGAATCTTCCCAACCCAGGTCTCCTGCACTGAGGGGGGATCTTTACCAGCTGAGCCACAAGGGTTCAGGGGATATTCTAAATTTATGCTCTCATCTTGGCAAATACAATTTACTGTTCATTGGGTCAACTTCTATGCAGTGCCACAAAAATAAGTCAGATATTTTCCTGCTTGAGATGTTGGGAGTGGGAGAACACAACCATTACTTGTAACTTGCTTCTGGCACTTAACGCTGTAACTTATGCTCTATGGTGACATAAGAACATAGAGGAGGAAATTATTAATTCAAAAAGAGGATGTGACATTTGAAGAAATATTGGATGTGACATTCTCCAGGAACACTGGAGAAGGAATGGTGAAGCAGGTCTTCCAAGCAGAAGTTGTATGAGTAAAGCCCTGAAGTCTGCCCATATAATTCAGGGTGCCTTGATCAGAGGGTAGAGGGCCCCTTAGGTGTTAAGCAGGGAATTTGGAGTCAGAATCTAAAAGAGCCCTGAATGCTCTTCTGAGAAGCTGCTAGGAAGAGGTTCATCTTTGCAACAGTATTTTAGAACTAGGGGACTTTCTTGGTGGTTCAGCGGTTGACTCCTTGTTTCCACTGCAAGAGGCACAGGTTTGATCCCTGGTCAGGGAACTAACATGCCTCAGGGAGGGATCAGAAAAGTAAAAATTTTTAAATGTATATAAAGTGGCATGGGAAAAAAAAAAAAACTAAAACAGAGAGGATAAGAAGGTATGTGCTCCCCAAACTTTCATATTCATATTTTGGTGACCTCCATTTAGAAGAGGGGTTGTGCAGAGATCCATTGGCATTGCACAGAAGTTTTGTTTGGCTTTGTTTTGAGATACAAGTGTTGCTATGGACTGAACTGTGTTTCTCCTCACCCCCACCCCTTTCATTTGTGCACTGCAGCCCTCTGGTGTTAACACACCTCTAAATATGGTGTTATTTAAAATGGGCCCTTGGGAGAGTAATTACATTTAAATAAGATCATGTGAGTGGAGAGCTCGCTGTGGGATGAACATTCTCATAAGACCTTATAAGACCTCGATCACTCTGTTTCCTCCGCGTGAGGACACAGAACAAATCACCATCTTCAAAGCAGGAAGAGAGTTCTCACCAGATCCCACTCTGCCAACACTGTGACCCAGCCTGCAGAATGGTGTGGAAATAGATTTCTGTTGTTTATCCCACCCAGTCTGTGGTATTTTGTTATGGAAGCCCAAGCAAACACAAGTATTTTTTCAGATAAAAACGTTTGAGAAACATTTGCTTGTAAATACATAAAATACCTGGAAGGAGATGCAAGAAACTAATAACAACGTGCCTGTGTGGAGTTGAAGAATGCCTGGGGCACAGAGATGGGAGGAAGGCTTTGGAGCTTTTGAAATTTGAACCATTTGGGTGTGTTGCTCCTGCTGCTGCTGGTAAGTCGCTTCAGTCATTTCCGACTCTGTGCGACCCCATAGACGGCAGCCCACCAGGCTCCCCCATCCCTGGGATTCTACAGGCAAGAGTACTGGAGTGGGTTGCCATTTCCTTCTCCAATGCATGAAAGTGAAAAGTGAAAGTGAAGTAGTTCAGTCGTGTCCGACTCTTAGCGACTCCATGGACTGCAGCCTACCGGGCTCCTCCGCCCACGGGATTTTCCAGGCAAGAGTACTGGAGTGGGTTGCCATTGCCTTCTCCATTTGGGTGTGTTACCTAGCTCAAAAGTGAATAAATGGATAAATGGATGAATGTATGAAGAAATGCATGTATGAGGAAATGAATCTTGCCAAGGCCTCTTTTGCTATGGGATAAAATTCAGAGCAGTTTTTAAAACACGTATCCAAAAGGAAGACTGTTCCTTTTCATTAATTCAGAAAGTAAAATAGTAGATAAAGTAAGACACACCGTTTTGAAACCTTTTTTTTTTTTAATTTCTTGGCCATGCTGCACAGCATGTGGGATCTTAATTCCCTGACCAGGAATTGAACCCATGCCCCCTGCATTGGAAGAATGGAGAGTTAACCACCAGACCACCACGAAGTCCCCCACCACCCTTCCCCCACCCCCCTTACCGAGAAAGGTCCCAAGATCTTTTAATCATAACTGAAAACACTGAACTATCATGACTGTTTCTCAGTTAGGCATTTATCTGATAACAAAAGTAATGTGTTTTTTGGAAGTGTTAAGATACCACTCATCCTAAACTACCTGTATCGTCAATTTAGCATCTCCTGAGCTGAATTTCAACAGTGTTCACGGACAGGTCACTGGGCAGGTGGGGAAGTGTGACTGACTGGGAATTGAAGTAGGAAAAAAACAGCAGTGTGAACAAACTGTGTTTAAAATATCTTGTTATACATTTTACAAAGACATGACCATGTGAACACCTCTTTCAGAGCCCAGAAGGGGCTGTGCAAAGGCAGAATCCTGACACATAAGTTCCATGAGCTTCATGGAGAATTGAACCCTGAAACTGGCAAGCATTTTCATACAGATTTGGCGCCAGGAGAAACTATCAGGGCTGTTGTTTTAGCTGAATATCTGAGATTCTTTTACTAATTTGAATGAATTAGTAATGTCTCTTAAATTTTATCACAATACCATTTAATACCTAGTATAAGGCTTTCTCGGAGAAGGCAATGGCATGCCACTCCAGTACTCTTGCCTGGAAAATCCCATGGATGGAGGAACCTGGTAGGCTGCAGTCCATGGGGTCACGAAGAGTCGAACATGACTGAACTACTTCACTTTCTCTTTTCACTTTCGTGCATTGGAGAAGGAAATGGCAACCCACTCCAGTGTTCTTGCCTAGAGAATCCCAGGGACGGGGGAGCCTGATGGGTTGCCGTCTATGGGGTCGCACAGAGTCAGACACGACTGAAGCGACTTAGCAGCAGCAGCAGCATAGGGCTTTCTGCCAGAGCTAAAAATTTATAGTGAGAAGTAATTCTTTAAATCATTCTCTTTGAAAAGCACTTCGATAAACCAGGGCAGTGGATAGTAACTATATCTCTAATCAGTAAGTTAAGGGATTAATGTAAAAGTCTCTTTTCTAGTGGTGTTAACGAAATGAGGTTCTATTTTACCTAAATAAACTGTCATCTGGTCTGATACAGACCTGCAATTTCATACCATGAAATATTCTGCTTCATGCAAAATGTTTACTATAACTGGCAAGTTTCAAAGAGCAAAGTTAGAGTAACATCCTCTTACTGCTAAGATGTTATGAAACATAATTTACTCTATCCTTCAAAATGAGATAGGCACTTGAGAGCCTTGTAGCACCCGAGGCTTTCCTCTCCACCATGAACATTAGTTGTTTGGCTCTTGGCTGTGCATCAGTTTATACCAGTGATGTGAGAGTGAAATATGACAGCAAACCAAACTCTATCAGCTCCACTCACCAAATATTTGAGTTTCTTCAGTTTATCTTGCATAATTTGGTGGCAACCAAATATCCAAAGATGAATTAGATATCTATTCTCATTGAGCTTGACAGGAGAGGCCCAGATAAGAAAAATGCAGCAAGTGATCATACTTCTTTTGTGCTAATTAATTAAATATTTTCCTTTAGCTGGTACTTTGAGCCAAGTACTGAGGAAATACAAGGTAAAGTGATGTTATTAATATATTCAGTTAAGACAAAGAGGCCGCACTCAATATGCCAGCAAATTTGGAAAACTCAGCAGTGGTCACAGGACTGGAAAAGGTCAGTTTTCATTCCAATCCCAAAGATTGGGAAATGGCAATGCCAAAGAATGTTCAAACTATAGCACAATTGCACTCATCTCACATGCTTGCAAAGTAATGCTCCAAATTCTCCAAGCCAGGCTTCAACAGTATGTGAACCGAGAACTTCCAGATGTTCAAGCTGGATTTAGAAAAGACAGAGAAACAAGAGATCAAATTGTCAACATCCATTGGAACATCAAAAATGCAAGAGAGTTCCAGAAGAACATCTACTTCTGCTATACTGACTATGCCAAAGCCTTTGACTGTGTAGATCACAGCAAAATGTGGAAAATTCTTAAAGAGATGGGAATACCAGACCATCTTACCTGCCTCCTGAGAAATATGTATGCAGGTCAAGAAGCAACAGTTAGAACCAGACATGGAACAACAGACTGGTTTCAAATTGGCAAAGGAGTATGTCAAGGCTGTATATTGTCACCGTACTTATTTAACTTATATGCAGAGTACATCACGCAAAATGCCAGGTTGGATGAAGCACAAGCTGGAATCAAGATTGCTGGGAGAAATATCAATAACTTCAGATATGCAGATGACATTACCCTTATGGCAGAAAGCAAAGAAGAACTAAAGAGCCTCTTGATGAAAGTAAAAGAGGAGGTGAAAAAGTTGGCTTAAAACTCAACATTCAAAAAACTAAGATTATGGCATCCAGTCCCATCACTTCATGGCAAATAGATGGGCAAACAGTGGAAACAATGACAGACTTTATTTTGGGGGCGGGCTCCAAAATCACTGCAGATGGTGACTGCAGCCATAAAATTAAGATGCTTGCTCCTTTGAAGAAAAGCTAGGACCAACCTAGACAGCATAGGTAAAGCAGAGACACTACATTGGCAACAAAGGTCCACCTAGTCAAAGCTATGGTTTTTCCACTAGTAATGTATGGGTGTGAGAGTTGGACTGTAAATAAAGCTGAGCACTGAAGAATTGATACTTGTGAACTATGGTGTTGGAGAAGACTCTTGAGAGTCCCTTGACTGCAAGGAGATCTAACCAGTCCATCCTAAAGGAAATCAGTCCTGAATATTCATTGGAAGGACTGATGCTGAAGCTGAAACTCCAATACTTTGGCCACTTGATGTGAAAAATTGACTCATTGGAAAAGACCCTGATGCTGGGAAAGATTGGAGGCAGAAGGAAAAGTGGACCACACAGGGTGAGATTGTTGGATGGCATGACCGACTGGATGGACATGAGTTTGAGTAAGCTCCGGGAGTTGGTGATGGACAGGGAAGCCTGGCATGCTGCAGCCCATGGGGTCACAAAGAGTCGTACACAACTGAGGGGACTGAACTGAATTGAAGACAAAGAGAGAAAGATACCTGCTGTCTCAATACCATTTGATAACTTTATGAAGCCTTTATTATGCCCCAAGCACTAACTTAAATAATTGGCATACAAGCAAGAATCAAATGCAAGCCCCCAAACTTCAAAGTCCAGGTGGGGAAACATAAAAGAAAACATAAAAGAGGAAAGTAGAGCTTTTCATTCAACAAGACAAGATAAATACCTTTTCCTACCCCAGAAACTGTTTTTTATTTCTTCCCCAACCAATCCCAAACAGCACACTCAAAACGAAAAGGAGGAGGAGGAGACACTGTCCTGACAAAAAGCCCCTCTGGAATGCCTAGCTATACCATCACAGTTAAAGCTCAGGGTCCCAATGTTCATAGCAGCCCTGTTTACAATAGCCAAGACAGGCGAGCAACCTAAAAGTCTTTCAACAGAGGAATGAATAAGGAAGATGTGATACATATATACAAAGGAGCATTACTCAGCCATAAAAAAGAATGAAATAATGCCATTTGTGATAACATGGATGGACTTAGAGAGAATCATACTAAGTGAAATCAGTCAGATGAAGACAAATATCATACTATATCACTTCTACGTGGAATCTAAAAATGATACAAAGGAATTTATTTACAAAATAGAAATAGACTCACAGACAGAAAACAAACTTATGGTTACCAACAGGGATAGTGGGGAGGTAGTGGTAGGGGAGTTGAGATAAATTCGGAACTGGGGATTAATATATACTCACTCCTATATATAAAATAGGCAAACAATAAGGACCTACTCTATAGTCTAGGGAACTATACTCAATATTTTGTAATAGCTATAATGGAAAAGAATCTGAAAATGAAAAAATATGTGTGTATGAAAAACTGAATCACTTTGCTATACATTTGAAACTAACACAACATTGTAAATTAACTATACTTCAATTAAAAAAAAAAAAACGCTCAAGGTCCAAAGATCACCTGGGCTCAAGTCCTTTTAAATCTTGTTTCTTGCCCTTAACTTCCCTGTGGCTTTGGGCAAGTCACTTCAAGTTTCTGCGCCTCATTTACTCAAATGACAATAGTATTAGCAACCAACTGTGTTGCTTTGAGCATCACATGAGGTAATCCATTAAATGTTTACTTAGATCAATGCCTCACCCCTAGTAAACACTTCACATGCAGGATTTTTCCTGATTGTATTGATCACAAAAATAGTTCTGGTGGTAGGTACTGGAACAGAGACTTGGGTGAATTGCCAAGGTCACAGAAGAGAAGCAAAAAAAATTGCGGGAGGCAGGTCAGTCTTCATTAAGTGACCTGACCCTTGCATTGGGTTGGGAAGGAAAGCCAATGTCAGTTTAAATGGGAATTGAAGGAGAGACACCTGAGAGAACAACCAGGCAAAGAGAATAGCATACATAACAGGTGGCATAGTGTCAGAGATGTATCTGGCTTGCATGAAATTGATGAAGGGAGCTTGATCACGCTGAATGAAAGTGCACTTGAGGGACGTCCCTGGGTGGTCCAGAGGCTAAGACTCCACACTCCCAATGTAGGCGGCCCAGAGTCAATCCTTGGTCAGGGAACTAGATCCCACATGCGGCAACTAAGACCCAGTGAAGTCAAATAAATTAAAAAAATTTTTTAAAGTAAGTAGTGACATTTGAACAGAGAAGGCACTGGCGACCCACTCCAGTACTCTTGCCTGGAAAATTCCATGAGCAGAGGAGCCTGGTAGGCTGCAGTCCATGGGGTCACTGAGGGTCGGACACGACTGAGCAACTTCACTTTCACTTTTCACTTTCACGCATTGGAGAAGGAAATGGCAACCCACTCCAGTGTTCTTGCCTGGAGAATCCCAGGGATGGGGGAGCCTGGTGGGCTGCCGTCTATGGGGTCGCACAGAGTCGGACACGACTGAAGCGACTTAGCAGTAGCAGCAACAGCAATGACATTTGAAACAAGTCTTGAAATGTGAGCATAATTCTGGCAAATAGAGATGGAAGAAGGAAGTTGGTGGGGTGGAGATGACTACTAGAGTCATCTCCAAGGTAAGCATAGGCCAGAAGTGGAGAACATCAAGCAGTGGGATTTGGCTGGAAGGTGGGGTGAGACAGGAGGTAAGGGGGTAGAACAGCAGAAAGGAGAGCTGGATTCTTATCGTGAAGCGTTTCGGAGGTCACGGTGGGGAAGGTTACCAGCAGCACTTCAGAAAGCCCAAAAGGAAGGACTGAAGGTTTTCTCACTCTGTTGAGCAGGGGAGTGATAGGATCACATTTCCCCTTTAAACAGATTAGTCTGGTAGTGCTCCCCAGAAAGGATTAGTGTGGGAAGAGAGAGAGGAAAAAGAAAGAAAGAAAGTGAAAGTGAAGTTGCTCGGTTGTGTCTGACTCTTTGTGATCCCATGGACTGCAGCCTACCAGGTTCCTCCGTCCATGGGATTTTCCAGGCAAGAATACTAGAGTGGGGTGCCATTGCCTTCTCCAGGAGATATTGCCAACCCGGGGACTGAACCCAGATCTCCTGCATTGTAGGCAGACACTTTACCTTCTGAGCCACCAAGAAGAGGAACAAGAATGCCAGTTAAAAGATAACTCCCTCCAGGCATTTCTCATATCGAAGGCTGGGACCAACTCTATAAGGCAGATAGTTATAAATCTCTACACACACACACACACTCACATGTGCATGCATGCTCTACACGCACACATACAAGTGTGCATGTTTGTGTGCGTGTGCGTGTGTGTGTGTGTGTGTGTGTGTGGGAGTGTGTGTGTGTTAAATCTGGAGGCAATGCTGTAAGGCTATCATGACTACAGTTCCACTAGAGGGTAGTAGAGACTAATTGGTAAAGTAGATGAAGCTGTTATCTCTACTGGTTACAAGCCAAGTATTTTTCTTGTCTATATTTTGGAATGGTTGTAAGCTTGATTCAGTTATTCCATAGCTAAGAAAAATATGACAAGTACATTTGGTAGATTGTAGCTTTAGACAAACCTAGGCAGCGTATTAAAAAACGGAGACATTACTTTGCCCACGAAGGTCCGTCTGGTCAAAGCTATGGTTTTTCCAGTAGTCATGTATGAATGTGCGAGTTGGACTATAAAGAAGGCTGAGTGCTGAAGAATTGATGCTTTTGAACTGAGGTGTTGGAGAAGACTCTTGAGAGTTCCTTGGACTGTAAGGAGATCCAACCAGTCAATTCTAAAGGCAATCAGTTCTGAATATTCATTGAAAGGACTGATGCTGAAGCTGAAACTCCAATACTTTGGCCAACTGATGCGAAGAATTGACTCATTGGAAAAGACCGTGATGCTGGGAAAGATTGAAGACAGGAGGAGAAGGGGATGACAGAGGATAAGATGGTTCGATGGTTCACTGATGGTCCACTGATTCAGTGGACATGAGTTTGAGCAAGCTCCAGGAGATAGTGAAGGAAGGACAGGGAAGCCTGGTGTGCTGCAATTCATGGGGTCACAAAGAGTCAGACATGACTGAGTGAATGAACAACATGTTTAGACAAGTGAGTAAACTCAAGGTACCCATTTTTAAAAGGTGATCAAGCTGAGTTTGTAAGCCCAGAAAACTAGTCAGTATTTAGTTTCTTCACAATAACCAATAATATGGTTTTTCCAGTGGTCATGTACGGATGTGAGAGTTGGACTGTGAAGAAAGCTGAGTGCCGAAGAATTGATGCTTTTGAACTGTGATGTTGGAGAAGACTCTTGAGAGTCCCTTGGACTGCAAGGAGATCCAACCAGTCCATTCCGAAGGAGATCAGCCCTGAGATTTCTTTGGAAGGAATGATGCTAAGGCTGAAACTCCAGTACTTTGGCCACCTCATGCGAAGAGTTGACTCATTGGAAAAGACTCTGATGCTGGGAGGGATTGGGGGCAGGAGGAGAAGGGGACGCCAGAGGATGAGATGGCTGGATGGCATCACTCACTGGACGTGAGTCTGAGTGAACTCCGGGAGTTGGTGATGGACAGGGAGGCCTGGCGTGCTGTGATTCATGGGATCTCAAAGAGTCGGACATGACTGAGCGACTGAACTGAACTGAACTGAACAGAATTATGGCCTTGAATGGAAAGTCTTCTTTTAAAAAAATTGAACCTAGAATATTACATCCAAGTCTCTTATTGATTATTGTAAAGGAAGAAGGAGAAAAAGAAGATGAAGAAGAAGAAAGAGGAGGAGGAGGAAAGAAGAAGAAAAGAAAAATTAGTAAAAGTTAATTTTGGTGTGTTCTCTTGGTTAAATAATTTAATTGGGAAAAAGTATATTTTTGGTATACTCATTATAGATAATACCCTAAAATATATGTTGCTGTGTTGTATTGCTGTATTTTATACACATACACACACACTTTTGGAAAGTAATATAGCACTAAAGAGCTAAAATAACCAGGCTGGTTTTTTTTTGTTTGTTTCTGGAAACTTAGCATTTCCTCCAACATTATTTTATCATAAGGAAAAAATTGTATATGAATAAAAATCATATATTTGGAAAAGCAGATTGCAACATTTTCTATAATAACAAAAAAATTAGAAAAACAATTTAGAGCCAACTTAGAAGTCTAATAGGGAAATAGTTTAATCAGTAAATTATGACATTTCCCTTAATCAAATACCACAGACTCAGACACATATACTATGATAGCAAGTTTATAAAAGCATGAATTTATCCTAGAAAGAAATAGACACAGAATTGTTCTCTTAGTGTGATGGAAAGTGTGGTCACTTAAAAGCATTTCCATCCAAATAGCTTTATGTTGTTTTTACAATGATGCTGCTCTTGTTTAGTCATGGCCGTCTCTTCAGCTACCCCATGAACTACAGCCCACCAGATTCCGCAGTCCATGGAATTCTCCAGGCAAGAGTACTGGAGTGGGTTGCCATGCCCTTCTCAAGGGGATCTTCCCAACCCAAGGATGGAACCCATGTCTCCTGCTTGGCAAGTAGATTCTTTACCACTGAGCCACCTGGACAATGACCACACACTAAAAGGGAATGTACTGCTACTAAAATTTACTTGCAGTTTCAAGCTGCTGCCATTTAGCTAACACTTTCCAAGGCTTCACAGTGCAAAGATCACTATATATGAAAATTCATATCAGAACAACTCTCTTCAATGACCTTGTTTTTTTACTAAGAAAAAAAGAAAGGAAGGAAAGGAAGAAACCAAACTGGGACACCTCAAATGATTATGTCTACAATCAGTACATCTCTGGAGTAAAGTGTAGTATTTGAAAAGATTTATAAATACCTTCCTCAGCAGTTTAAGGAAAGGAATGCAAAGAAATCAGCAGAGCAAACAGAAATTTCAAATGAAATATGGCACCAGTACTATGGTTGCTGCTGCTGCTACTGCTAAGTCGCTTCAGTTGTGTCCGACTCTGTGCGACCCCATAGACGGCAGCCCACCAGGCTCCCCCGTCCCTGGGATTCTCTAGGCAAGAACACTGGAGTGGGTTGCCATTTCCTTCTCCAATGCATGAAAGTGAAAAGTGAAAGTGAAGTCGCTCAGTCGTGTCCGACCCTCAGTGACCCCATGGACTGCAGCCTTCCAAGCTCCTCCGTCCATGGGATTTTCCAGGCAAGAGTACTGGAGTGGGGTGCCATTGCCTTCTCCGGCTACTGTGGTTACTGAATATCAAAAATGCATGTCCTAGTGTAGGAGTAGACACTTTGTAAACTTGCCCGGTCATGAAAATGTCTGAGTTGACCATCCTCTTTCATCGTTAAAGATATAATAAAACTCCAAAACCAAAAATAAGCTTGCTTTCCATTCAATGCCTTCTGAGCATTTGCGAAGGCAATAATCATAGAATTTATAAGACAATAAAGTGTTAAAGCTGATGGAGCCTTAGAGATCACCTAATGAGAAATGAAGAGAGTGTTAAGGAACTAAAATTTTTACATTTCCCCTATCTTCAGAGCTCCTAGGACTTATTTGTATTATTTAAATAATACAATACAATAATACAAATAATACAATAATCCAGACAATAAACAGTGTAACTTGTAACTTTGTCAGTAAGCAGGAAATACATGTATTAATACATGTATATGTGCACTGTGTGTGCTAAGTCACTTCAGTCGTGTCCAACTCTTTGTGACCCCAGGGGCTGTAGCCCTCCAGGCTCCTCTGTCCATGGGATTCCCAGGCAAGCAAGAATACTGGGATGGATGGCATGCCCTCCTCCAGGGCTTCTTCCTGACCCAGGGATTGAAACTGTGTCTCTTACATCTCCTGCATTGGCAGGTAAATTCTTTAACCACTAGCACCACCTGGAAAGCCCATGTGCGTATGGAGAGAGATAAGGCAGTTTAAAAGTTTCAGTATGAAAATATTACCTACCTTCTTTATAACATTTAGACTTATGCCATGAACTGTGCTAAGAACTTTACATAGTCTTTCTTCAAAAATGCAATAGTTCCATCGGTACAGATTCAGCTTCAGAGGAGGAAAGCAAGATCTAGAGTGGGTAAATAATTTGCCCACTGTCAGATAGTTGATAAGAGGTAGAAGGGAGCCTTGAACCCAGGGTTTTCTGACTCCAAAGCTCAGCTTCTCTACTACCATGCAATCTTCCATGTACGTGTGAGAAAAAGAAATATGACACTCTAAGATGATAAATTATTGGAAATGTTATTGACACTGATTTTGGTAAATAGGAATTCTATGTTTAGCCCTCATACTGCATACCGCAAGGATAGTTTCATTCTCATTGGTGTCTCATTAAAGAACAGTAGAAGTATACTGTTTTCTTTAAATAAGAATGTGATTAAACAAGGTTGAATCATTGGGTAATACTAGAGTATTTAAAATGGTTGTTCATTATTCTTAGACCACCACAGTGATTAGTTTCAGATGAAAGGGATGAAAAAATTCAGAGCTCATTCTCAAATAGCCATAGGTCTGGGTTTTCTCTCCTTACTAGAATTTTCCACTCAAGATAGCTGGTTATTCCTTAAAAATGCATTTCAGTATACAGTAGGTGCAGACAAATACTTTTTGACTCCACTTATATGAGATATTTCAAATAGTCAAATAAATAGAGCCATAAAGTGTTAATACATGGGTAGATGCCAGAGGCTGGGGTGGGGTGAGGAGGAGGGGGAATGGGGACTTAGTGTTTAATGGGGACAGAGTTTCAGTTTAGGAAAACTTGGAAGATGGATGATGGTGAGTTGCACAGCCATGTGACACTTAGTGCCACTGAAATGTACAGTTAAATATGGTTAAAATAGTGTGTTTTATATTATGTAATTTTTACCTCGATAAAAAGTTTTTAGAAAGATATCTGGTAATTTTCAGTGTTTTTCTGGGCGTAGTAATCCACAAGGAAGTGGATTAATGGTTCATGACACATTTCCATCATTGGTGCCTCTTTAGCCATCTTTATTCATATAATTATTAATTTACAGTAATAATGTAATAAGCACTCATAACCCAGTATCAAAACTGGGTTCTTAACAATAGCTTACACATGTGTGATCCTCTGTGTACCATCCTATTCCAACCTCGAGTGACTTCTATCCTGAATCATTTCTTGTATTTTTGAGTAGTTTCATCTGTACAATCTTAAAGAGTGTGCATGTATGTTTCCCCTCACTTTTTATTAAAAATTTTAAAATTTCCTTTATCTTAGGGCTTTATCTCTGCAGGTGGTGCAGAGATAAAGAATCTGCCTGCCAGTGGGGGTGACATGGATTTGATCCCTGAGGTAGGGAAAATCACCTAGAGGAGGAAATGGCAACCCTCTCCAATATTCTTGCCTGGAAAATTCCATGGACAGAGCCTGGCAGGCTACACTCCGTGGGTTCACAAAAGAGTTAGACATGGCTGACTGATCGAGCACTTGTATCTTTTCTCTCTCCTTCTCTTCCTCCTTAGACTGTGTAACTGAGCCCAGAAAATGTCAGCGGATAGTGGGGATGTGCTGGTCAAGAGTTGTCTGTCTGGGAATTCCCTGGCAATCAATCCAGTGGTTAAGACTCCAAGCTTTCCCTATAGGGAGGAAGTATGGGTTGGATCCTGGATCGGGGAACTAGGATTCTGCATGCCCTGCATAAAAACAAAAATGAAAAACCCAGCTCTTCCATGCTGCTCTTTAGTCCAGCACTTTCCATGAGTCTCCTGGTGATTTACAGTTGTTTAGTTTAAGACGACAAGAATGCCAAGTATGAGGGCCTGAAGACAGAGACAGGCTATCTCTGAATCCACAGGGATGGGACAGGGCTTAGCACATGGGAATGGTCCAGTAAATGATTCTGTAGTGAAACAGAGATAAGGTAGGGCAAGAATGGTATATACATACTGATGACAAAGACATACTGGCTATTTAAAAAGATTGAAGATAGAAGGCAAGGTTATCGAAGGAATTTGGGGGGAAAAAGTTCATTAGGTTATTTTACAGAAGTAAAAAGGGTGTGATTCATTATTCACACAGATACAAAAGTCAGACAGGAAGCATGTCTTGTTATACATGCATAAATTTGTATGACTTCTGCTGCTGCTGCTGCTAAGTCGCTTCAGTCGTGTCCGACTCTGTGCGACCCCATAGAGGGCAGCCCACCAGGCTTCCCTGTCCCTGGGATTCTCCAGGCAAGAATACTGGAGTGGGTTGCCATTTCCTTCTCCAATGCATGAAAGTGAAAAGTGAAAGTGAAGTCGCTCAGTCGTGTCCGACTCTTCACGATCCCATGGACTGCAGCCTACCAGGCTCCTCTGTCCATAGGATTTTCCAGGCAAGAGTACTGGAGTGGGGTGCCATTGCCTTCTCCGTGTATGACTTCTATGAGGTGTTTAATATTTTTGGCAATACTTTTTCTTTTGAAACTCTTTTAAAAACTACATCTTTCAAAAAATTTTTTTTAATTAAAAAAAAAAAAAGACATATCTTTCTCATTACCACAAGAAAACTCTCTTGTGGTTTTCCTCTTACCACTGGTTTCTGCTTTCCAGTCTCCTTCACTGGCTGATTTCCTTTCTCTCCATCATGGTTCCCAAGGTTCCATCTGGGCATTCACTTCTCACTCTATCCTCTTTCTTTGCAGTCTCATTGAACTCGAAGGTGACCAAGTGCATATTTCTAATCCGCACTTCTCTTCTGAGGGCCAAACTCACTTCTACTGGACATTTCCACCTGGATTTCCCACTGGCATCTTAACCTCTAATATCTTTCTCAACCAGATATTGTTTCTTCATTTCACCCACTCTGAAAGTTGTGATGTTCTACATTCCTTCCTAACCATGTCTAATTCGATATGTACAGTCTACCTTCCCTACCTTTTCTTTTCTTTCCATTCCTATTGCTACTCCCTCAGCTTATGTCCTTATCACTTTTTTTTTTTAGTATTTATTTATTTGTCTCTAGGTCTTAGCTGCAGCATGCAGGATACTCAATCTTTGTTGCAGTACCATAGATCTTTAGTTGTGACATGCAAACTCTCAGTTGAATCATGTGAGATCTAGTTCTCTGTTGTCATTAGTCACTAAGTTGTCTCTGACTCTTTTGCGACCCCATGCCTGCCGGGCTCCTCTGTCCATGGGATTCTCCAGGTAAGAATATTGGAGTGGGTTGCCATTTCCTTCTCCAGGGGATCTGACCCAGGGGTCTAACCCAAGTTTCCTGCATTGCAGGTGGATTCTTTACCACTGAGCCACCTAGGGAATAGTTCTCTGACCAAGAATCCCTTCCAGGCCCTCTGCACTGGGAGCTCAGAGCAACTGGACCACCAGGTAAGGCCCTCTGTCCTCATACTTCTTGATTATCATTTCAATAACTGCCTGGTTGTTCTCCCTCCAATGTCTCCTCTATCTCTATAGCCATGTTAGTACTTTCTTTAAAATTGTTCAGTAGCTCTTTGTCATAGAGATCATAGAGCCTAAACTGATTAGCCTGGCATTCTCCTTTCTTTACAGTACAATTCCAGTCTATCTAACCTATCACATCTCCTGATAGCCCTGATGCTTCATGCTGTGCTATATCCCGTAGCGTCAAACAACTTGGGATTCTTCAGTCACATTGTATTGCATTCTTTCTGGAAGGACTATCTGCTTTTTTTTAAAATATATATATATATTTTTTAAGATTTATTTTATTTTTGGCTGTGCTGGGTCTTCATTGCTACTTGTGGGCTTTCTCTGGTTGTGGTGAGCAGGAGATACCCTCTGAGCTCTGGTGGGCAGGCTTCTCCCAGCAGTGGCTTCTCTTGTTGCAGAGCACAGCTGTAGATGCACGGGCTTAAGTAGCTGCAGTGCATGGGCTTGGTTGCTCTGCTGCATGTGGGATCATCCCAGACCAGGGATCTAACCCATGTCTCCTGCATCAGCAGATGGATTCTTAACCATTAGACCACTAGGGAAGTCCCTGGAATGACTATCTCTTTTACCTATAATTCGTTGAATGAGAAAGGTCTACAATATTCTGGCTAAGAGGAGGAGAAAGGCCCAGTCTTAGTTGGTAGTAATGGAAGGAATGAATTCAGTAATTTCTTTTTCTTTTTTCTCTCTTTTTTTTAAAATTATTTTTTAAATGTTTGGCTGCATGGTACAATAGCATGTGAATCTTAGTTCCCCAGTCAGGGATTGAATCCCTTATGTTGGAAGCAGGAGCCTTAAACCACTGACTATCATGAGAGTTCTGAACTCAGCCATTTCAAGAGAAACTGAAAGTCAGCCAGAACAGAGAAACAGCAGCCTTAAAAAGTTGAAGGTAAACCAATGAAAGGAAATAGAACAACTAGTTAAAGTTTCACTGTCCATTATCAGGTTCTGGTTGACCCTGGTGATAGGATCATGAATTTAGGGTAATTATATCATAATGAGAAAACTTACATGCAAATAAAGCAGTCATTAGGGATCCTGGCCTAGTTAGCATTCTTTGGAAGAAAGTCAGGGGATAGTTTTGGGAGTGGTCTGTGCTTTAAACAAAGAATGAAGTCATGGAGGAGAAGAAAAGGGTTTATGTACATACAGGATTAAAAAGCCCATGCTAGGGAGAGTGTTCCGGTTCCATACACCTGTGTTTTCCTCACTGTTTTTGATCAGATGCTGTAAACAAAGCATGTGGTTATAAATATCTCTCAGAGTCTGTTCATATGTTTCTGTTTGGAAGGAAATCCTAGTAATCAAGAAGTTAGACTGGAGGAACTTCTCTGGTGCTCTAATGGTAAAGAGTCTGCCCTCCAAATGCAGGGGATCACAGGTTCAATCCCTGGTCAGGAAGTAAGAGGTCACAGGCCACAAGGCATGCTCAAAAAGTTAAAAAAAAAAAAAAAAATATATATATATATATATATGGAATAGATTGGAAAAAATGGTGGACACATGCTGTCTCCCAGGAATCTGCAACAATCTAGGCAGTTTCCTGTGTTTCCCTGGTGGCTCAGATGGTAAAGAATCTGCCTACAATGCAGAAGGCCAGAGTTTGATCCCTGGATCAGGAAGATTCCCTGGAGAAGAGAATGGCTACCCACTCCAATATTCTTGCCTGGAGAATTCCGTGGACAGAGGAGCCTGGTGGGCTAGAGTCGATGGAGTCACTGAGAATCAGATGCAACTGAGCGACTAACACTTTCTCATCACTTTCAGGCAGTTTCCTAGATTGGGTTGCTCTTCCTGTCCTGTCATTACTAAGCCAGGAAGGGGTGAAGGGGTGTAGAGGGCAGGGTTAAATTCATCTAACCCTATCCTTGGGGTTAGAGCAAGGAGACAATCTATGAGGAACAAATGGTATCTCCACAAAGTGTAATCCTAATTTTTTTTTTTTTTTTTTTAAAGAGAAGGCTGAGAGGGAAGGGAAGGGAAAAGAGAGTCAGTTTCTTATGTACCAAAATGGTATCATCTCCCATATACTGCTATATGAGAAAACAAGATGCAGAACATAAGTATGCAATGCTAGTTTTGAGGTAAGAAGTGGGAAAATAAGAATATATATGGAGCATTTGCTAATAGGTAGTTAGAATAAGGAAAAGGAGTCCAAAATGGCGGTGGCTAAAAGACAAGGAAGGGAAAAGCCTGCAAAAATAGAACAGAGGAAGGTCAAAGGAAGGTCCAAGGACCGGAGTGAGAACTTCAGGCAGAACCACTCCTGGCTAAGCCCAATTTGCATAGGACAGGCCCAGGAGGAAGGAAAAAAAACATATAAAAAGAGGAGCCAAAGAGCTCTCTCTCTCTCTCTCCCTCTCTCCCCCTCTCTCTCCCCCTCTCTCTCCCTCTCTCCCCCTCTCTCTCCCTCTCTTCTTTCTCTCCCTCTCTCTCCCTCTCCCGCGTGCTGGGGCGCTCTTCTCTTCGTGTCTTTGGGTCAACATGCCCTCACGCCTCGAAGATGGATTTTCCTGCTATTATCTAAACAAAATAGAGTGGTAACACGGAGCTGTAACACTGATTTGGCTATGAGCTATAACACGGTCCGTTCGAGACCTGAGAGCTATAACACGGTCTATCCAAGACCCGAGAGCTGTGATACGCAGAGGGGGGCTTTAATGTCCGTCACTCCAGATCTTTGTTGTGATGAGACAGAACCGAAGAGCATACACTTGCCTGACAAGCCTATAAAGTTACATAATAACATAATCAAAATGATTTTCTATGAAGGGAGGAACTGAGAAACTAGATGGAGACAGAGTGTTAGCGAGGTATCTTCTTATGATTTCTATATGGTTTTGCTATTTGAAACATGCAATTGTTTTATCTACTGAACAATTGTTCCGTTCAGAAAAATTATCAGACCATTGGCAGGAAGAGATGTTCATCACAGTATTGATTCTAATAGAACAAAGGAAAATAACTCTGACAGGCAATCAACTAGATACAATGTATGCAATTATATAATGAATACATGGAACTGTAAAGAGTTACGGTGTAAATACATAATTATTGAGAGTAATGGGAAAGTATGATACCAAATAGTAAGCCTAATATGATCTGTATACCAGGAAATAAAAAACTGTGGAACAATGTGTACCTAAGTGTTCATTTGAGACTATAGGTGACTTATGTTTAACTTTTGTTTTTCTTTTTTTTTTAAGGTAAGAATGGATTTCTTTAGAGAGAAACACACTCCACAAACAGAATGTGGGCCGTTGCAGAGGGTGAGGCCTAATCTTTGTTTTCTAATGTGGTTAAGTAATGAGTTAGTTTTTTATGTATTAAAGAGGGAAGGAGAGATAAATTAGGAGTTTGGAATTAATTCATGCGTACTACTTTATAAACAACAAGGACTTACTGTATTAGCACAGGAAACTATACTCAATATCTTAAAATAACCTATGCTGTAGGGGAAAAGAATCTGAAAAAGAATATATACAGATGTATGTATAATTGAATCACTTTGCTGTAACTTGAAACTAACACAACCTTGCAAATTAACTATATTTCAATTAAAATGCATAAATAATGTTGACAAATTTTTAAAAATTAGGCATAAAATAAAGTTTAAAAAATATCACCTTTCACTATCCCTGTCTCTACTCATTAAGTAGGACATTCTTTCATATTTTGTATCTGCTGCTGCTGCTAAGTCGCTTCAGTCGTGTCCGACTCTGTGCGACCCCATGGACTGCAGCCTACCAGGCTTCTCCATCCATGGGATTCTCCAGGCAAGAACACTGGAGTGGGGTGCCATTTCCTTCTCCAATGCATGAAAGTAGAAAGTGAAAGTGAAGTTGCTCAGTCGTGTCTGACTCTTAGCGACCCCATGGACTGCAGCCTACCAGGCTCCTCCATCCATGGGATTTTCCAGGCAACAGTACTGGAGTGGGGTGCCATTGCATTCTCCATATTGTTTTTTTTTTTGTATCAAGTAGTGGTAATAGAAGCACTGACATTTACTGAGTGTTTCCCATGTCCAAGGCATTACTGTTAATGCCTTACTTAAAGCACTTACTGTTAAGTGCTTTATAAGGATTATAAGTTAGTAATCAAAATAACATTATAAGGTTCTGAAATATTATATGAATTACTAGATTTCCATTCTACAGGTAAGGATCCCAAGGCAAGGGTAAGTCTCTAGCCCAAGTAACCTTGATAATAATCAGTGATCAGTAATTAATGGTGAGTGTCGAACTTAGTCTGACTCCAGAGCTTATGATCTCATCTCTGTGCTGTCATAGTATATGTACCTTTGTTGGGGTCTTAGCTCTCTTTGTTATAACAATCTTGGCACCCCTGGTGCTTTCTTTAGCAGTTCTTCAGTTCCTACAAAATAGTTCAGAGCTTGATTTTTAACACACAGCTAAGTGTTTGTTGGATAAATGAATGCATTTTTTCTACGCCAGAGTAGAAGTTGTCCAACTTAACATGTCTCTGGATATTATGGAGTGCAGCAGTTCCTAATCATATTGGTTGGTTGCCTTGCAGGAATATCTGTCTTTCCAGATACATCTCTGTGAATTCCATGTTTCTGATAGTCATGCATTCCTGTACTGTGCAGTTGAAGAGTATTTTTTTCATTCTATCACTAAGCCTGTGGAGGAAAATTGATAAAATGTGTATTTGGTACCTATTAATAGTATGTAAGAGACTGTCCTGAGCACCAGATGTACAAGGCTTATAAAACCATCAGTTGTCAAGACAGAGAAAGAAAAACATCATATGATATCACTTATACATGGAATCTAAAAAATGATACAAAAGAACTTATTCATAAAAACAGAATAGACTCATAGGCATAGAAAACAAACTTATTGATTACTCAAGGGGAAAACACCCACTCCAGTGTTCTTGCCTGGAGAATCCCAGGGACAGGTGAGCCTGGTGGGCTGCCATCTATGGGGTCTCACAGCATCAGACACGACTGAAGCGACTTTGCAGCAGCAGCAGCAGCAAACAGGATAGCTAGGGGAGTAGGGATAAGTTAGGAGCTTGGTATTAACTTATACACACTACAATATATAAAATAGGAAAACAACAAAGACATAGTGTATAGCACAGGGAACTATACTCAATATCCTATAATAACCTATTATGGAAAAGAATATATATATACATACACACACACATATATATATACACACATATATATATGTGTGTGTGTGATTCACTTATACACACATATACACTCTACCCTTGAAACTAATACAACATTGTAAATCAACAATACTTCAATTTTATGTATGGCAAAACCAATACAGTATTGTAAAGTTAAAAAAAAAAAAAAGTCAGGTGTAAGGAACTCATAGTCAGAGGCAGAAGGCAGGGGAGGGAGTTTTCCTAGTCGTCACTCATTTACAACAGAGAGAAAAGTACATGTACTCAGAGAGGCAGAGGATAAACACCTCCCTCTGCCTGGGACTGGAACATCCCGGAAGACTTTCCAGAGGAGGTGGCAGTCACTGAACTAAGTTTTCATGGACAAGTAGGGATGAGGCTAACAGTAAGGGGTAGATGGATAATACTTTTAACAAGAGCTTGATGTCAAGACAAGTCCGTTCACAATTTTGAGAAAAGACTTCTCTGAGAAGAATCTTAATAATATATGCGGATGTGTCAATTAAAATAGAAAAGTGGAGATTTAGAAATTGTGTGTCAGGGAAAATAAAAGAAATTGTGTGCACATAGAAATGTGTGTGTGTGTGTGTGTACACATGCAATGGTGAGCCTATGTGATTGTGCAAGATCAGAGTGAAAAGGAAATTACATTTAGTAGAGAACCAGGTCTTATTTCAGATCACATCTCTTTTCTGACATTTATAACAGTAATTGCAGTAATTGTGACCAGGCCAGCCTCCTGCGCGTTGGCTTGGGCACATGAATTCCTTTCTCTGACTCCTATAGCTTGGTGCAGAATCAGAGTGATTTCCTCGTGATGACTCGTAACTCAGTGACCAGGAAAAAATTAACAGGCTTCACAATAGGTCAATATTTTATCCAGAGAAAAGTTTAACCCTTGCAGATTTATCAGACCAAATAAATATATGACCAAATATATTCATGACATTAGCAAAGAAAGTAGGCTCATAATTCATGGTCTCCAGAAGCTGAGGCCAAAGCAAAATTTTTCTAGGTGCTTCAGTAGGTAACCAGGTGGGGACCCAGGAAAAAATATCCTGAAAAGAGACTGATCTGGGATTTCCCCTGTGGTTCAGAGGCTTAGACTTCGTGCTCCCAGTGCAGGGGGACTGGATTCTATCCCTAGTCAGTAAACTGGATTCCATATGCTGCGACTAAGAGTTCACACGCTGCAATTAAAGATCCCACATGCCTCAACTAAGACAGCTAAATAAATAAGTTTTTGAAAGACTGAGCTTATCTAGTCAAATCACCCAATTAAAAAAAGACAACTGCTTTAATTTCAATTTACATACTGAAAACCAGTTACATACTGAAAACCATACTCCATATTTCTTTATCTCAATCCCTTTGCTTTGCTTGTGAAGTAGAGGAAGAAGTAGAAGAACTAATTAGAAGTTAATTAAATTTCAGGCAGTTTTAATTAAGGAGTTAAAAAACAATTAAGATAAACTTAGAAATGTTACCTAACTAATTAGAAGAGCAATAAAAATTAGCAAAGTCATCCAATAAACCTATATTTTACCTGCAAATTTTTACATCATCACTATCTAATAAAGTGGACAAAATAATTGGGGGTGGGGTACGAAGGAATTATATTTAAGTATGAACAATTCAAGCGAAAGACACCAGAGTTGGATGAAATCAGATTTTTATTCTTCTGTACCTTTAGTAAACTGTATTCAAAACTCTCTTAATTGAACATCTGGTAGCCATGGTTGATTCTAGACAGAAAGTATTAATAGATAGATCTTTATGTTAAATACACAGTGCATCCTTGGAACACATTAAGTGCTAGTCTCTTGAATCTCTCATCACACAAGGTTATAGAGAAGTTCATTACAGGGCTTCTTTTATAATGACTAGCTTTTAACCTTTGCTAGTTAAATGATGAAATGGTACTGGTGATTCAGAATCAGTGTAATTCACGTTTGATGTGCAGAGTGGTTGGTTAAATAGTACATTTCCCATCCCAGGACTATATATATTCTTGTGTACCACTCCTTGCAAGGCTAGAATTGCTGACCTGAAGATAGCCATTGCCCACCCACTGGAAAAGAACAAGGTGACTGGATTTCAGAGCACTAAGTTCCTTTAGACAGAGAAGATGGGGGTTGTCTATCTGACCTGTTTACTTGATGTTACTTTGAGTCCAGCCATCAAGTCTTCATCTGGTCAACAACAGCTCACCACTCCCAGTTCTCCCAGTCACTTATAGTTGGCCTCACTTGGACTTGGTAGAAGTCAAAGAAACAGTTTTGCTGTCTGCAAACATGAGGTTTTCACTAGGGAAGACTGATACCTAAGATGTAACTGAGGTGGGCGCTGTCAGTGCATCCTATCCAAGAGCAGCGTTTCCTGACCTCAGCACTATTGACCTCTGGAGCCTGATAATTTCTTGTGGAGGGCTGTCCTGTGCACTAGAGGTTGGTCAGCAGTGTTCCCGGCCTTTCCTCATTACATGCCAACAGGAACCGTATAGCCTGTGACAATTAAAAATGTCTCCAGACATCACTACATATGCCCCGGGGAACAAATAACCCCTAGTTGAGAATCGGAATCTTCGATCCACGTCCTATTAGGTGGAGGCTCCCAGGACCCTAGTGCTGTGTGTGCTTAGCTGCTCAGTCATGTCCGACTCTTTGCGACCGCATGGACTGTAGCCCACCAGGATCTTCTGCCCATGGGGATTCTCCAGACAAGAATAGTGAAGCTGGGTTGCCATGCCCTCCTCTAGGGGATCTTCCCCACCCAGGGATCGAACCCAGGTCTCCCACATTGCAGGAGGATTCTTTACCAGCTGAGCCACCAGGGAAGCTCAAGAATACTGGAGTGGGTAGCCTATCCCTTCTCCAGGGGATCTTCCCAGCCAGGAATTGAACCGGAGGTAGATTGAACATTGCAGGCAGATTCTTTACCAGCTGAGCTACTAGGGAAGACCCCCAGGACCCTAGATCCATGTCCTAATAGGTGGAAGGTGGAATTCTTGCTCCCTGGTAAGTGTGAAGAATCTTAGTATCTTATCTTGTGACCTAAGAAGAGAAAGGCATCCTCCCCTACTGCACTTCATAGCCCCCATGTAAGCTGAACTCAAGCCAGCCTCCAACAGGAAGCTCCTAAATTGTTTCTTCTCAAGTTTGATAAATCTCTGCTGATGTCACCCTGCAAGCAGTCAGGGTTGTTTTTTTTTTTAATATTTATTTATGTGGCTTCACTGGGTCTTAGTTGCAGAATGTGGGATCTAGATTGAACCAGGGCTCCCTGCATTCATTGTTGCTGTTCAGACACTCAGTTGTGTCTGACTCTTTTCGACCCCATCGATTCCAATATGCCAGGCTTCCCTGTCCTTCACTGTCTCCTGGAATTTGCTCAAACTCATGTCCATTAAGTCAATGATGCCAACCAACCATCTCATTCTCTGCCCACCCCTCTTCTTTTGCCTTCAATCTTTCCCAGCATGAGAGTCTTTTATGAGTCAGCTCTTCCCATCAGTTGGTCAAAGTATTGGAGCTTCAACATTAGTCCTTCCACTGATTTTTCAGGGTTGTTTTCCTGTAGAATTGACTGGCTTGATCTCCTTGCTGTCCAAAGGACTCTCAAGAATCTTCTCCAGCATCACAGATAGAAAGCATCAATTCTTTGGCACTTAGCCTTCTTTATGGTCCACTTGGAGTCTTAGCTACTGAACCACAGTGAAGTCCCTCAGTTTCTCTTGTAATGATTTTGCTGCTTGGGACTCCATCTTCCTTTCCTTGCTCTTTCGTGAATTTTTTTTTCAGGTTTCTACGTTTACTGGGATGCAAGATTTTTTCCTATATATTCCATGTCTCCCTGTCATGTGGGTTGAAATTATTCTCTTTGCTGTCACCCCAAACCACACAGTCTTGAATCCTTCTGAATTCTCTCCATGGTATTGTCCATATGATTTTATCCTTTGCTGATTGCTTCTTCTATGACAATTGCATATCCTATATCCTTGAAGTCATAGTCTAGACCAGTGCTCTCCATCCCAAAGCACCCAAGAAGAAAACCCTTAGATGTAATTATGTCCATGGTCATTCTCAACTTGGGAAGCAAACCTTGATCTTGCCTTTTTCTCCTGCCCATCCACCCCATTCATCCCAGAGAAGTCTGGCATTGACTTAAGGAATTGGTTCTCACCCTGGACCTGACATCATCAGGGGCTATTGATACAGATTGCTGGGCCCCAACCTCAGACTTTGGATATGGTCAGGGGTGAGGTGCAATGATTTGCAATTGTAGTAAGTTCCAGGTGATCTTATCTAATGGTCCAGACACCACAACTTGAGAACCACTGCCCTTAGGTGTGATGGCAGAGGAAAAAGCCCTCCTGGTGAATCTGGTTGGGTGGGGTGCCCAGTTAGTGCAGAATCACTGGTTAATTTTTCCTTTTTCCCCCAAAGATCAATGTTTCTTGACAAGTTCCATATCACCAGCAATGCCAGCTGAGCTTGTAAGGAACTGTGAGAAAGCTTCCATACCTCAAGGAACAAAGGTAGTAGGCTCAAACAAAAATACCCAGCATTTATATTTAAAATGGAGAGCCAACAAAGACCCTCTGTATAGCACAGGGAACTCTGCTCAATATTATGTAACAACCTTAATGGGAAAAGAATTTGAAAAAGAATAGATACAGGTATATGTAGAACTGAACTACCTTGCTATACACCTGAAGCTAACATAGCCTTGTTAATCAACTACACTCCAATATAAAATAAAATGTTTTTTAAAAAAGGTACAAGCCTTCAGTTGTATAACAAGCAAGCGACAAGAATGTAACATACAGCATAAGGAAGATGATGGTCAATTATATTGTAATAACTTTGTATGGGGACAGATGATTATACACGGTTACTATTACGGTGATCACTTCAAAGAATGCCAATGTCAAATACTATGTAGTACACCTGAAACTAACATAATTGCTATGTCCCTTCAGTCGTGTCCGACTCTGTGTGACCCCATAGACGGCAGCCCACCAGGCTCCCCCATCCCTGGGATTCTCCAGGCAAGAACACTGGAGTGGGTTGCCATTTCCTTCTCCAATGCATGAAAGTGAAAAGTGAAAGTGAAGTCGCTCAGTCGTGTCCGACTCTTAGCGACCCTGGGGACTGCAGCCCACCAGGCTCCTCCGTCCATGGGATTTTCCAGGCAAGAGTACTGGAGTGGGTCGCCAGTGCCTTCTCCAGAAACTAACATAATACTGTGCATCAAATGTATTTCAATTAAAAATAAATATATATCTAAATAAATACAGCACAACAATCAGATACACTTCAGTTTCTTCACCCACAGGTGGATTTCGAGCTGTGCTGGCTTTTCAAAAGGAGATACTTTGCCATATTCTTTCTATGAAAGAGATAATATTTGCTAACATTGAAACTTCTAGATATTTATTAGTCAATTAGTTTCAGAAATAGGGGAGAGAACAGGAACCTTCGAATGGGAGTACCTGGGCTCTAGTCTGGGTTGCCTCATGACATTTTACAAATACTCAGTCTTCTCATCTGTATGGTGAGGGACCTACATCTCTTCTCAGAGGGCCCTTGCAGTGCTATGATTCTAGAAACACTTCCTTAAAAAGGAAGGAAGCTTATAGGATCCTACTGATTCAAACATTCCCAATTTGATGTGCCAAAGGTCTGGTCTTGATGTGCCTAGCTGGTCTCCCTTGGTAGGCTCAAATGAGTCTGCAGCATCACTCTTAAAAATGAGGCCATTCATGGAATGTTTTAACATATCCATTATGGTAGGCTGAATAATGCTCCCCCCCACCCACCGCCGAAATGTCCAGATGCTATTCCTGGTAAATGTGAATATTATATGGTAATGGGAACTTTGCAGATATGATTAAGTTAAAGAATTCTGAGATGGGGAGATTAGCCTAGATTATCCGGGTGGGCCCTAAACGTAATTACAAGTGTGCTTGTAAGAGGGAGACAGAAATGTGATGACAGAAGTGGAGATGGCCATGCGGTGGCAGAAGCTGGGGGAGGAAACGTGACCTGATGTGAGGACATGAACTGAGGAATCAGGACAGCCTCTAGAAGCTGGAGAAGGCAAGGAACAGATTCTCACCTGGAGCCTCCCCCTGACACTTGGCATTTCTACCCTGCTGATACCTTGGTTTTCCTCCCTTAAGACTCATTTCAAACATCTGCCCTCCAGAACTGCAAAAGAAAAAAAAAAACGTATGCTGTTTTGAGCCATCAAATTTGTGGTAATTTGTTTCACAGCCGTGAAAACACTAATATCTTTTTATGGAGCGCCTCCTATGGGGCAGGTACTTTACACACAGTATCTCTAATTACTGCAGTACCAAAGCAGTGTGGATATTATATTATCTTCTAATACATACATAAGTTAACTGAGGCTCAGAGAGGCAGACTATTATAACCCAAACCATACACGTAATCAGTGATGGAACCCGGATTCAAGCCGAGGTCTGCCTGATGCCAAAGTCTTTCCCTTTTGTTATATGTTTCTGACCACAAGAAAAATGTACTGCAAGTACTTAGCACCATGTTTGGCATATGGCTAGGTCTTGATTAATGTTAGCTTTTATTATTGTCATTATATGTCTGTGTCTTTGCCTACAGCTGCCAGCTCAAGTGTACATGGAGCATAATCACCCTACAGCCAGGGTGGCCTAGGGCCCAGCAGACGGGAAGGGTCTCTTTGGCCTTTCCATAACCCATGTGCCTGGAGAGCTTCAAAGCCACAGAGATGCTGTTCTATTTCCACATATCCCTCCTTCCACATATCCCACTGTCTCTTTCTTTATTTTTTGTTTTTGAGATTTTTTTTGATGTGGACCATTTTTAAAGTCTTTATTGAATTTGTTTACAATATGGCTTCTGTTTTATGTTTCAGTTTTTTATCTGCAAGGCGTGTGGGATTTTAGCTCCTTGAACAGGGATTGAATCTGCACTCCCTGCACCGGAAGGAGAAATCTTAACCACTGGACCACCAGGGAAGTCCCTCCCACTGTTTCTAGAAATGAGAAAAGAAAAGGAGCTACAGCCAAAAGGAGAATGAGTGGGAAAATGTACACAGAGAGAAGACCTCTACGACTGAGCCTCTTTAAGCTGGTATCCTGCTAAATTGATTCCTTCTCTGCCTCCCTTTAAAGGTCCTCAGATAGACCTCTGCGCCTGCATTGACACTCTCCTGGAAACTCCACATCCTTACTTTCAGCCTCATACATGCTTCTGTCTGAGAAGCAGAGGGACTGAAGAGCAGTGGGATATAGGTAGAAAGTGAGAGAACCCTCTCCTAAAAACAAATACCTCTTCTTGTTTTCTTCTTCCATCTCAGTACTGGAAAACCTCAACATCAGTTTATATCAATATATCAAAAAGAAGATATTTTCATGTGAAGAGATGTAAAATTTGAAGTGCGACAAAATGTTCTTATTATGGTGTGAGAAAACAGGTCCCTAAGAGATCTGAGCAGATAAAGCAAGTGTGTGACATGCATGGTTCCTTTCCCCCAGCTCTGCCCTGTGGCAGGCATCACTAGTTGATCACAGCACTCTTCTCTACTGAACCCCGAGCAATTAATTAGAGATGACACTATAAAGGACACTTACTTGAGACTTCCCTGGTGACCCAGCGGTTAACACTCTGAGCTTCCAGTGCAGGGGGTGCAGGTTTGATTCTTGGTCAGAGAACTAAGACCCCATGTGCCACATAGTGTGGTCCCAAAAAGAAAAAAAAAAGACACTTATTTGGCATGCTTGCAATATGACATAGCTTTGAAGATTGGGAACTCTGAAAACTCTTCCTCAGTTGCAATTCACTTATCAATTTTCTGAATTCTTTCTGAATTCTACCCCTCTATTAAAGTCCAGGTCTCCTCCTACCCACTCTGGGGAACCTCCTTAATCATGCTTATGTTAAGCTTCCCTAAATTCCTCTCCTTAGCTACTGATATATTCTGGAGAGGATCCAGATTTTGTGGGGACTGAAACTTGACAACAGCATTGTAATGTTTTCTATAGAGAAACTGGAAAGACTATATATTATTTTCATTTTTAACGAGACCTTTGAAGAATGGCACTTTACGAGTTAAACCATTTCAGCAAGCTTGCTTCTCTAAACAAGAGAATTTTAGCCACATCAAGTTTGGGCTGTTGCTTTCAAGGGTATTATTCTTTAAGTGGAACATATCATCATCTTTGGTCATTGAACTAACTGGCCAAACACAGTTGGTGTATTTTGTTTTCCTCTGCTTATGTCCTTGGGGTTATAAGTTAGGGATGTGAATGGAACAACACAGATCAAATACTTCCCTAACCAAATGCTATGATGTGTCTTATGGGAAATAACCTCAGTCAGTCCAGGGAAGTGGTTTAACTGTGAAGAAGAACATGAGATTTTTGTTGACAAGCACTCATTCAGCAGATACTGATAAATATCAATATTTGAGTCTTTACTATATGCCAAACACTACTGAATACTCTGATGATATAGTGGTGAATAAGACAGAAAGATATTCCTGCTTCTATGGAAATTGCATTCTGGGAGGACAGATAGGCACTGAACAATAGCCTAAAAAAATTCCCATAGTAATGAGAGCTATGCAGAAAAGAAAATAGTTGATGATAAGGCATAGACCAGTCAATTCTAAAGGAAATCAACTATGAATATTTTTTGGAAGCACTGATGCTGAAACTGAAGCTCCAATACTTTGGTCACCTGATGCGAAGAACTGACTCATTGGAAAAGACGCTGATGCTGGGAAAGATTAAAGGCAGGAGGAGAAGAGGACAACCGAGGAGAGGATGGTTGGATGGCATCACCCACTCAATGGACTTGACTTTGAGCAAGCTCCGAGAGATGGTGAAGGATAGGGGAGCCTGGTGTGCTGCAGCCCATAGGGTCCCAAATGGCCAGACATAACTTATTGACTGAACAACAACAAGGCATAGATTGGATAATCAAGGAAGATTTCTGGGGGAAAATGATCCTGAGGCTAAGACGAGAAGGAGGCAACTGTGAAGACCTGGAGGAAGGGCAGAGAAGATGCTCCAGGCAAAGGAAGCATTGTGTGCAGAGATCATAAGGGCGTTAGGATCTGGGCATGTCTCAGAAAGAGAACTGAGGCTGTGGAAGCTGGGACCTGCAGGGGGAAAGGGCAGAGAGTGAGGTCAGTCAGGCAGGCAGAGGGAGTGACCATGTCAAGCTTTGCAGGCAGGATCAGGAATTTGGTTTTAACTCCAAAAGCAATAGAAGCCACTGGAGGGTTTTAAGCAAGACAGTCAAGGATCTAATTTACATTTTGTTTTTTAAGCTGGGCCACTTGGCTTCTGAGATTTTAGCAGGGATCAAACCTGGGCCCACGGCAGTAGTGAAAGCATAGAGTCCTAACCACTGGGTTGGCAGAGAATTGCCTAATTTACATTTTTAAAAGAACATTCTTGATGCAGTGAGAAGAGTGAATTATAGGGAGGAGAGAGGGCAACAAGGAAACCTGGTTAGGATTGAAGGACAGTATTCTGGGCAAGAGACGGTGGCCTCAGAACAAGAATGGGGCTATTGCACAGACAGACCAGGCTACTTGACACAAGAGCTAAGAGAAGTCACTCAAGTCAACTTCTGTATGTACTAAGTCGCTTCAGTTGTGTCCAACTCTTTGCAACCCCATGTACTACAGCCCACCAGGCTCCTCTGTCCATGGAATTTTCCAGGCAAGAATACTGGAGTGGGTTGCCACGTCTTCCTTCAGGGAGTCTTCCCGACCCAGGGATCAAACCTATGTCTTTTAGGGTTCTCGCATTGGCAGGTGGGCTCTTTACCACTTTACCTGGAAAGCTTCAAGTCAACTTGAAAGTGAAAGTGTTACTTGCTCAGTTGTGTCCGATTCTTGGTGACCCCTATGGACTGTAGCCCACCAGGCTCCTCTGTCTATGGGGTTTTCCAGAAAAGAATACTGGAGTTGGTTGCCATTTCCTCCTCCAGGGGATCTTCCGGACCCAGGGACTGAACCTAAGTCTCCTGCATTGCACGCAAATTCTTTACTAATTGAGCCAGCAGGGAAGACCAAGTCAACTTTGTAAAGCCTAATTTCCTCACCAATAAAAAGTGGAGAATAATATGCATCTCAGAGATTTGTTGTAGGGGCTAAATGAGATAAAACAGAGTGCCCAGGGAGTACTACATGACAGTTCACAAAACCAAAGGCTAGGGTGCACCAGTCTCCATCAGGAGGCAGCAGACTCGGGCTCCTCTGGCCCCCCACTTGTTTCATTAACAAGTTTCATTGAGCATTGCCATGTCCATGTGTTAGGTATGATTCATTTCATGGAGCAACAGTAAAGTTGGGTAGTTGTAACACAAACCACATGGCCTATAAAATCTCAAATAAGTATTCTCTGCCCTTTACGGAAAAGTTGATTGACCCCTAATTAGAATGAAGAGTAAGAAGAATATAAGAGACATGCTAGTCTATACACCTAGCAGGCCGTGCATTCGGAGAAATGTTAGTGGCATGTCGTGGATGGTATTTTTCAAGTGCTCTGCAAAAGAGAAGGCCCTTGCTGTAAAGAGGTGATTCATAAAGGGATGCAGCTGAAATGAACTTCAAATGTCATTGTTGCATAAATCAGCCAATAAAACCATGTAACATTTATATAGTGCTCCTGTATTTTCATTCTGTTTATCAACACTTTTATTAAAATAATCCACTCTGGATTTATAAACTTAGTGTGAGACAGGATAAGCAATGGAAAAGATATATATCAATAAATTGGAAGAACCATAAACAGAATACAGAGTTCAGCTAGGCGCTCAACAAACATAACTTTAGCCTTCTTTCCTGAGCACCTTTGACTAGAGTCAATACCATTCATTTCACTGGGAATTCGAGTAAGGGTAATAGGAGAAGTTTGCTTTTCTTTATTACTGTGTAGCTGAAAGTCACACATTTATTTCAAATTGCTAACTAGTTTTGCGTCATGTTAACTTTTTATATGTCTTTTTGTGGATTGATATTACTATTATTCACATTGCTGTTATTCAGTCGCTAACTCGTATCTGACTCTTTGGGACCTCACACACTGTATAGTCTGGCAGGCTGCTCTGTCTATGGGTTTCTCCATGCAGGAGTACTGAAGTTGGTTGCCATTTCCTCCTCTAGGGGATCTTCCCGACCCAGGGATTGAACTCCGGTCCCTGCATTGGCAGGCGAATTCTTTATCACTGACCCACCAGGAAAGCCATTATTCATATTACCATCACTTTATTATTTTAAAGCCTCAGACCAAAGTTGCTGCTGCTGCTGCTAACTCGCTTCAGTCATGTCCGACTCTGTGCGATCTCATAGACGGCAGCCCACCAGGCTCCGCCATCCCTGGGATTCTCCAGGCAAGAACACTGGGTGGGTTGCCATTTCCTTCTCTAATGCATGAAAGTGAAAAGTGAAAGTGAAGTCGCTCAGTCATGTCCGACTTCTAGCAAGCCCATGGACTGCAGCCTACCAGGCTCCTCCGTCCATGGGATTTTCCAGGCAAGAGTACTGGAGTGGGGTGCCATTGCCTTCTCCGCAGACCAAAGTAGAGAAGAGGAATTAATGAAAAGTCGTTAAAATCAAAATGTGGAGGTAGAATAGACTTAACCTTTTTAAGTTTTATTTTGTAACTTTACTATGAAGTTTATTATTATTATAAAGATTATTATGATGATAAAGTTTATTAGGCCCATGTCATAAACTACTTTGTGATTGGTTTCTTTTCTCTTTTGCAAATAAAGGGGTTTATTCTCTAACTTTTGAATACATAGCCCTGTAGATTAATGTGACATATAGTTTTAAAATATGAAAATTAAATGTGACTTTAAAAACATCACTTGTAGAAAAATAAACCCCAAATAAATTGATGCATATAATATAACTAATGATCTCCAATTAGGGTCTATTTTCCCTTAGACATCTAAAATGTTTTTGTTAAAGTATAGTTGATGTACAATATTGTGTTAGTTTCAGGTGTAGAGAAAATTGATTCAGTTATACATATATATATATATTCAGATTTTCCATTACAGGTTGTTACAAGATACTGAATATTATCCCTTGTGTTATGTGGTAAACCCTTTTTTCTTATCTATTTTATATATAGCAGTGAATAGGTATTAATCCCTTACTCTTAATTTATCTCTACTCTCTACCCTTTCCCTTTTGGTAACCATAGTTTGTTTTCTCTTTGTTAGTCTGTTTTATAAATAGATTCATTTGCATTATTTTTTAGATTTCACTTATAAGTGGTATCCTGTAATATTTGTCTTTGTCTGTCTTACTTCACTTAGTATGACAATCCCTAGGTCCATCCATGTTGCTCCAAATGGTGTTATTTCATTCTTTTTTGTGGCTAAGTAATATTTTATTGTATATGTGTACAATAGAAACTTCTTTATCCATTCATCTGTTGATGGACATTTATGTTGCTTCCTTGTCTTGACTACTATAAATAGTGCCTCTGTTAACATTGGGTGTGTGTGTGTATGTTTTTGAATTAGAGTTTTCATCTTTTCTGAGGAGTAGATACTCAAGAGTGAATCTGTTGGATCATATGGATGATTGGGTTTTTAAAATCAATAATTAGTTATCTTAAATACGTTGAGTCAACAATACTTCTCATTTCCTGGGGGGAATATCAGAAAAAATCTCTATTTCTTTTTAAACATTTAAGGAATTAAGAAGTGGAAGTAGATATTAAAATAAATTACTTAACCATATTCTACATGGGATTGCAAAACTTAATAAATAAACATTATACTCTCATTCCAGTTGACTTTGATAAAAATATTGCTAGGCCAAAATCTTTATTGTGTATTTAGAAGTATGAGTTTCTACCCAGTTGAGACCATAAGTAGGGGAGAGAAAGCCAAAAGCCACACGAAAGAAAACATTTTGGTTCAACTTTGTGCTTGGTGAGTTGTTTTCCCTCATAAAAATTTACAAATTAAGGGACATATTTCTGCATATGATCATAGTCCCCATGGGTAGGGGTAACCAAATATACAGAGATATTTCATTTTTATCTGAGAAATGCTTTTCCATTACTTGCTTATTTTATGAAACAAATACACAGTTGCTAACCATAATTTCCTGAACTTTAAAAACATTTTCTCACAGGCTAAAAATTTCTGTATTAACTCTTGCTTCCTTGTTGATTCGAGATTGCAGGGACACCATGTGAGAAAGCAGCCTCTCTCTCGCTAATGGTCAGGTGGAAAATTCCTCCTGTTTAAACATAGTCATGAGTTAGAGACTAATTATAGTAGGAATTACTCTGGACAGAATAGAGTGTCCAGTTGAAGTTGTGGAGAAATATCATAAGTGTAGAAGCAGAATGAGGAAAAAAAGAGAGGAAAGTTTGTATGGTCTTCCTTTTGCTGGTGGTTCTTGAGCTAACAGTAGGTGGCTTAAGGATAAGGCATTAAATAACTTCGAATAAGAATGAGTTATTAACTTTTCAGTTCTTTTTCACTCCTTCAGTTAACATTAAAGAGAAAGATCACATCTAGTGGCAATTTTCACATCCACTTAACACTTATTAAGTCTCTCTTTTTTTTTTAACAAAAAATGAGGGTCTCAGCAGAATACAGAATAAAACAAGGAATTAACATTTTGTTATATTTTGTTTTAATCATATTGTTTATTGCAAGAGAAAGTGATTTTCCATTAAGGTAAGAAGAAAAAGTTTCTTTTAAAAATAAATGTGTTGGGGCTTCCTTGGTGGCTCAGTGGTAAAGAATCTGCCTGCTAATTCAGGGGACATGGATTTGATCCTTGGTCCAGGGAGATCCCACATGCCGAGGAACAAATAAGTCCATGCCTCACAACTACTGAACCTGTGCTCTAGAGTCCAGGAGCCATAGCTACTGGGCCCACAAGCTGTAAATACTGAAGCCCATGAACCCTAGAGACCGTGCTCCACAATAAGAAAAGCCATTGCAATGAGAAGCCTGTGTACCACAAATAGAGAGTAGCCCCCTCTTTGCAACTAGAGAAAAGGTTTTGTAGCTGTGAAGACCCAGCCTAAACAAACAAACAAACAAATGTGTTTAGCTAGAAAGTAAGCTAATTTAAATAAAAATATTATGTTTGAAAGTGATGCACAAATATGACCAATATTGTAAAGTGGCAGCATACTATGTTTAGAATATACCATAGGAGTATATCAGAGAAGGCAATGGCACCCCACTCCAGTACTCTTGCCTGGAAAATCCCATGGACGGAGGAGCCTGGTAGGCTGCAGTCCATGGGGTCGCTAAGAGTCTGACATGACTGAGCGACTTCACTTTCACTTTTCACTTTCATGCATTGGAGAAGGCAATGGCAACCCACTCCAGTGTTCTTGCCTGGAGAATCCCAGGGATGGGGGAGCCTGGTGGGCTGCCGTCTATGGGGTCGCACGGAGTCGGACATGACTGAAGCGACTTAGCAGCAGCAGCATAGGAATATATTATAATATACTGTAGGAATATAAGATAGGAGTCCTCTAAATAGAGATTAAATCATTTTCACCCAGACTTCTTCCATTTTTCCTATTTTTATCTTTCCTTCTTTGTCTCTTGCCCACTGTCCTTTTCTACCTTCTATCATTCAACAAGATGTATTGATATGATGTACAATACAAGATGTATTGTATATGATGTGCCTGAGATTGTGCTGGGCACAGTGAACCCAGAAATACAAAGGTTAATATGTAGTTATCTTTGCTTTGTTGGAAGCTCAGTCTCACTGATGACACAGATATGCAAACAGTTATTATACAGTGAGAAATCTGGTGTGTGTGCAGGGTATCCAGAGAAGGTATAAGATGTGGGAAGCAAGGGAAGATATCAGGTTTCAGCCTTGGGAATCAGTTCTATGAAATACAGTCTAAGTTCATAAATATCAGTATATCCTTAATTGATTCAGCAAACCTCTCTAGAACCAGAAATTACATTAGATACTGGGGATTTGGATATGAAAAAAGATACAGTTGAAGCTTCAAGAAGTTTTTGATTAGAATGGGAGAAAGACACGGAAAGCAATGATTATATATGTCTGTATCTCATAACTGAAATCTTTGGATGTAGCTGTGTTTTCTAATGCTGAATTTTTAGAATGTTGATAAGGTGCACAAACTCTGCATTTCAAAACACTCATAAAAGAGTCTGGGGCAGGTACCCCATAATGAAAACACATTCAATCATCTTAAATGGAATAAAGGTGATAAATAGCCTCACATCAATTCAGTGGAGGTTGTTGGCTTTTGTAATGTTTAAGGTTTCTGAATTGCAAAAAATGTAGACCTATTCTTCACAATAGGGCCTCGCTTTTTGAAATTTACAAAGCTTAAATGTTACTACAGTCCATAGGGTCACACTCTTCAAAATAACTAGAGGTATGTTGCTTTGCAAGAACAAAGAAAGGGCGATGAGCCATATTTTAATATCAATAGAAAAGGGGTCAGGGAAGGCTTCCTAAAAGCTGTAATTTTTTGCCAGGGTCTTGCTGGATGAATAGAAGTTAACCTGACAGAGATGTGTGGGGGTGGGGGGAGCTTTCCAAGTGACTCAGTGGTAAAGAATCTGCCTGCCAATGTCGGAGACAAAGGTTCAATGTTGGAGACAAAGGTTCAATGTCGGAGACAAAGGTTCGATCCCTGGGTCAGGAAGATCTCCTGGAGGAGGAAACAGCAACCCACTTCAGTATTCTTGCCTGGGAAATCCAGTGGACAGAGAAGCCTGGCAGGCTACAGTCCATTGGGTCAAAAGAATTGGACATGATTGCTCACGCATGCAAGCCCGACAGAGATGATGGAGGGATGGAGGAGGCAGAGTGTTGGAGGATGGGGAGAAGGGTTTTCTAGGCGGTAGGGATAGCCTGTAGAAAGACAATGAACTTGGTGTTTGGGAGGAACTGCAAATAATTCAGAATGGCTGTGTGTGTGGTGTGCTGAGACCAAGATGAGAAAGAGCATGGAGATGGAAATGCTGAGGAAGAAATACTGAGATCAGGTGGGAGCAGCAGGCTGGGGACCCCTGCTAAATCTGGTCTTATCCTGAAGGATAAAGAGAGATTTAAGAGGTTTTCAAATCATGTTTGTAGTCATGTGAACAGATTTGAAATTACAGAACAATCCTAATATCGGATGACAGAACTGATGCACTACCCAAAATGGAGGCAATTGTTGGTCTAGGTGAGAGATGATGAGAAACTGCCAATTGGCATGGTTTGGCACATAGTAATTGCTCAATAAATCATGGCACTTTGAAGGGCAAAGACTGGGCTGTAGTGGGGATGGCTAAGAGAGGACAATTTAGAGATAGTGGGAAGAATTATCTGGGACTCATTATCTGATTGGACTTACAGGGAGCAGGGGTTAGGGTGGGGAGTCTCCTCCCTTCCAAAACCTCCAAGTCTCCTTTCTGGCTTCAGGGTCTGTGTTGCTTGGTGTTCCAATTTTTTTTTTTTTTTTTTGCCTCAAGGCATGTGGGATCTTAGTTCCCCAACCAGGGGATCCAACTGGTGCCCTCTGCAGTGGAAGTCTTAACCACTGGATCACCACCAAGGAAGTCCCAAGGTGTTCTATTTTAGAAATGATGAAATATGGGTTTGGGGTTCAGGGAAATTAAGTTGGATTTGGGAGATGTTATGTGAAAGCTGCGAGACTTCTCTGGTGGCTCAGAGGCGAAGAATCTGCCTACAGTGCAGAAGATCCCTAGGTTGAGAAGATCCCCTGGAGAAGGAAATGGCAACTCACTCCAGTATTCTTGCCTGGAGAATCCCACGGACAGAAAGAGGAGCCTGGGGGGTTACAGTCCATAGGGTTGCAAGAGTCAGACACGACTTAGCAACTAAAGCGTCACCACCACCACGTGAAAGCTGTAGCCTTCATGTGGGCTGGGTTAAAGAGAGACTGTGCACGTCTCTCTTGAGAAGTTAGGAAGACTGAGGTCAAAAACCTAGAAAAGACGTAAGGGGAAAGGAAAGGAACTGTCAACCGTGTTAAGTGCCCTCGAAAGATGAACTGAGACAAGAGATGGAAAAATCCTTGATGGACGTGGCAAATAGGAGGTCAACAGTGATCTGAGAAGAGCCGTTTCTGTAGCTGAGGAGTGACAGAGGCTGGTGACTCTGAAATAAAGGAGTGTGCAGGTGAGGAAGCAGGGACATAGGGCTGGCTGCTGTCCTTTTAAGACATGGCTATGAATGGGGGCGGGCACACAGAGGACAAAATTAGAAACAGTCATGGTCTGTATGGAAAGGTTTTGGGGAGGAGAGATGCTGCTCCACTCCCAGTAGTCAGCTTTTTTTGGTAGTGCTGCAGCTGGCTTCTGGAGGAGAGTTTTTAACCTGAACACAAGTATTTCTCGGAAAGAGACTGGACTGGAATGGATTTGCAGGAATGCGCTGTCTTTCTGGGCTCACGTCCCAGGTGCTGCTGCTTGTGCTAACTTCCTGTAAAGTTTTTGCTCCTTCCTCCCTCTATTGTCTACCTGGTTGGCTGCTTGCCACTTGTTTAAGATGGCTTTTAGGACTGTGTGGGTGCCAGGGAGCTGGCTCATAAATTAGCTGTGTGTGCACATGATTTACCAAGGTGATGCTCTTCCCATGTCGCCACTAACTGTTTTTTGGCTTATACTTTCTGCATCCCACATTTGATTTAGTTCTATCAGTTCCAATGAGTGGCTAAGGAGATGAAGGGCTTCCCTGGTGTCTCATTAAAGAATCTGCCTGCAGTGTGGGAGACCAGGGTTCAATCCCTGGGTCAGCAAGAGCCCCTGGAGAAGGGAATGGCAACCCACTGCAGTATTCTTGTCTGGAGAATTCCATGGACAGAGAAACCCAGTGACATACAGTCCATAGGGTCACAAAGAGTCAGAGGGGATAAAACACCAATCTAGGCACAGTGGAGATTGAAGAAAACAGGGCCTTGTCTCCGTGGATCTTATAATCCAAATCAGGCACTGTCTTCTAAATAATGGTGACAATGGCTCTTAAAATGTAGATCTTTCTGAAAAATTGATGAACACTATATACCTTATTTCCATGAAACAGCACAAAGAAATTAACATGAACTTTCAGAGAGTTTGTGGACTTGCTAAATTCCAAAGTGGTTTTTCAAATTCAAGTTGCTGCTACGTCGCTTCAGTCATGTCTGACTCTGTGCGACCCCATAGATGGCAGCCCACCAGGCCTCCCCATCCTTGGGATTCTCCAGGCAAGGACACTGGAGTGGGTTGCCATTGCCTTCTCCAATGCGTGAAAGTGAAAAGTGAAAGTGAAGTCGCTCAGTCGTGTCCTACTCTTAGCGACCCCATGGACTGCAGCCTACCAGGCTCCTCCGTCCATGGGATTTTCCAGGCAAGAGTACTGGAGTGGGGTGCCATTGCCTTCTCCGGCACAAACTCAAGTTAAGCATGCCCAAATTATAGAGCTGATGGTGCTCGATTATTTCATGACCTCGGCTAAAATAACATTTCTGAGCCTCTGTTTCCAGTTTGTGCTGCCTGTCTTGCGAGGATTTTGTGAGGACTAAATGAGATGTTATGAATACGGGACTTAGCACAGAGCCCACCAGAGCTGATGCCAATAAATGTTATTTCAGCTTTCAGCGTGTTATGGAGGAAGTGAGCTAGGTGTTCAGCCCCAGGCACAGCTAACTCACGGCTCTCTGGTGCAGGAGTTATTCCAGGACTTCCTTGTCACTAGTTGGTGAAACTGCCAACTAATGTCAGTTTCCCATAATTCAGTCGTTCCCTAGTGTCTCTAGAATTCTTGCTTTATCTTAGTTCCATCTAAACGATTATAATCTTTATTTATATGGATAAATAATAGACAGTAAGACATATATTATTATCATTATATAATGTTGTTAAACTTACACATACTTGCTTAAAAAGAAAACTCTGGATCACAACCATCAATAAAAAACACCTCTGTCATTTGCCATAAACGGAAAATAACGGTAAACAATGAAACAAAACAATGAACCTTTAGTTATCTACCAGTGCTTACCTAGGGTTTTGAATCTGGGCCCTGATAAATAGGAAGTTTAGCCAGTGTTTGAGAAAGAATACTTTCCTCTAGCAATCAGAAGAGCTGAGGGAGAATTGAAAAATAACTTTCTCTCCAATATGATTGGCTGTCCCTTAATGCCTGGGCCGCTCCCTGTACCTGAGGCCAGCGAGGGGCTCCCGTTTGGGAGGCCTTCTGCGAGGGCCAGTTGCCTCCCTCTGCACCCCACCCTGAATAAGCTCTGTGGGAGCGGCGTCCTGAATCCAACTGTCTCCCAGGACAGGAGCTTCGTGAAGCCTTGCCATTTGAGCTCCTAGAAACAAGGACACTCAGAGGTCCTGCCCGCTATTTCCTTGATGGATCAGGCTCAGTGTCTGGCTCACACGCTCACACCCCGACGACGACTCCAGAGTTTCATATTTTCACTAGACAGGTAGCTAAGGCCACCTAAGTGCCGCTGGGACCCTGGATGGGTGGAAGGAGGCTAGGGACATTATTTGGAAACTGCGCCGCAAACGCTCTTTCTCCATGGGTTGCAGGCTGTGGATTAAAAATAATAAAAACGCCAAAGTAAAATTAACTACAGATTTTATTCATTTAGCGCTTGAAAAAGCAGCCCTTGAGCCAATCGAGATTACTGTTACTAGCGGTTTTAGTAGTTTGTTTTAATGGGGTAATATAATTACTATAAACTATTATTATTTTGTTATTATAATTCAGGAACCCGCAGGAAACAGGACCTGCGCCCCCGCCCCCGGTCCCTTCCCGGGGCCACCTCTGCCCCCATCTTCTCAGGTGAACCCCCACCTCCATCCCAAGCCCTGGACGCCCGCTCCTCCTCCCCGCGGCCGCCCGACTGGGCATGCTCCTCGGGGCCAGCGGGGAGCGGGCTCGGCCGCCCCGCGCCTTTACCTGAGCGGGGCCCGCCCCCCGCGCACCGGCTCCGGCGGGCACCTGGCCGTCGCTGGGGACACGGCCGAGGGGAGGAGCCGCCGCACGGGGCGGGCGTTCCGGAGCCGCCGCCGAACTTTTCTCCGAGAAGTCCCACGTTTGGGGGCCGGAGCGGCAGGGCGGGGAGGGGAGAGCGGAGTTCCTGGAAGGAGCCGCTCGGCGCCGCCGCTGCACAACATGGCCTCCTCCGCCTCCTCGTCTGCGGCCGGCGCCGAGGGCACCCCTCCTGCGCAGGTGAGCGCCGCGCCGCCCCCTACCTGTGGCTTCCTTCCCGCCCGGGCGCGCGGGGATCGCGGCGCGCGGGAGACCGGGGGGTCGGGGGGAGGGTCGCCGCTTGCAGCCTTGTCCTCCTGGGGGTTGCCGGACGGCGACGGCGAGGCGAGAGGAGGGGACCCTGCGGGCGGTCGGGGATCCGGCGGCGCCTTAGGGCGCGGGACTCAAGTTGCTGTTCCGGGCAGAGTCCGGAGCTCTCCGTCCGCCCCAGCGTGCGAGCATCCCGGGGGAGGAGGTAGGGCCCCGAGATGAAGGGCTCTCTGCTCGGAGACATTTGTCTCCGCGCTAAGAAAAGCGCGGCCCAGGGCTCCGGACGCCCTCACCGCGGTCTACCGTCTCCGAGCTTCTGTGTTCTGGGCTCGCCGCTCCAGTGATTCCGTGCCAGGCTGAACCCTTCTCGAGGACACGCGCACGTTGGCGGGGAAGGGAGGAAATCACCTGGTTCTGAAAGTTGCCTTCAGAGTATTAGCCTTTTTTTTTTCCCGCCTCCTTTTCTTTTCTGAAGGTGAGTCGAGACACTACATGTAACCCAGTGAGAATACAAAATCTACTTTAAAGATTGAGACACGCAGAAAGGGCTGGCCAATGCGGATAGGTAGTGCAGTGTCAAGGGCTGGGTAGCGGTGGGTTTACCTCCTGCCCTGGTTTTGAGAGACTTCCGCTGGCGTGCAAGTCAAACACCCACAAAGTAAGAACCGGGTGCATGCTGTGCAAATCCGCGGCTTCAGGATAGCTTCTTTTTTCTCCCACCCCATACCCCTCCACAGATTGCCACCCTGAAGCCCAGAGGCGTTTAGGAGCAATTTGTGTGTGTGTGTAATAGAGGATAATTGGTTTAAAACACTCGGGCGTATGTTTGCATGTGCTTGAAAGTCTACGGAAGGGGACTTAAACAGAAGTTGTCCTTGGGAAGGGAGCTGGAGGACGGGTGGGAGGCAGACTTAGTTTCACATACCTTTGGGGACTTTTTTTTTTTTTAAAACCATGTGCATACGTTATCTGTGATAGAAAAAGAAATACTACCATTCCAGAAACCGAGGCACCTCTGTATAGCTTTGACAGCAGTAGTTTATCTAGTTTCAAATTATTTGGAATTGCTCTTGAAACACACGAACCTCCTAGCCCCAATCATGTCTTTCCTTCCGTTGTTACCTCTCAAAATCTTGGGGGAATCAAGGAAGTCTTTCAAAGACTCTTAAGTCTTGACCGAGTCCATTGGTGGGTTTTATTGTTACCTTGATTCTGAGTTTTCCTTTTGCTGTTTTGAGAGCCTGTGTGGCTTGTCTAATTTTGGAAGAGGCAGCTTTCTGGTAAAAGCAGAGGCAGGAGACACGGTAGGGTTCTACCAGGACTTATTCCAGGAGGGTAGGCCATGGCCAGTAGGCTCTAGGAGGGAGACAGTTTCAGAGTGGATAGGAATTGCTGGCAGAGCAGTTCAGGCATCTTTATAATCTGCTGACCTGGGCTCAAATGGATGCATCTTCAAGGAAGCAAAATTTCAATACTGAAAGTGAATGTAAAGTTAAAACCACAGCTCTGAAACCAAAACTGGCTGAAATCAAGCCATCCACCAATCAAGCTGATCTTCAACCAGCTACTGATACCTAGAGTGCTGATTTCTCTTAGTTCTCAAATCCGTGAAGGATGGAAAAGTGAGTTGTGAATCTGGACTGTAGTGAGATGGTTATTTATGATGAACCATTTATGCCAGTTCTCACTGTTCTTTTTGTTAGAGCATAAATAAACATCAGTTTCATAATCTGCACAGCCATGTGTGAGGCTTCATAACAGGGAATGTGGCTTAGAATCCTGCAGACGGTATAAAGACCAGTGGTGTGTTTTGGAATCCAAGGAGACACTGTGGATTCTGAATTTGTTTGCATTTGTGTGGCCGTAGTTTCCATTAGGGCTGTGGTTTATCCTTTATTCAGTACTTCAGTTTTTCCCCTTTTTATGGGATTTTGGTAATTGAAAATACTGTAATTGTTCTGGACTCTCAGTGATTGTTCTTAGGTTGATTTCCAATTAGTAACATATATATTTTAAAGTTATCCATTTTTTATGCACAAAATGTGTGTTTGTATATTTTTATAGAATGTGCTTCTGCAGTTACAGGGAGTCATTATAATCCAAATTGGTGATCATGTAAAATTCTAGCTTAGATAAACGTCATTTTTACTTTTTTGAACAAATACCTGAAATTGATGAGACAGGCTACCTGACACCTTTACATAAGAATGGTTCTGAGTTAATTAATTTTAAGTGGAATGTTTAGCCTTGTTATAAATGTCTCCAGACTTCTTGAAGTCTACCCTTCTGAAAAGATCAAGGTTACTAATGATCTAATCAGATCTGAAGTAACCTTTCCTTGACTGTATTGACTAGGCTGTTGTTCATATAACCCTAGCCTTGGATCTTGCAAATGTAAATGCCAGCAAGATGTTGGGTTAATGCTAATGGAACAGTAGGGACATTTAATTGTGATTTTTCATTTTCATCTCATGTCAATATGTGAAAACAGCTTAAAATTTTTAAAATTAATTCATGATATCATTTTAAAAAGTTATTTTGATATTGTGTGCTTTCTAGTCACCATGTTTTTAAATTCTAGAGGCATAGCTGTGGTTTGGAGAGGGAAATGGCAACCCACTCCTGTATTCTTGCCTGGAGAATCCTGTGGACGGAGGAGCCTGGTGGGCTGCTGTCCATGGGGTCGCACAGAGTCGGACACGACTGAAGCGACTTAGCGTGCATGCGTGCATGCATTGGAGAAGGAAATGGCGACCCACTCCAGTGTTCTTCCCTGGAGAATCCCAGGGATGGGGGAGCCTGGTGGGCTGCCGTCTATGGGGTCGCACAGAGTTGCACACGACTGCACCAGCCTAGCAGCAGCAGCAGTGGCACGTGTGGTTAGTTATAGATTCAAAGTTCTGTGTTCTATCTAAGTTAGGTACAGCGTGTGTTTGAGTAAATTTTTCCTGACTGGACTATAAAGGATGTAGAAAATCTTTAAAATCTGTAGCCATGGTTGAAATACTTAGACACGTGCCCCTTTGTGTTCGATGTTGTGAGCGAACAGTATCTTCCAATGGATTTGTTTGTTCAGAAGGATGTAGGTTTTTCTAGGAACCAGTTAGGTTCCTGCTTGACCATGGGGGTGAGATCAATGGCACCAAAGTATTAATAGAACCAATTCTTTGATGTTTTCTGGGAATTACTCCTGAATTTCCTCTCTTGGGACAGTCCAATGTCTCAAGAAGAAAGCAGTCACAAGAAGAAAGCAATCATGCGAATATGAAAGTTACATGTTTTCAGAACTGAATAGAAGTGGTATTAATATTTTTTGTAGAAGAAGCTAGTAATAAATAAACATTAAGTGAACTAGTGTTTGGAGTTAGAGCTTCAAAATGTGAAATAAATTATTTTGGGATTTCTTGCATCAGATGATGCTTAGTAACTGCCTTTTTTTTTTTTTTTTCCAGATAACATTAAGAAAAGGGAGATATTGAAAAATTGCCCATAACATACATTTTGTTTTCTGGGCAGGGCATGAATATTTGGACCTGGTCTGGTAGCTGAAAGGAGCAGAATGGAAGTTAATTTAAATACCATTGTAGGCTAAAGAACTGTGTGTGACTGACTTGGAAAGGCTGTTTCCCATAGAGTTTTAAAGATACCCACGGTGATTCACTAGTGACTGTGAAGTCCCTCCAGCATGCAACTTCATTGCCGCTCTGCAGCCCCTCTGGATGATGCCATGACTCAGTGCCAAGGGTCTGCTTACAGGTGTGGGGCTTCTCCTGTCTCTCTTTTTTTTCCATGTCATGACATTGTATATGGAATCTGACAAAAGGCAGTTCTGCGACTGCAGCTTTGCTCTTTAACATCAAACACAGGGCTTGACACACCATGGGCCTTCAATTAATGTTTGATGATCAAATAAATGTTGAGAAGGCTCCGGCATTCAGATTTAGAAATGGAATTAGCCATATGAGCAGTACTTTGCACTCCTATCATGTGAAAGGCACTCCCAGGTACATAAGAGTCTTTAAAAAATTTTTTTTATTTTTGGCTGTGTTCTCTGGGTCTTCGTTGCTGCGTGAAGGCTTTCTCTAGTGGCAGCCATCAATGGCTACTCTCTAGTTGTGGTGGCTTCCCTTGTGGAGCACAGGCTCTAGAGCAAGGGCCTCCTTAGTTGTAGCATGTGGGCTCAGTGTTTGCAGCTCCGGCTCTAGAGTTCAGGCTGGGTAGTTGTGGTGCATGGTCTTTAGTTGCCCCAAGGCATGTGGAATCTTCCTGGACCAGGGATCGAACCCATGTCCCCTGCATTGGCAGGAGGATTCTTAACCAGTGGACCGGCAGGGAAATCCAGTCTTGGTTTTTACTCTCATAATCCAAGTGACTTTGCGTTTACATCAGACAGCACTCACAGAGTGCCAGCATTAGAAAATTTTCCAGGCATAGATCTTTGGTATCATTTAATCAGGTGCCTCATATTTAGAGTGGGCCTTAGTGTATAATTAAGAAGGAAAATGTAGATGAAGATACCTAAGAATTTAAGGAGAGGTGCATCAGGAAATACACTTACCAGTTTCTTTACTGCAAAGTGCCACAGAATGGAAACCTGTACCAAAAAGGACAGAGAAATGTCTGAAAAAGTGATCTAATTTATTCTTGTTTATGGTGACCTAATATTCACAGTGTGGATAGACTCTAATTTATTTCATAATTTCCTTGTTAGCAAGCATTTGCCTTATTTCTAGTTTTTTGGCACCTACAGACAGTGCTGTGAGTAAATATCCTTATATGTTAAAAAAGTTCATGATTTAATTGAATAGAGAAGACATATGCATCTTTAATAATAGCAACTGTGATTTCTTGTACCTCTCTTGGTAGATATTGTATACTTTAAAACAAATTGTGGAGTAGAAATTATTAACTCTTCTTGTTTTATACACTAGGAAACTGAGCTTCAGGAAGGCCGTGCAAGTTATGTTTGGTAAGGGCTGAAACTGGATTAGAACCCCTGTTGGCTTGAGCAGTGGACATAGCCATGATGGTGAAATCAGGAGGCCAGGAATGGAGTCCCCATTTCCCAAGTAACTTTAGCACTGGAACCTCAGAATCTTATTATCTCATGGGCTTCCATTTCTCCACCTGGAAAAGGAGAGAGTTGGAGAAAACTATTCTGAGGGTTTATTCCAGCTGAAATAGTCTGTGATTAAAAAAAAATGAAAAGAGTTTTTTCTTTTTACCCTAAAAGAGAGATGGAGATAATTAGAAATAAAGTGATACAGAAGCATTTTCCCACTCCTGTTTTGACATTCCTGATGTTAGGATAATTTTCCAAATGTTGGGAACTTTCAAGTTTATTTTGTATTGTTTAAGTGATTTATTTTCTCCTGAAAACCTGACTTTAAGGAAATTGTGCTTTTTGCAATTCATGATGATTTAGAGCATCAGGAATTTATTAGTTCCAAGGGGAAATAACCAGACAACTCAGTGGATCTGGGCTGGTAACTCAACACTCACCAAAGGCAGAGGATTTGATTGGGAGTGACGTGGGCCACTTCAATTGGGTGGAGAGCAGTGGGGTAACTGTTTAAGCTCTGTGGGTCCTTTAGGTTTTCTCTCGATCTCCTCCTCCTGCCCCCCACTCCATTTCCTCCTTCCTTTCCCCTATCCTCTTTCCTCTTCGCCCTCCTTCTCCCCTCCATCCCTCCTACCTCCTTCTTTCTTAAATTTGAGTGATCAGTAATATGCTGTAGACTGTCTCAGAAAACAAAGAACAAAACCAAAAAGCCCTGATTTATAGCATTCACCTGATTCTGCAGTGAAAATGCAACTTTTGGTGATGAGTTCCAGTGTGTGTTTGGAGGGTCTAGGGTTTCCCACATTAAGCAAGCAGCGCTCTGACGTCAGCAGGGTGTCCTGCTATTCAACTCAATTCCGAAGCTATCTACCCTGAGATAGCCTGAGATTCCACAGGTTAAGGGCTTAGTTCCACGAGTCTGCCCCCGACTGCCCTGCCCATTTTCAGATGCAGATCATGAACCCAGCTTGTCACATGTGCTTCTGACCTGCTGGCTATAGATTAGAGGTTTCAGTGACCCCTTCCTGGGTTTGAGTAATTTGCTAGAGGAGCTCATAGAAATCAGAGAAGCATTTTACTTACTAGATTACCAGTTTATTGTAAAAGAATATAACCCAACAACAGCCAGATGGAAGAGATACATAGGGCAAAGTCTGCGGAAGAGGCTCGGAGCTTCCGTGTTTTCTCAGAAGATGCAGCTCTGCCTGTGTCTCCCCAGGAAAGCTGCATCTCCATCCTGGAAGCTCTGCTAACCCCCCTCCTTTTGTGTTTTTATAGAGGCCTCATTATTCCACAGACAGAGGAGCCTGGTGGGCTACAGTCCATGGGATCACAGAGTCAGACACGACTGAGCTACTAACACACACGCATTACAGAGGCATGGCTGATTAAATCCTTAGCCATTGGCGATGGACTCAACTTCCAGTCCTTTTTCCCTTCCCTGAGGTCGAGGGAGTGGGGTGGATGGGGACTTTCAGTCCCAACCTTCTAAGCAGGTGGTTGGTTCCACTGGCTGCTGACCTCCCTTCCTTAGGAGCTTTTCAGAAGTCACCTTAATAACATAACAAGACACCTTTACCTCTCTCAGGGGTTTTAGGAGCTCTGTACTGGGAACAGGGGCTTCCCAGGTGGCAGAGTGGTAAAGAATCCATCTGGCAAAGCAGGAGACTCAGGAGCTGCAGTAGACGCAGGTTCTATCCTGGGTTGGAAAGCTCCCCTGGAGGAGGAAATGGCAATCCACTCTAGTATTCCTGCCTGGAAAATTCCATGGACAGAGGAGTCTGGCAGACTTCAGTCCATGGGGTCACAAAGAGTTGGACATGACTGAGTGTCAGAGCACCCACGCACGTGCCAGGAACAGGTTGAAGACCAAATATATATTTCTTTTCTTTTAAAATAAACCCCCATTTTATTTTCAGAGGCAGGTGGGATCATAGTTCCCCAAACAGGGATTGAGCCCATACCCCCTGAACTGGAGATGAGGTGTCTTAACCACTGGACCACCAGAGAAGTCCCTATATTTCTTATTATAAGTCATAGTATCACAAAATACTTTCATTGTGGCTTATTTCAAGCTGCTGGTGCAAGGTGAGCATGGAGTTGGGAAGAAATGTACAGAGTTGGCTTCCTTGAAGGCTGATATTAGCTAGTTCCAGCACACCACTTACATACTGAATTTTTTTCGTTGGACCAATAAAATCTATCCAAAACATATTTGGCAGTTAACAGATATTAGGCACACAGCATGGGTAAATAAGAACTAGTTTTTGCTTTCCAGAATCTCATAGTTTAGTAGGCTATTTAAATGAACTTTCAGTAGAGAAAGGACTCTTGTACTGAGAATGGTAGATCAGGTCTCTTTTTCCACTGGGGACAAAATAAATACCAAGTAGATCCTGAAATATCTGGATTAGAAGTGAGAGAACCGGATGGACTTGAGATTGTTATACTGAGTGAAGTAAGTCAGACAGAGAAAGACAGAAATCAAATGCTACTGCTTATATGTGGAATCTAAAAAAATGGTGCAAATGAACTTATTTACAAAACAAATGGAGTCACAGATGTAGAAAACAACTCATGGTAACCAAGGGGGAAAGGATGGGGTGGGGGAGGATAAACTGAGAGATTGGTATTGACATATACACACACTATTATCTATTAAATATACTGCTGCTGCTGAGTCACTTGAGTCGTGTCTGACTCTGTGCGACCCCATAGACGGCAGCCCACCAGGATGCCCTGTCCCTGGGATTCTCCAGGCAAGAACACTGGAGTGGGTTGCCATTTCCTTTTCCAATGCATGAAAGTGAAAAGTGAAAGCGAAGTCGCTCAGTCATGTCCGACCCTCAGCGACCCCATGGACTGCAGCCTACCAGGCTCCTCTATCCATGGGATTTTGTAGGCAAGAGCACTGGAGTGGGGTGCCATTGTCTTCTCCATTATATATACATACACTATTATTTATTAAAATAGATAGCTAATGGGAATCTACTGTAGATACACCCATCATTTAAAAGTGGATATTTAATTGTATTTCCAAATACATGGGGTTTTTCAAACTATCTTTGTATGTAATTTCCAAATATATGGGTTTTTAAAAAAGTATCTGTGATATTAATTTCCCATTTAAATACTTTCTTCTTTACAATCACCCTGTTTTTATCATTCTTCTAACATTATTTAGGCGTTCAGTGGCTAAGTCAAAGGTCTCTCTTGGTAAGTGTCACATTGCACTTGAAAATATATGGGTTATTTTCATATCTTTTGATCCTGATGTCTAACATAATTCTGCAGTGATAAGAGAACAGACTGTATGATTCAGTACCTTTAGTCATGAAATTTTTACACCTTGATTTATGTCCCTGGGTATGTTCCTCTGTCTCCTAGTTTGTAGTGTATGGGAACTTGAATAGAATTTGTATTGAACTGTTGTATGAAAAAAAAAAAAGAAGAACCTACTGTAGTATATGTAGCACAGGGAACTCCAATCAATACTCTGTAATGTCTTAAATGGGAAAAGAACCTAAAAAGAGGGGATATATGTATACATATAACTGATTCACTTTGCTATACAGCAGAAACTAATAGAATGTTGTAAATCAAGTATACCCTAATAAAAATTAATTAAGAAAAAGAAACGAGAGAACTGAGGCCTGTAACTGGATTATTAGAAGTTAGAAGGGTGTAACTGAGATTTTTAAGATTCTGTTGCTTTGGAGGTCAAGTGAAGCATAATAGGTTTTTTTTTTTTTTTTCTTGTGTATGTATTGGTGTGTGGAAGTTTATTAGTCATCTTTTTTGAGGTATAATTTATATATCTATGATAAAATTCACCAAATTTAAGTGTACAATTCTCCCACTCTTACAAACATTTTACCTCATCATGACAGACTATTTATTATCCTAAGAAGTTCATTTCTGTTCTTTCCCAGTTAAACTCCCTCCAACCTTCCAGGCAAGCACTGGTTCGATTTCTTTTACCATAGATTTGCTTTACCTGCATGTTTTTCTGGATTCTTTCCCTTAGCATAATGTTTTCAATATTTATCCAGGCTCTTGTAGGTATTAGTAGTTTATTCCTTTTTGTTGCTGAGTAATATTTCATAGTGTTAGTCATTCAGTGGTGTCTGACTCTTTCCCTGCCAGGCTCCTCTGTCCAAGGGATTCTCAAGGCAAGAATACTGAGGTGGGTTGTCATGTTCTTCTGCAGGGGTCTTCCTGACCTAGGGATCAAACCTGGGTCTCCCCCATTGTGGGCAGACTCTTTACTGTCTGAGCCACCTGGGCTTCTCAGGTGGCGCTAGTGGCAAAGAACTAGCCCTGCCAATGCAGGAGACGCAGAGATGCAGGTTTGATCCCTGGGTTGGGGCGATCCCCTGGAGGAGGGCATGGCAACCCACGCCAGTATTCTTGCCTAGAGAATCACCTGGACAGAGGAGCCTGGTTGCCTATGGTCTGTAGGGTCTCAGGGAGTTGGAGAGGACCTAAGTGATTTAGCACATAGCACAATATTTCATTGTACAAATATACCATAGATTGTTCATCTATTTGCCAGACACTTGAATTGTTTTCAGCTTTGGCTATTATGAGTAAACCGGCTATTATGAATATAGAAGTTTTAGGATAGGTTGTTTGGTTGACACAGATATTCCCCCAACCACGCCTATGTTGTGTGTATAGGAGTTTAAATATCAGGAGTAGCGTTGGAGAATCAAAAGATAGTATATGCTTAACTGTACCAGTAAAAGGCATCTCTAGAGAATGAATTATCTCAGATCAAAATGGGGGGGAGGAGATTTCATTCCAATCCCAAAGACAGGCAATGCCAAAGAATGCTCAAACTACCACATAATTACACTCATCTCACATGCTAGTAAAGTAATGTTCAAAATTCTCGAAGCCAGGCTTCTACAGTACGTGAACCGTGAACTTCCAGATGTTCAAGCTGGTTTTAGAAAAGGCAGAGGAACCAGAGATCAAATTGCCAACATCCGTTGGATCATCAAAAAAGCAAGATAGTTCCAGAAAAACATCTACTTCTGCTTTATTGACTATGCCAAAGCCTTTGACTGTGTGGAATACTACAAACTGTGGGAAATTCTTTAAGACATGGGAATACCAGACCACCTGACCAGCCTCTTGAGAAATCTGTATGCAGGTCAGGAAGCAACAGTTAGAACTGGACATGGAACAACAGACTGGTTCCAAATCGAGAAAGGAGTAGGTCAGGATTGTATATTGTCACCCTTCTTATTTAACTTATATGCAGAGTACATCATGAGAAATGCTGGACTGGATGAAGCACAAGCTGGAATCAAGAGTTCCAGGAGAAATATCAATCACCTCAGGTATGCAGATGACACCACCCTTATGGCAGAAAGTGAAGAAGAACTAAAGAGCCTCTTAATGAAAGTGAAAGAGGAGAGTAAAGAAGTTGGCTTAAAACTCAACATTCAGAAAACTAAGCTCATAGCATCTGGTCCCATCACTTCATTGCAAATAGATGGGGAAACAGTAGAAACAGTGAGAGACTTTATTTTGGGGGCTCCAAAATCACTGCAGATGGTGACTGCAGCCATGAAATTAAAAGACGATTGCTCCTTGGAAGAAAAGTTATGACCAACCTAGACAGCATAGTAAAAAGGAGAGACATTAATTTGTCAACAAAGGTCCGTCTAGTCAAAGCTATGGTTTTTCTAGTAGTCATGCATGGATGTGAGAGCTGAACTATAAAGGAAGCTGAGCACTGAAGAATTGGTGCTTTTGAACTGCCGTGTTGGAGAAGACTCTTGAGGGTCCTTTGGACAGCAAGGAGATCCAACTGGTCCATCCTAAAGGAAATGAATATTCATTGGAAGGACTGATGTTGAAACTGAAACTCCAATACTTTGGCCACCTGATGTGAAGAACTGACTCATTTGGAAAGCCCCTAATGCCTGGAAAGATTGAAGGAGGGAGGAAAAGGGGACGACAGAGGATAACATGGCTGGATGGCATCACCAACTGAATGGACTTGAGTTTGAGTAAACTCCAGGAGTTGGTTATGGACAGGAGGCCTGGCGTGCTGCAGTCCATGGGGTCGCAAAGAGTCGGACACGACGGAGCGACTGAACTGAACTGAACTGAAAAATACAGGCTTGGGAGATCATCTTGGACCAGGGATCTAACCTACGTCTCCTGAATTAACATTTACCATTGAGCCACAAGGGAATCCTGTATCTTTATAATTTCTGTGGCATGTTTCTCATATCCTTATAGCTCCTGTGATAGTCTGCCCTCTGCTGAAGGCATATTTTTGAACATATCTTTCAAGAGGAAATGAAGTGGTGTGGAAAGAGGAAGCTTGGGACTTTAGAATAACCTACTGGGGTTTTCTGAGTCTGTTGCCGATTAATTACTGTTTAATTACTCTATTAGGTAAATCACTTAACTGTGTCTCTCTTCTCTTTTCTTTCTTGAGGAACTAGTAACATCCACCTTGCAGGATTGTGTTAAGTGTTTCAGGAAATATACATGATACATTGATACAGTGGGTGGTCAGTAAATAGAAGCTGTTAGGCTGGGAAATCAGAAGGTACCAACTTTGAGGTAATTACATTTTGGGATAAAATTTATGTACAAAAATAAGACATAGATGGAAAGTTTGTTTATGTACTATGTACTTATTTGCTCTACAGATTTTTTTTTTTATTTTACTATTAGCAGAATGTTGGTCCTTAAAATCTTTGATTAGGTAAGTGGATTGTTGTTGTTCAGTCACTAAGTCCTGTCTGACTGTTCTGCACCCCATGGACTGTAGCCCCCAGTCTCCTCTGTCCATGGAATTCTCCAGGCAAGAATGTTGGAGTGGGTTGCCATTTCCTTCTCCAGGGAATCTTCCCAACCTCAGGGGTAGAACCTGCATCTCCTGCATTGCAAGTGGATTCTTTACTGCTTAACCATCAAGGAAGCCCCAGGTAAATGCATAGATGAGTAAATAAAGAAGACAGTGTATTTTCCACATTCTGTTTCAGTCTCCCTCAGTGTTTAGGTATCTAGGAGAAAGTTTTATTTTCCAAGCTTCAAGTTTATTCAGTTATCTCTTCTCTTTTGGCAGAGGTGTGTGTAAGTGTATGGGGGTGCAAGATATTTAGAAATTATCATAAGAACAAAAATTGTAGCAATGTAATTGCTTACATTTGTAGACAACTATTTATATTCCTTAAAGTACTTGCATGTTATTTCAAACATTTGTTCCTTAGAACAACCACATCAGGCAATTGGAGTAAATAGGCTAAATTTGGTGAAATGAAAAGCAAGGTTCAGAAGTAGACTTGTTCGTGGTCTTTAGGAAGCTAATAAGTGGCAAAGTTGAGGGAGGGAACTGGGCAGTAAACAGGAAACCCTGTGTATGAATGGTGGGAGCACAGTCTGGGGCAGCTGTTCTGGAAAGCTGCTGCTGCTAAGTCGCTTCAGTCGTGTCCGACTCTGTGCGACCCCATAGACGGCGGCCCACCAGGCTCCCCTGTTGCTGGGATTCTCCAGGCAAGAACACTGGAGTGGGTTGCCATTTCCTTCTCCAATGCATGAAAAGGAAAAGTGAAAGTGAAGTCGCTTAGTCGTGTCCGACTCTTCACGACCCCATAGTCTGCAGCCTACCAGGCTTCTCCGTCCATGGGATTTTCCAGGCAAGAGTACTGGAGTGGGTTGCTATTGCCTTCTCCAGTTCTGGAAAGCACTCAGGCATTATTTAAGCAAATTAACTAGGTAGTTGCTCTGTGACCCAGAAATTCCTTTCTGCAGTCAGACATTGGAATGTGTCCTCCAGGTCTCCCAGAGAATGTGAGCAAGGTTATTCATTGCTGTATTATTAGTAAGGCTGCTGGTGGTGGGGAGGTAACTGGGTGAACTTTGCTGGGAGGGATGGACTGATGGGTGTGCATCATGGAGTTGTCTGCAACCATTATCAGCAATTGGTTAGGTAAACAGAAGCACCATGAATGGATATGAAGACTAGACTATCGTGCTTGCTAAAATGTAAGAGGGGGAGGTATATTTATCATTCATATGAATTAAAAATTTATAATGGGCTTCCCTGATGGCTCAGATAGTAAAGAATCTGCCTGCAGTACGGGAGACCCAGGTTTAATCTCTAGGTCGGGAAGATCCTCTGGAGAAGGGAATGGCTATCCACTCCAGTATTCTTGCCTGGAGAATTCCATGGACAGAGGAGCCTGGTGTGCTACAGTATATGAGGTTGCAGAGAGTCAGACATGACTGAGCGACTAACACACAAGGTGAAAACACACAAGCACAGCACGGTACACTTCTTGTAAGAACACTTACCTAAAGGACTCACTAAGTGTGTTAGAATGGCTGCCTGTGGGGCCCCGTGCATGGGAGTGGGCTAAGGAGATAAAGAGAAACAAATAAGGAAAGAAAATAATGATAATGTGCTCAGTGAGTATGGCTAATTCAGCCCTCTGAATGGTGAAGTTAAAAATAATACTTTACTTAATGTCAGATTGATTATATTCTTTGCAGGCAAAGTTGGAGAAGCTCTATAGAGTCAGCAAAAACAAGACTGCAAGCTGACTGTGGCTCAGATCATGAACTCCTTATTCCCAAATTCAGACTTAAATTGAAGAAAGTAGGGAAAAGCACTAGACCATTCAGGTATGACCTTAATCAAATCCCTTACGATTATGCAGTGGAACTGAGAAATAGATTCAAGGGATTAGATCTGATAGACAGAGTGCCTGAAGAACTATAGATGGAGGTTCTTGACATTGTACAGGAGGCAGTGATCAAGACCATGCCCAAGAAAAAGAAATGCAAAAAGGCAAAGTGGTTGTCTGAGGAGGCCTTACAAATAGCTGTGAAAAGAAGAGAAGCAAAAGGCAAAGGAGAAAAGGAAAGATACCCATTTGAATGCAGAGTTCTACAGAATAGCAAAGAGAGATAAGAAGTATTCCTTAGTGATCAATGCAAAGAAATAGAGGAAAACAATAGAATGGGAAAGACTAGAGATCTCTTGAAAAAAATTAGAGATACCAAGGGAACATTTCATGCAAAGATAGGCTCAATAAAGGACCGAAATGGTATGGACCTAAAAGAAGCAGAAGATATTAAAAAGAGATGGCAGAATATACAGAAGAACTATACAAAAAAGATCTTCATGACCCAGATAATCATGATGGTATGATCACTCACCTAGAGCCAGATATCCTGGAATATGAAGTCAAGTGGGCCTTAGGAAGCATCACTCTGAACAAAGCTAGTGGAGGTGATGGAATTCCAGTTGAGCTATTTCAAATCCTGAAAGATGATACTGTGAAAGTGCTGCATTCAATATGCCAGCAAATATGAAAAACTCAGCAGTGGCCACAGGACTGGAAAAGGTAAGTTTTCATTCCAATCCCAAAGAAAGGCAATGCCAAGGAATGTTCAAACTACCGTACAATAACACTCATCTCACACACTAGTAAAGTAATGCTCAAAATTCTCCAAGCCAAGCTTCAGCAATATGTGAGCTGTGAACTTCCAGATGTTCAAGCTGGTTTTAGAAAAGGCAGAAGAACCAGAGATCAAATTGCCAACATCCATTGGATCATCGAAAAAGCAAGAGAGTTCCAGAAAAACATCTGCTTTATTGACTATGCCAAAGCCTTTGAGTGTGTGGATCACAATGAACTGTGAAAAATTCTCTAAGAGATGGGAATACCAGACCACCTGACCTGCCTCCTGAGAAACCTGTATGCAGGTTAGGAAGCAACAGTTAGAACTGGACATGGAACAACAGACTGGTTCCATATCGCGAAAGGAGTTTGTCAAGGCTGTATATTGTCACCCTTCTTATTTAACTTATATGCAGAGTACATCATGAGAAATGCTGGACTGGATGAAGCACATGTTGGAATCAAGATTGCTGGGAGAAATATCAATCACTTCAGGTATGCAGATGAAACCACCCTTATGGCAGAAAATGAAGAAGAACTAAAGAGCCTCTTAATGAAAGTGAAAGAGGAGAGTGAAAAAGTTGGCTTAAAACTGAACATTCAGAAAACTAAGATCATGGCATCTGGTCCCATCACTTCATGGCAAACAGACCAGAAAACAATGGAAACAGTGAGAGACTTCATTTTTTTGGGCTGCAAAATCACTGCAGCCATGAAATTAAAAGACGCTTACTCCTTGGAAGAAATGTTATGACCAAGACAGCATATTAAATGCAGAGACATTAATTTGCCAACCAAGGTCAGTCTAGTCAATGCTATGGTTTTTCCAGTGGTCATGTATGGATGTGAGAATTGGACTGTAAAGAAAGCTGAGTGCCAAAGAATTGATGCTTTTGAACTGTGATGTTGGAGAAGAGTCTTGAGAGTCCCTTGGACAGAAAGGAGATCCAACCAATCAATCCTAAAGGAAATCAGTCCTGAATAATTCATTCGAAGGACTGATGTTGAAACTGAAACTCTAATACTTTGGCCACTTGATATGAAGAACCGAGTCATTTGGAAAGCCCCTGATGCTGGGAAAGATTGAAGGAGGGAGGAGAAGGGAATGACAGAGGATGAGATTGTTGGATGGCATCACTGACTGAATGGACTTGAGTTTGAGTAAACTCCAGGAATTGGTCATGGACAGGGATGCCTGGCATGCTGCAGTCCATGTACATGGTCACAAAGAGTTGAACAAGATTGAGCTACTAAACTGAACTAATGTAGTTTGAATACCTTTTATATGATGAACTCTGTTACTACGAGGCTTAACTAAAGAGACCTCATTATCATTATATATAGGGCAAATATTCCATGTAAAATAAACTTTGAATTGTTTTCTAAAGTTTTAGATGTACTTTTGCACAGAGAACAGCATCTTTTTCTTTTTAAACATTTACAATATCATACTGTTGAGTTGATGTAATTTAAAAATTAACTTCCTTGTTTATTTTATGTTTTGGATAATTGAGACTAATGTATCATGTGGTACTGTCAGTTTTTTACAAAATTCACATGTAATTTTAGTACTAAATATTTAATTATAAAATGATACTCAAGCTGTCCTTATCATTCTTCATGGGTTCAGAAGGTGTGCAGCATTCTATTATATCTAGAAATAGTTGTCTGTATGTGTATTATTATCCTCAAAGAATCTAAATGTGTAGTTTTGTTTTATTTTGCAGATATATCCTGGAATCTGCCTGCAGTGCAGGAGACCCAGGTTTAATCCCTGGTCAGAAAAATCCCCTGGAGAATGGAATGGTTACCCACTCCAGTATTCTTGCCTGGACAATCCCATGGACAGAGGAGCCTGATGGGCTGTGATCCATGGGGTCACAAAAAGTCAGACATGACTGAGCAATTAACACTTTCACTTTAAGAAAAAAATGGTAATATTTGTTTTCCAAATTAAATTTGAAGTATAGATCACTTTTCTGGCTTAAAACCATGCATATTTATTATTGTGCCACTCTGGAGGTCTGGGACTTTCTTGGTAGCTCAGCTGGTAAGGCAGGAGACCCCAGTTCAATTCCTGGGTGGGGAAGATTTGCTGGAGAACAGATAGGCTACCCACTCCAGTATTCTTGGGCTTCTTTGGTGGCTCAGCTGGTAAAGAATCTACCTGCAGTGTGAAGGACCTAGGTCCCTCTTTTGTCTTTTGTCTTGTATGTATTGTACATTTTTATAACAACAACTATCCTTCCTGTTGAACAAAGTCATAATAGTTAAATATTCAACTCAAAATGATCAAGCTTTGAAAGTGTTTATCCATTACTCCTGTGGAGGTGTCATATTCAGCAACCAGACTCTGCTGGGATGAGAAAGTTACCCAGTGATTTTAATAATAGGTGTAGAAGCTGGAGAGAAATTCATTAAACCATCAGTATCCCAGTGTCTGCCTGTTTGTAAGAGATGTTCAGAGGAGAATTTCAGAATTTACCTGTGGTGTGCAGATGAAGCCTAACTCCTTTGAAAGAGTTTGATCTGCAGTACCATGCAGCAAAATGTTGGCAATAAATAAATGGTTTTATTTTATTTTTTCTTAACAGACTGTAAGTCAGCTTCAATATAAATTATTTATTTATTTAACCACACTGGCTCTTAGTTGTGGCATGTGATCTAGTTCCCAGCGATGGAACCAGGGCTCCCTGCATTGGGAGCTCAGGGTCTTAGCCACTAGATCACCAGCAAAGTCCAACAAATGATTTTAATGTTGTGTTTTATCTCAACAACTCAAAATATAAAGAAAAGGGAATCATTTCTACTTAGTGGAAGGGATGTAAACTTAGAGTCAGAAGATATGTGAGAATATAAGTGTGATTCTGAATTTATCTGCAGTTCAGTTTCCTCATCTACAAAATGAGGGTAATGATAATGCCTGCTTTATGCATCTCAGAGTTGTAAGGATCAAATTGTATGATAAGGTAATTTATTCGACTTGTTTAGTGCTGTATAAATATATATATATATATATATTTATATATTGTTTTTTAACATTATTTATTTATTTACAGTTTTTACTGTATTGGATCTTCATTGCTGCATATGGACTTTGTCTAGTTACAGCACACAGGGGTTAGTTACTCTTTTCCAGTTAATGTATTTGGCTGAGTTGGTTCTTAGTTGTAGCAGGCATGATCTTTTGTTGGGGTGTAGAGACTCTCTAGTTGTGGCCCATAGACTTAGTTGCTCCAAGGCATGTGGGATCTTAGTTCCCTGACCTGGGAGAACCCATGTGCCCGATTGCAGGATGGATTTTTAACCACTGAACCACCAGGGAAGTCCTTACATATTGTATTTTAAATGTACTCTTCTTTTTTAGTGTGGTAGTTTTTCCATGGAACTAATTTAGCATCTTGCTAAATACAGGTGGTAGCAAATGATATCTCAGTGGTGATCCTATATTTCAAAGTTGATTTCTTGAGAGTTGAGGTTTTTAGCATCTCTTAAAGGTTTTGATAACTTTTAATCTTATTAAAGCATTAGGAGTGCCAGGAAACTGTGCTACTTTAGTTTTCTGGGTCTAGTAGAACAGGTGTATAAGCAGTAATTAAAATCTTGTGGTCCATGCTGCATTTTGCAAAGTCTGGTTGGATTTCAAAGCTGTTGCTGCTGCTGCTGCTAAGTTGCTTCAGTCATGTCCAACTCTGTGTGACCCCATAGACAGCAGCTCATCAGGCTCCTCTGTCCCTGGGATTCTCCAGGTAAGAATACTGGAGTGGGTTGCTATTTCTTTCTCCAGTGCATGAAAGTGAAAAGTGAAAGTGAAGTTGCTCAGTCGTGCCCGACTCTTAGTGACCCCATGGACTGCAACCTACCAGGCTCCTCTGTCCATGGGATTTTCCAGGCAAGAGTACTGGAGTGGGTTGCCATCGCCTTCTCTGATATGTATGTGTATAGTCCCTCTTTTCACTTCAGTCGTGTCCGACTCTGTTCGACCCTATGGACAGCAGCCCCCAGGCTCCTCTGTCCATAGGATTCTCTAGGCAAGAATACTGGAGTGGGTTGCCATTTCCTTCTCCAAAGCTGTTACCAGGTTTGAAATGGCATGGCTTAGATTGTGTGGATGTCTACTTAAGTCTCCATTAAATCTCTCAATATGTGGAACTGATCAATCTGGAATTCTCCAGGTGTTTGAAAAATCAGTGTAATGAATTGCTTCCTGAGTTGGAAAATTTCAATTCAGTCTGTTATTCAGAATATACATGAGTTTGGTCAAATCATTACACTTACTCAGAGTATCCCCCTAGCCTGTAAGATTTCTACCTGCTTAAAAATTGTCTACGCTCCCAAACTGTGGTAAGGTGTCAATCAAAACTAGTACATGGTATTTTCCAGAACCTTCCAGTGAGCTAAGTCAAAGCTCAGAAATTGATGAAGACTCTGAAGGGATGAGTAAATACCTAATACACATTTACACAGAATCCTGAAGAAGCCTTTTATCTATTTGTAATCATTGCTTCAAATTAGAAATCTGAGTCATTAATGAGACTTTTCTTCTCTCATTTAGTGAGGTACAAATGCTTGCAATTCTGCCTCCTACGTGACTTTTAAATCTGATTCTCTGTTCAGCTCTGTGCCACTGCTTTGGTTCTGGCTCTCATCATCTTTGACCTAAGCCATTTCAACCAAGCCACGGTTGCCTAAATTGTCTGCTTTCTTCTACACTGTCTTTTAATGGACAGCTGGCTTCCTTACTTATTTTTGCAAAACACAAATATGATGTCTTTCTCCTGTTTAAAAACCCTTTATCATATCCATCATAAATAAAGTCCACAATCTTAGGGTTGCAGAAAAGGTCTTTTATCATCTTGTCCCAGTGCAACTTACCGTTTTTATCCTTCATCTTTTTTTCCCTGAAACATCTGACTTTGTGACCATTCTTATTCTTTTTTCTCCAAGCTTTCCCCAAATGAACTCTGCCTTTGCATTTGTCCATATCTTTGTACAAGTTTTCTTTCTGCTAGTTTGTGCCATTCTCATTTTTTACCTCCTGGAAAAACCCTACAAATCCTTCAATACCTCGCTCAAATGTTGCCTTTTCAGGCACACTTCCTAGCCTTCTGCAGATAGTGACACTCTGTCTTCTGCAGTGTTATAGCATTTCATGTATGTTTAGCAGTCATGGCATTTATCACGTTTTATTGGAACTATTTATTCTGTCTTCTCTAACTAGCTGAACAGTGGGCACCTAGAGGGCTTATTTACCCTTTCCCCCCTCCATTTTTGTGTCTGCCTTCCCCTGTCTAGGATCTAGCATATCTGATGCTCTGTTTATTCCTATTGAACAAAGAGAAATTTGTCAGTTGGACCATATTTGCTAATGTGATTTCCTCTAAGATAGTGTTGAGGTTACTTTGACATTCAAAAACCTTAAAAAGATAATCATATGTAAGTCAGATATAGGTATATGATAAGATTTTAGAAATACATCAGCAGTCTGGCAAGAGTATGTATATATGATAATATCTAATAATATTTTTGTCCTTTGGAAGGTTTGACCTCACACCCGTTTCCTGCTAAATAGCATAGTGTAGTATTTAGATTTTATAGTAACTATGTGCTTTGGGCGAGTGAAATTAACTTCTCAGAGAGCCTCATCTTTTAATGGAGATACATAGATCCTCCATGGAAAGCACATAACATAATGCCTGGCACCTAACAATAATATTGAGTTTATTGTGTGTGTGTGTGTGTAATATCTGTGATAATATATGTTAATAATATGCATTTCTACAGTTCATTATCCTAGTAAGGAAGGGACTGTTCTCATAAATTTTCATTTGTGAAAGAACATAACATTCTTTTGCATAAGCTTCCTCCTCTTCTGTCTTCCTTTTACCATAAAATGGTGGGAATTTGTCCAAATTTTTTCTTTAAAGTGATTTTTGAAAACAGGGATTATTGACATAATCTGTTGATGATAAAATAAAGCTAACCTCTGTCCTTCTTGCTTGTGATAGGTAGCAGTCTGTGAAGGCTTTAGAGATCTCATGTATAAAGCAAAAAATACCATTGTCTGCTTCTTATAACCCCTAATCCAATGCTATATTCTTTGGATTGGTTTGTAAAATTTATAACTAATATAACAAATGAAATCATAGTTGAAGTCAGAAGAAAGATTAGGAGAAGATATTTACAGTATTATGACAAGATATTATATCCCTGGTGTGCAAAGAGCTCTTAGACATTGTGAAGAAAAGGACAAAAGACCAAAAGGAAAAATGGTCAACCATGTGAACAGAAGATGAAACACAGCTGGCCAGTGAAGACGTGAAAGAATGTTGTGTTTATCTTCTGAAGGAGAGTAAATGACTAATTTCTATTTGATAGCATTTTATCTATTAGATTGGCAAAAAAAAAAAAAATCCTCTTTCAAGTGTGGAGGATATGGTCTCCTCCAAATGTAGTTGATTCGAGTGTCAACTATACAACTTTTTTGGGGTGGGGAGCAGCTTAGGCACAATATTAAAATAGAACAAAAACATACTTTACTTTTTGCTTACTTACTTACTCTTTGTTCCAGCAACCCAGTTTTGGGAATCTTTGCTATAGAAATTAAAACCTTAGTATATAAGGACATATTTACAGGGGTATGTATTATAACAATGTTTGTAAAGCAGAAACACTGGAAATTTACTGTAACAGGACTGGTTGAATGTATTATGGATTTCTGTTATGTGGAATAAAGCTATGATAATTTAATAATGAGTTAGAGCTACACATAGTGAACTGGAAGGATGTACATTTTTTCTTTAAGAGTATAGTGCAATCCAATTTTGTAAACAGAAAGAAAAAGAATAGTCATATTTGTTGGAGCATAGGTTGTTGATGGATTTGGTTACCTCTGGGATGGAGTTATGAGGGGAGGGGGGAATCATTTGATTTTCTTTTTGCTTGATAAAATGAACATGTATTTTGTAAGAAAAAATTCAATACATAAAATTAAGGAGGGAAGATTTTTAGTTAAAGGAAAAGCAGAAAGTCTTATTCCCTTGGACAGCTTACATACATTTTTATACAAACATTTATTGTACTTACAAATGTTTCTTATTCACATAGTCACAGAATTCCACTCTCTAAAATATCTTGGTATCTGTACTTGTGGAAATGTTCTCAGGTCTAATTAAGATTTGTTTTTTGTTCTTGTGCACAGACCTACTGTATAAGACATTATACTTAACACTGAGCTGGAGCTATATATAATTTTTACTTGGATTTTGATAGCATATACATGTTTTTCGAGAGTGGAGTTAAGAATGCTTATTTTCCTCTCTGTTTTATGCCCCAAATTGAGGTAACTTTAGCCTCATCCTTTTTATTTCTAGGTAAACAATGTCCTTGCCTCATTGACTCCTCCCATTTTTATTATTGCTTTTGATTAAGTTTAAATTTTTTAAAACAACTTTTTTATTATAAAAGCAAATATTGTTCATTCCTGAAAAATCGTAAACATAGTCAAGTAAATACCAACAAACCCCAGCTCCCTTTGTTCCAAAACCAAAAATCTCACTCATTAGATGTTGGTCTCTCAATTGCTTTGTAACTTTTTTCAAACTATTCACTGCAAATATTATCTGTAAAACAGTCATAAAGATCTAGGGTTTTAAGTGTCAGATTGTGTTGTAAGGAATAATGATGCTACTTGAAAATGGTTTTTTTTTTTTGGATGATCAATTGCTCACAGGTGTGGATCGACAGCACAGAGTGGTGTATGAAAGTGAAAGAAATGTATCATATTTACTAGTCCTAGGAGAGTGGGGCATGGTGGGACATGCAGAGGGATGAATGGAAGGAGTTTTAGGAGGTCAGGATGGGTTATGCAAGCCAGAGGCATGCGGGGATTTCACGGGTGTGTTTGAAAGTCACTGGGTCACAGCTAAGGTTGATAAGAGGGGAACTTGTGGCAGAGACCAGCCTTATCACACTGGTGTGCCTGGCACCTGGGTGGGTTATTTATGCCCTATTTGTGAGGATTGTAAGGTGTCAGGAAAATATGAAGTATGAGAAATCTGCAGAATACAGGCTATCTGAATTTCTCTCCCTAGGGTTCATTGACTTGTATCTTAGCTTTCTTATCTGGAAAATAGGCATAATTAGTAGTACTGTAGAGTTGTTCTAAGCATTAAATCATAAAGCTCCATGCTTGGTTCATAGTTCTTTTTATTGCTATGTTTGTTTCATGTATATTTACTGATGCTGAAGCTCCAATACTCTGCCACAAGACTCATTGGAAAAGACCCTGATGTTGGGAAGGATTGAAGGCAGGAGAAGGGGGCGACAGAGGATGAGATGGTTGAATGGTATCATTGACTCAATGGCCATAAGTTTGAGCAGATTCTGGGAGATAGTGAAGGACAGGGAAGACCGGCATGCTGCAGTCCATGGTGTCAGAATTGGACACAACTTAGCGACTGAAGAACAATAACCGTATTTATTACTGTGTTTATTGCAGAAATAATACATGTTCATTATAGAGGCATCAGTCACTATGTTTCTGAACTTTTTTTTATAACATGGCACAGGGGTCAAAGGACCAGGCTGCTTCCAAACGCAGGTGGCACTGTGCAGCTATGGCTCTTCTAGACTCTTTTTCATTGCCTCAAAGACTGAGGGCTCATAACTGTTCATCTCCAGGACCTATGGAGCCTTATAATGTTGCCCAAAGGTAAACATGCACAAAGGATATAGGCATTTTTATGTCCCTTTTCTCTTTTGAATAGAGCTACATCTTCCTTCAGATGATCCATTATACCAGTTTATGGGCTTCCCCAGTGGCTCAGTGGTAAAGAACCTGCCTGCAACACCAGAGCTGCAGGAAACGCAGGTTTGACCCATGGGTTGGGAGGATCCCTTGGAAGAGGGCAAGGCAACCCACTCCAGTATTCTTGCTTGGAGAATACCATGGACAAAGGAGCCTGGTGGGCTACAGTCCACAGGGTTGCAAACAACTGGACATGACCGAAGTGACTTAGCACACACCAGTTTATATCTCATGAAGGTATTCAAGAGGGCCTACTTCCTGACCTTCCCACATGACAGTATTACTACTTTCTTCTATACCTTTGCAAGTGTGATTGGTGGAAACTAGCCCTACATTGTTTTACTTTGTGATCACTAATTTTTGGTCAATATAACAGTAAAATGTGGAATGCCAGCTTTTAAGAAAGATGCTTAAGGGATAAAGTCTGGGAACACTAATACCTGACAGCCTGGTAAATCACTGTCTGGATAAGAAACTGTGGTTGGTCTCTGCTCTTTGTAGTTGTCCTAGGAGCTTAGCTTGGAGAAGAAAATGGCACCCCACTCCAGTACTCTTGCCTGGAAAATCCCATGGATGGAGGAGCCTGGTAGGCTACAGTCCATGGGGTCCCGAAGAGTCCGACATGACTGAGTGACTTCACTTTCACTTTTCACTTTCATGCATTGGAGAAGGAAATGGCAACCCACTCCAGTGTTCTTGCCTGGAGAATCCCAGGGACGGAGGAGCCTGGTGGGCTGCCATCTATGGGGTCGCACAGGGTTGGACACGACTGATTCGACTTAGCAAAAGCATCAGGAGCTTAGCTACTCACATTACATTGTTATGCCTTATACTCTGGTCAGGGTTATATAATCTCTTAATTAAATTCTGATTCAACATGGAAACCTTTATTCTGAATTTAAAAGAAAATATTTCCTTCTTTATTTGCTTGCACCAGGTCTTCGTTGTGTCACATGGACCTTTTTGGTTGTGACATACAGCATCTCTAGTTACAGCGTGCCAACTCGTAGTTGTGGCGTGTGGGGTCTAGTTCCCCCCAGTCAGGTTTTAAACCTGGGCCTCCTGCATTGGGAGTGCAGAGTCTTAGCCACTGGACTACCAGGGAAGTCCTCATTATCAAATTTTTTCCATTTAGTATTGACAAATGTGAAATTCTGAGAGACAGTAGAGAACAATCCATGACTTGAATGGAAGGTTGAGACTTAACTTTCCTAGGTAGATACCCACAAAATTGTCCTTACTGAGTTTGAAATGTTTTTCTTAAGTATTTAATCACATAATTTACTTTGGCAGTACAAAGTTTGTTCCTTCAAATGCTGGCTCTATTTATGAGAATCTATACTTAAATTGCAGCTTTCACTCTTTTCACACTTTTTTCATTTCCTCTTAAGAGATGGCGAGAAAATTCATAAAGAAGTTAAAATTCAATATTTAGAATGTCATTTTCTAACTTTAGGTTTTGGTGTTAAACTTAATGGAACATAGTATTAATTATTGTTGATAAAAATTATTTTCATGGCATATTGATGTTTAGTAATAGGTGCACCAAAAACTTGAATACATGACTATGTATTATAGGTAAGTGTCATGTGTGATTATTTAGAGAAGGGTATGACATTTCTAACTCACCACCCAAGATAAATTACCTAATGTTGGAGCTAGATTTATTGTAATTTGTACATACACTCTTCTTGTATTTCTTGTACTAGGGACAGTCTTTTGTTAAGGAATAAAGCCAAGCTAATTTGGTCAGCATGGTCCTCATATTTCATTCTTGTGATCTTCAAATCAGAACCTTAATGTCTTTTGGCCAAAAGTCATTGAAAAGCTTTGGTTTGAAAAGAGAGAAACAAAGAAAGAGACATCATGAAAACAATTATCGTAATATCCATGATAGAGCAGAGTTGCAAAAATACAAAATTAGCATTTAAGAGTAAGTTTTGTAAGCTGTCAATTTAGCCTTTTAATTGCAATATCTACAATAACTTTGATTCTGGCTTTAGAAAGAACAGAAAGTCCTCAGAATTTATCCTTTTGCCTGTTCCCCAGATATACCTACTCCTTGTATCTGTGCTTTTGTTCAAATCATTCTTCGTATGTTCTACCACCCTTATCTGCCTGGGGAAGGTCTCTAGTACTTTATGCCCATCTTTTGAATATCACCTCTAAATTAAGAGATGTTTTCAAAAGAAGTTTTAGGTTTACAGGAAGATTGAGTAGGAAGTATAGAGACCTCCCGTGTACCACTGTCTCCTCCAACCCCACACAAAGTTTCCTATTATTGACATCTTGCACTTTGTATGCCACATTTGTTAAAATTGATCAATACATATTGGTACATTATTACTAATAAAACCCATAGTTTACACTAGTGTTCACTTTTTATATTGTATAGTTCTATGGGTTTTGACAATTGTATAATGTCTACTTTGCTAATGGACAATTTTAATTTTAGTATAGGGTCTCTAAGGTGATTGTCTTGTGTGCTGTTTTCATGACCTCTAGGGTTCCTTGAATGTAGCTTTTCCTGTCTTCTGTGCTTTGCAAGGAGAGAAGATAATTATCTAGATATTTAAATTATTGACCTCAGTTGACAAGGGTGATTTTAAAAAATAGCTCATTGAAATTTGTTACATTTCCCTCCTCCTCCTTTTTTTTTTTTTGAATGGTAAGACATTTACTGAGAGTCTTCTATGTGCCAACTGTGGTTTTAAGATCATTAGTTGTATTAACTCATCTGATTTTTACAACATTGCTATGCTGCTGCTGCTGCTGCTAAGTCGCATCAGTCATGTCCGACTCTGTGCGACGCCATAGATGGCAGCCCACCAGGCTCCCCCGTCCCTGGGATTCTCCTGGCAAGAACACTGGAGTGGGTTGCCATTTCCTTCTCCAATGCATGAAAATGAAAAGTGAAAGTGAAGTCACTCAGTCGCGTCCCAACTCTTAGCGACCCCACGGACTGCAGCCTAGCCAACCAGGCTCCTCCATCCATGGGATTTTCCAGGCAAGAGTACTGGAGTGGGGTGCCATTGCCTTCTTCAACATTGCTATGAGATAGGTGTAATTACTGATACCATTTTGTGAATGAGGGAATCGATGATTAGAGAGATTAGAGCAATGGATTATTAAGAGATATTAAGAGAGCTGAATTTCGGCGCTCAGCTTTCTTTATAGTCCAACTCTCACATCCATACATGACTACTGGAAAAACCATAGCCTTAACTAGACGGAACTTTGTTGACAAAGTAATGTCTCTGCTTTTTAATATGCTGTCTAGGTTGGTCATAACTTTCCTTCCAAGGAGTAAGCGTCTTCTTCTGACACTTACTGACACACGGACACGACTAATGCTCTGACCTCAGAGCCCATGATTTTTTGCTACATCCCTGTACTACCTTATTTACATAAATATTCTTTAAAACAACTCACAAGTATAAATTAATTTTTTTTTCAGAAAGGAAACATCACTATTGTAATTGAGGATCCTTATGGCTTTTCTGAAATAGAAAATGAACATAAAGAACATGATGAAAATAAAACAGTGTTACAAAATTCTCTCTAGGCTTTGGTCCAAGAACTGCTTTCTGTATTTTTTAAAGGCAAGATTAGCTCTTTGTTGAAGGGCTTCCCTTCAACTTTAGCCGTAAGGAATCTGCCTGCTGATGCAGGAGATGCAAGTTCAATCCCTGGGTCAGAAAGACCACCTGGAGTAGGAAATGGCAGCCCACTCCATTATTCTTGCCTGGGAAATCCCATGGATGGCAGAGCCTGTCAGGCTGCAGTCTATGGAGTCGCAAAGGAGTAGGACACAACTTATCAACTGAGCACAAACACTTGTTGAAGTATTAAAGTCTCCAAAGTAAACTAAGTTTCTCCTTAATAAAATAAGGATTCAGAGACTATTGTAAAGGGAGTCATTTCATCCCTAAGTGATTCTGTATATAAAAGCTCCTTCCCTTCTGTTTCACTGACTTTGGGGAAACTACACACCTGTTAAAGTCGTACATAAAATACAGTCATGTATTGTTCATTACACTTAAGCAGCCTTGAGTACAATGGAGTGGCGCATATGCACATAAAGATTATTTAGTAAACAGTTGTTACAACTACTGTTAAAATTTAGAGATCTTATTATGCCTAGGGACTGAAATTGTAAAAATAATTTTGTTAGGATTTAATTTCAGATTAACCTACTCCAAAGGTCTTCATTTTTTTCCTCCCCATTTGGATGTCACTTTCTTCTTCCATATATACAGCATACACATATTTCTACTTTCCCAGTCCCTCCCCCTACCCAGGAAAAAAACAACTTGTGTGTTCTTAAGTTATTTGGCACTGCTGTTCATCACTGATTCAGCAGTGCCCGGAATTAATGGGACAAAGGAAACACATAAGGTTAGATGTATTATATAAGGTGTGGACTTACGGGAGCTGATCATTGATGTTGTAGATAAGACTCAGTGGTGCTGATGTTTACATTTCTCATTGTTTTGATGATTAAACTAACATATCATTGTGGGAATGTGGAAAGGACAGAAATCGGCAAAGTAAAAGTGATCCTGTCACTCAGAAGTGACCATGTCTAAATGGACCACAGGCTTTCCTAGAGGGGTAATGTGCTCTTTTTCCCTTTTTTTCATGATTCCTTCACTCAGCTTCATCCCTGCAGGCTCTCTTCCACCAGGGTAATCTCTTAGTAACTAGGCGATTGTGAGCAAATTACTCTGCTGGGAGGAATATCAATAACCTCAGATATGCAGATGACACCACCCTTATGGCAGAAAGTGAAGGAGAACTAAAGAGCCTCTTGATGAAAGTGAAAGAGGAGAGTGAAAAAGTTGGCTTAAAGCTCAACATTCAGAAAACTAAGATCATTGCATCTGGTCCCATCACTTCATGGCAAATAGAAGGGGAAACAGTGGAAACAGTGTCAGACTTTATTTTCTTGGACTCCAAAATCACTGCAGATGGTGACTGCAGCCATGAAATTAAAAGACACTTATTTCTTGGAAGGAAAGTTATGACCAATCTAGACAGCATATTAAAAAGCAGAGACATTACTTTGTCAACAAAGGTCTGTCTAGTCAAGGCTATGGTTTTTCCAGTAGTCATGTATGGATGTGAGAGTTGGACTATAAAGAAAGCTGAGTGCTGAAGAATTGACGGTTTTGAACTGCAGTGTTGGAGAAGACTCTTGAGAGTCCCTTGAACTGCAAGGAGATTCAACCAGTCTATCCTAAAGGAAATCAGTTCTGAAGAAGGACTGATGCTGAAGCTGAAACTCTAATACTTTGGCCACCTGATGCGAAGAGCTGACTCATTTGAAAAGACCCTGATGCTGGGAAAGATTGAAGGCAGGAGGAGGAGGGGACGACAGAGGATGAGATGGTTGGATGGCATCACTGACTCAATGGACATGGGTTTGGGTGGGCTCCGGGAGTTGGTGATGGATAGGGAAGCCTGGCCTGCTGCGGTTCATGGGGTCGCAAAGAGTCAGACACAACTGAGCGACTGAACTGAACTGAACTACACTGTAGCTTCCTCATCTGTAAAAGGAGATAATAGTTTGTCTCACTTTATTATTGTGAGGATTAAGAATAGTGTTTCAGTTCAGTTCAGTTAGTTCAGTTGCTCAGTTGTGTCCGACTCTTTGCGACCCCATGAATCGCAGCACGTCAGGCCTCCCTGTCCATCACCAGCTCCCGGAGTTCACTGAGACTCACGTCCATCGAGTCAGTGATGCCATCCAGCCATCACATCCTCTGTCGTCCCCTTCTCCTCTTGCCCCCAATCCCTCCCAGCATCAGAGTCTTTTCCAATGAGTCAACTCTTCGCATGAGGTGGCCAAAGTACTGGAGTTTCAGCTTTAGCATCATTCCTTCCAAAGAAATCTCAGGGCTGATCTCCTTCAGAATGGACTGGTTGGATCTCCTTGCAGTTCAAGGGACTGTCAAGAGTCTTCTCCAACACCACAGTTCAAAAGCATCAATTCTTTGGCGCTCAGCCTTCTTCACAGTCCAACTCTCACATCCATACATAACCACAGGAAAAACCATAGCCTTGACTAGACGGACCTTTGTTGGCAAAGTAATGTCTCTGCTTTTGAATATGCTATCTAGGTTGATCATAACTTTCCTTCCAAGAAGTAAGCGTCTTTTAATATCATGGCTGCAGTCACCATCTCCAGTGATTCTGGAGCCCAGAAAAATAAAGTCTGACACTGTTTCACTGTTTGCTAAACAGCAAAGTCCTACTGTATAGCACAAGGAACTATATTCAATATTCTATGATAAATCATAATGGAAAAGAATATATAAAATATATATATTTAAAGCATAATGGAAAAGAATATAAATATATATATATATATATATATATATATATATATACACAAACCAAGGGTCTTCCTAGGTGGCTCAGTGGGTAAAGAAACCACCTGCAATGCAGGAGACGTGGCAGACACAGGTTTGATCCCTGGGTTGGGAAGATCCCCTGAAGGAGGGAATGGCTACCCCTCCAGTGTTCTTGCCTGGAGGATCCCACGGACAGAGGAGCCTGGTGGGCTACAGCCCACAGTGCTGCAGAGAATCAAAGATGGCTGAGCACACACACATATGTAACTAAATCACTTTGCTGTACAGCAGAAGTTAACACAACATTGTAATCCACTATATTTCAATAAAAATAATATGGTTAAGAGTATCTGAGACCCAGCAAATTCTAAATCAATGCTGGCTTAGTCAATAGGATTGTGCTCCCACCAAGGAAGATGGCACTCCTGCCTGATGGTGAGAGCTCATGCCATCGTTTTTAACTGGAAAGTCCAGCTTTCACACCATCTCTAGCTTTCAAAATTCTACTCACTCTTCGAAGCTTATCTCAAATGCAGTTTCCTCTGTGAGGTTCTGTTTTGGTTGACCCTTCCTATAGGCTTTATTTTTCCCACCTTAAATGTAACTCTGGCATTTTGAAAATATGAAATGCATTGAATTACAGTCCCCTTTTTTTGTTTTGACATAAAGAGGGAGTTTCTATGTAGGTAGGCTGGATTGTCAGGTGTAGTAGCAGCAAAGGAAGTTCTAAAGTAGGTGGAAGTTAGAATATAGGTTATTGGGTTTCTAGACAGTGCCAAAGTTAGAGCTACATATCGTAAAACTTATGGGATAGAGTTTATGACTGGGAAAGAAAATTCCAATAGCAAAATGTACAAATTCCTAGGGTTTTAAAAAGTCATTGTGTGCAGAGAAATTATTCTGATATCTACTTGAATATGTTTAAATTGGCATTTTCAGTTCCATAATCATGTCTAACTTTATCAGAATTGTGTTTTGTTAAGTTTCAGGAAAACTTTCTAAGCTGGCCCAAGTCAGGGTGTCTGTGGTTCTGCCACATCCTACTAATCATTATAGCACTTTACTCCATGACTTTATTTTTTAATTAAAAACATGTGTGTGTGTGTGTTTTTTTTTTTTGCCACACCATGTAGCATATGAGATCTTTGCTCCTTGACCAGGGATCAAACTCATGTCCTTTGTAGTGGAAATACGGAGTCTTCACCGCTACACCACCAGGAAAGTCCCAACTCCATGATTTTAGACTTAAGTCTGTTTAGCAAGTTTAGACTTGGGCTTTTTAATTTTTCTTTCCTGCTCCATACTGTGTATATATTAATTAGGTAAGCAATGTCTTAAGTCAACTGAAATGTGAAGACTTGGGTTTCAAGGTGAATGGTTAACACACCCTCTTTTAAATGTAGAGTTTCGTATTGACTTTTGAGGGTTCAGATTTCAAAGATGAAATAATATAATGTAATTTGCTAATAATTTTATTTAGAACCTCAGTAATCTGACATTTGATTTTACATGATCCAAATTATTTATAGTAGTAATTCTGACTAGAACATTAAGGTGTTTTTATTTTGGCAAATGTGACATTGTAGTAAACCTTAATTTTGAACTCCTGGAACATTTTGTGGAGAAATGCATATCTGAACACATTTGCTAAAGCTGAAACTCCAGTACTTTGGCCACCTCATGCGAAGAGTTGACTCATTGGAAAAGACTCTGATGCTGGGAGGGATTGGGGGCAAGAGGAGAAGGGGATGACAGAGGATGAGATGGCTGGATGGCATCACTGACTCGATGGACATGAGTCTGAGTGAACTCCGGGAGCTGGTGATGGACAGGGAGGCCTGGCGTGCTGCGATTCATGGGGTCGCAAAGAGTTGGACATGACTGAGTGACTGATCTGATTTGATCTATTATATATATGTGATACATATATGAGTGTATATATATGAACACATACATTCACACTCAAGAATATTTGTTGTGGGACTTCCCTGGCAGTCCAGCAGTTAAGACTCTGAACTCCAAATGCAAGTGGCCCAGGTTGGATCCCTGGTTGGGGAATTAAGATCCCGCATGCCTGGTGAGGTGGCAAAAAAAAGATTTATTGTTATAAATATTGCCTTTGTTTGTGTCTCCTTAGTATCACAACAGTTTTTATTTTCTTTGATTTCAAACATAGAGTTGAAGTATGTACAAAATATTTCAGTGAGTATCAAGTACAAATGAGTTTACAGGCCTGAGTTTATTTACTCTTAAGTATTTATTGTATGTTCTTCAAGGGTTTGACTTGATTTTGTTAATTTAGGCCAATAAACCTGAACAGTTGTCCACCCAGAAACAATAATTAGTGTGCAATCTTGAGAACAAACAAGCCCTAGGAAAAATGCAGTTATTACCCACGAACACCTAAAGTTTTATTAAGCCAGTTATATTGATGTGTGCTTGGTCGCTCAATCGTGTCTGACTCTTTGCGACCCCATGGTCTATAGCCCAGAGGCTCCTCTGCCCATGGGATTCTCCAGGCAAGAATACTGGGGTGGGTAGCCATTCCCTTCTCCAGGGGAATCTTCCTGACCTAGGAATCGAACCTGGGTCTCCTGCATCACAGGTGGATTCTTTATGGCTGAGCCACCAGGGTGTATTTTTAGAGTGTAGTCTAAAATACAATGTGAGGGAGAGGGAAGCAGGATTCACACTCCTGCAGAGTCAGAACTTAAGAACCTGTGGTAGAAAACAAAAGTGAGAAGGTGCTATCATGGTGCCTCAGGCCAGCACCTGTGAGCGCTCATCCGTGTGTTTGCTGTGCTTGTACAGGAGCTGCCTGCTGCAGGATGCACAGGTACTCTCTGTATCCTATTTTGTGGGGAAAATGCACGACTACTCGCTGCCCCACCTCCCAAATTAAAATGAATGTGAAATCTGAGTGGAGCAATCACTGTCTAATATATCTGGATTCCTTCTTTCATTCATACTCATTTCATTGAATGGTCTTTGTATTTCCTTTTTATAGAGTTTCTTTGTTGGAAAAGGTCAGGGGGACAACCTTATTAAAATTCTTTATATCTCTCTCAGTTCACCATAATCTATTACTTTTTCTCAAGTTATCTTTTCTTTTGAGTTTTAGGCTAAAGGTCTTTGTAATAGCTCTGTGTTTTAGATACTTGTGTTCTGTGTAATTACACTTATCTTTCAGAATTTAGGCATATGTTGATTTCTGCTCATTATGCAGGCTAAGTAATCAATCAGCATTGATTAACATGCATTCTAGAGCTGACTTTTTTTTTTAATTTCAACTAATATTAAATTGAGGTAGTATAAAAAAAGAAACAAAACTAATGCTGTTGTGAAATAAAATGATAAAAATACTGTATTTGACATTGACGTTAACGATACTGTGTTGTTAAGCTTCTTGGAGGCTTAACAGCATATTTTTGACTTTTGTTTCCACCTGCATGTTATTAGGCTTATATTTATTTGGCTATTCACTGTTAACTTTGGAAAAGCAGGAAGGCATAGGGGTTGAGAGCCCAGACTCTGGGGTTGAAGTCAGAATCTGTCGTGTGTTCATTCTCTGACTTTGAGCAGGTACAGTTGACCCTTGAACAACATGGATTTGCATGGGTCCACTTATATGTACATTTTTTTCCGTGGTAAAGCTACAGTACTACATCCCTGGTTGGCTGAACCCAGAAATGTAGAACCTTGGACAGAGAGTGAGCGAGTGAATGAAGTCGCTCAGTTGTGTCCAACTCTTTGCGACCCCATGGACTGTAACCCATCAGGCTCCTCCATCCATGGAATTTTCTAGGCAATAGTACTGGAGTGGGTTGCCATTTCCTTCTCCAGGGGATCTTCCCAACCCAGGGATTGAACCCGGGTCTCCTGCATTATGGGCAGACACTTTACCTAATTTGGCTTGGACAGAGAAGGACTGCATATATGAAAAGCCAAGTCTAAATTACATGGACTTTCAACTGTAGAGTTGACACTCTTAACCCCAATATTACTCAAGAATCAACTGTATTTAACTCTGCTAATCCTTAATAAAATGGAGATAATAGTATTCCAGATTTCACCATTATTTTTATTATTATAAACTTTTGTAGTATCTTCATTGGGATCCACTGGTTTACAGATTAAATTCCAAAACCAAAGTTGTCTTGGAATTTTGCTTGAATCTCGCAAGAGCTCATATGAGAAACGTCAAAGTTTAATAGTAAAAGAATAATCATGTAATGTCTGTCTTACAATTATATGGGCCCAAATGCTTATAAATATCTGGGAAATTATTGGCATTTCAGGGCTTTTTAATATTCAGCCCTAGAGTACTTCATAAATGCTGCCATTTTGTAGAACTTCAAAATGTTTCCAGTGAACCTCCTCGCCTCCCTCCTTGCCTCCCCATTTCAATTTGACCTTGTTTTACTCTGGGAGGAAGCTGTAGTTAACATACTCTTTAGGAGCTGTTCTGTTATTTTTCTGTGACTAAAGAGTTCAGATGATCTTAAAACCAAATTCTCCTTTTCCCCCAGTCTTTCTTTTGTGCTTGTGCTAAGTCACTTGTCGTGTTTGCTGACTCTTTGCAACCCTATGGACTGTAACCTGCCAGACTCCTCTGCCCATGAAATTCTCTAGGCCAGAATACTGGAGTGGATTGCTGTGCCCTCCTCCAGGGCATCTTCCCCACCCTGATAGAACCCGTATCTCTTATGTCTCCTGAACTGGCAGGCTGTTCTTTACTGCTAGCTCCACCTAGGAAGGGGATCTTCAAATTTCAGTGTTCTTTCCAGGGGGTCTTCCCAACCCAGGGATCAAACCCAGGCCTCCTGCATTGCAGGCAGATTCTTTACCATCTGAGCCACCAAGGGAAGCCCAATCTTTCTTTTAATCTGTTGATGAATGTATCTGGTGGTAGGGGAATAATTGTTTCTGTTTTTCTTACTAGACTTTACCTGATGCTATTTTAAAGGCTAGTCTCTGCCTGTTCCTGTGGGTCAATTTTAGGGTGCCCATGGATTATTTCTCATCTACTTTAATGTGTTTCTCTGCTCCATGAGATGAATTTGGTAAAAAGTTTATGGCAATGGTTGGCAAACTTTTTCTGCTAAGGTCCACATAGTAAATATTTAGGCTTTACTGCCTGTAGGGTCTTTGTTGGAACTATTCAGTTCTGCTGTTGCATCTTCAAAACAGCCAAAATAAAAGACAATGTTCATAAATAATACAGAAATCAGTGAGCATACCTATGTTCCAAAAAAGTTTTATTTAGGACACTGAAATTTGAATTTCAAATAATTTTCATGTGTCATGAAGTACTCTTCTTTTGTTTTTTCCTATCACTTAAAAATGTAATATTATTCTTCGCTTGCTGGGCTGTACAAAGGCAGGCAGATTTGGTGCATACATCGGTGTCTGCGGACCCCTGGTCTGGTATCTCATCTTTGTGACAAGTGCAGTAGAAGAGAAGTATCCATAAATATAGTAGGTATTTTTACAATGAATATTTCCTGCATTAGCGTATTTTACTTTATTAATAGGTAGTGAAAGTATAGACGAGTAGTGTTCTGTTGTGTAAAAAAAAAAATTATTCGCAAACTTAGTGGCTTAAAACATCGACTTTTTTCTTACCTTTCATGGTTCTGTTGATGGACTTCGTTCAGCTTTCTTGGGATTTCTCATGCAGATGGTGGTTGGGAGTCAGCTGGAATCATAAGGGCTCTGCTGCGCTAGATTTCCAGGACACCTGGCTCATGTGGCTGATGGTTGACATTGGTGCTAACTTTCAGCTGAGAGCTCTGTCTTTGCATGGCCTTCCCATGGGGTGTGGACTTTTCACAAGGCAACAGCTGGGCTCCAAAAAGGAGGGACCTGAGAGCCAGTGTTGTGCTAAAGCCAGGTGGAAGTTTCAAGTCAGTTTCAAGCAAGTCAGTTTCAAGTCAGTTTCAAGCAAGTCAGTTTCAAGGCTTCTTATGACCCATCCCTTAGGAAGTCACCTAGTATAGGTTTCACCACGTTCTGCTGATCAAAAGCAAGTGATACAGCCAACCCCAATTCAAAGGTTTATACATGGGCTTGACACCTAGAGATGTTGTTCATTGGAGAGCTCTCTTTGAAGACCAGTTTCCATATGTGGAACCATTCATCACTGGATTCAAATAGTGGTAACCTTTAGGAGAGGGTAGAGAGAAGTGGACAGAAGGGGAATATAATTTGGGGAAACATAATATTTTTGATATTTTATAGTAGGTGGTAGCAACATAGCTGTTGGTTTGTTATTTCTATTTAATGGTTTTTGAAATATTTCATAATAAAACCATATATCTTTTAAAATTTCATTTTTATTGGAGTACAGTTGCTTTGCAATGTTATGTTAGCTTCTACTGCATAGTAAAGTGAATCAGCCCATACATATGCATATGTCCCCTCCTTTTTAGATTTCCCTCCCATTTAGGATACCACGGTGCATTAAGTAGAGTTCCATATGCTTCCCAGTATGTTCTCCTCAGTTGTCTATTTTATATGTAGCATCAATAGTGTACATGTTTCAACCCCAGTTCCTCTCACCCCACCCCTTTGACCTTTGGTATTGATACATTTGTTCTCTACATTTGTGTCTGTATTTCTGCTTTGCAAATAAGGTCATCTGCACTATTTTTCTAGTTTCCACATATATGTGTTAATATAGGATATTTGTAATACCATATATTTTCAAAAAGAGATTTGTAGTGTTTTAGTTTTGAAAAAGCGCTCATAGCTAGAAAGTGTTCATCAAAAATACTTTTGCTGTTTGGAAGTAGAAACCAAAAGCTTTGGTTAGTTTTTTATTGTAGGAAAATTTTAAACATATAAAAATTAATCAGAATAGTAGAGTGAACTCCCATTTACCTATCACCTAACCTTAACAAGTATAGACACATGGCTAATCTGGTTGCATCTATACCCCACCCATTTATTTTGAAGAAAATTTAAGCATTGTAACTTCCGAGCCCTACATTATTTTCCTTGTATCTCTGAGAGAGAAGAATTTTAACAATTAAAAAAAAAACAACTGTCATTTGTAGCAACATGAATGGGCCTAGAGATTATCATACTAAATGAAGTAAGTCAGAGAAAGACAAATATCATGTCACTTATGTATGGAATCTAAAAAAATGATACAAGTGAATGTATATACAAAATAGAAATAGACTCACAAAGAATAACACATTTATGGTTACCAAAAGAGGGGTTGGGAAGTTTAAATTGAGTATGGGATTAACAGGTACAAACTAGTATATATATATAATTATATATAGGAATTACTGTATATCATATATAGGAATTATATAAAGGAATTACTGTATAGCACAGGTGGGTCAGTGGCTTTCCTGGTGGCTCAGCTGCAAAGAATCCGCCTGCAATGCAGGAGACGTGGGTTCTATCTTTGGGTTGGGAAGATCCCTTGATGTAGGAAATGGCAACCCACTTCAGTATTCTTGGGAAAATTCCATGGACAGAGGAGCCTGGGAGGCTGCAATCCATGGAGTCACAAAGAGTCAGGCATAGCTGAGCATGCATACACAGGAAACTATATTCAGTATTTTATAATAACCTATAATGGAAAATAATCTGAAAAATATATAACTAAATCACTTTGCTGTACACTCGAAACTAACACAATATTGTAAATTAGCTATACTTAAAAAAATTCTAACCTCACTTATAGTATCTAAATCTTAAATGACACTTAACACTTAAATCACACACAAAGTAATTTCTTAAATTAACCAGAACATGAAAATTTCCTCTAAATATCATTATATATATATTTATTTATTTATTTATTTATTTATTTTGGCTGCTGCTGCTACTGCTAAGTCACTTCAGTTGTGTCCGACTCTGTGCAACCCCATGGACTGCAGCCCACTAGGCTCCCCATCCCTGGGATTCTCCCGGCAAGAACACTGGAGTCGGTTGCCATTTCCTTCTCCAATGCGTGAAAGTGAAAAGTGAAAGTGAAGTTTGTTGCTGCATGCAGGCTTTCTCTGCTTGCAGTGAGCAGGGCTACTCTCTAGTTGCAGTGTACGGGCTTCTCATTGTGGTGGTTTCTCTTGTTCGGGTGCACAGGCTCTAGGCGCAAGGGCTCCAGTAGTTGCGTTTCTCAGGCTCTAGGGCAGGGGCTCAGTAGTTGTGGCACACAGGCGTAGCTGCTCTGAGGCATGTGAAATCTTCCCAGGCCAGGGATTGAACCTGTGTCCCTTGTATTGACAGATTCTTAACCACTGGACTATCAGAGAAGTCCCTATCATAATATTTTAAAATTGTGTTTTTGAATCTGATCCTAAGAAGATGCATACATTGTGTGATTGGTATCTCTTTTAATCTATTGTTTGTTTTCTCCTTCTCTATCCCCAATTTATTTGTTCAAGAAACTAAGTCACTTGTTTACTGATTGCATCCCCTGATTTCATGGCATTTGGTGGTATCATTGAATTTTATTTTATACTACTTTTATTAAATTGGCAGTTGGATTTAGAAGTTCTGTCAGATTCAGATCTTTCTCTCTTTTTTGTTTTCTATTGGTAGAACTTCTGCATAGGTTGTGTGCTATGTTCTTCCATATGGAGGCAAAATAATGAATGCTTGATTATCTCTTTATTGAGGAAAAATGCACAGACCATTACTTTTTAGGAAGTGCAGAATGCTGATGTTTTGATTGAAGAATTCATTGTTCTTTTTAAAATGCATAATTCATTTTTGGGGGCAGAAATATTTCTATTGAGAAAAATCCTTACATTCCTTGTTTGCTCATCTTGTGGTATAGTTCATATATAGGAAGTTTTCAAAAGAACAAATTAGTTCACTTGTCTCCTTCAGTCTTACAGCTGTATCTCTTATTTCATCACCAAGAATCAGTTTTCTAGGCCCCAGAAATGATAGTATTAGAGTATCAAATAATTATCCTCTTGATTTATTCCACAGTGTACACTTAACAGTCTCAAAGTAGTAATACCAATACTACCAATACCAGTTCAACAAATGATTCCTATAAAGTATGTTTTGTTCCTAAATTCTCTTTATCTTTGTGTATATCTCACTTAGGATATACAAATTGCTTGTTTTAAAATTACTTAGCATAGTCTCTTTCTGTATAGTTAGACCTCCAACTGGCCACATGTTTAAATTCATTTGTATCATTTTTGATTTTTAGGAATTCCTGCATTAAAATTTAGTTTAATTTTATAATTATGTGACATACATCTTCTTTGTACTCTGTTCCTTCCCTTTGCCTTTAATTATGATTTTAAGTTTATGGTTTAAGCTTTTTCATTGTTTTTTTTTTTTTTTTCCAAGTAAAAGCAAAAATAAGTGAATGCTATGGTTGCTAGGAAATGGCAACAGAGGCCAGCCCGGGAGGCTGGGGCTTTTTCATTGTTTTTTAACATAATAGACCATTTTTGGTGTGTGTGTGTGTGTATGTGTGTGTGTATGTATATATGTATATATTTTCAGCCTTTTTTTTTTAATATAAGCTTGCCTACTGTACACATTTCCTCCATGTTACCTTTTGAGTTAATAAGATATTCCTGAGATAACTTCAGAGCTGTGGGGAACTCCATTGTGAGAAGGTACTATAATTTTGTTTAGTTACCTCTTCATTAACATTTGTATCATTCCAAGTTTTTTGCTATTATAACAGTCCTTCCATGAATTTCCTTGTCTTCTCATTTTTTTTGACCAGTGTATGTCTTTTCATATTTTTGCTACTGTATCTTTGAAATTAATGTCTAAAACAAGATTGATGGGTCAAAGAACAAATGAATATGTAATTTTGCTAATTATTGCCTAGTTCCCTTTCAAGGGGCTGTATTAAATATTTTGTGTTTCCCCAACATTTTTAGAATGATTGGTTTCTCATAACCTTACCTACAAAGCACGTTATCAAACATTGTTTTTACCTGTTTAATAGATAAAAGAATTAGTGTCTACATAGTTTTAGTTTTCACTGCTCTTATGAAGAATATTGAGGGTTTTTTCATATGATTAACAGCCATTTCACTTGTTTTTCAGTTATTTTTTTTCTAGCCCATTTTTTGTATGATTATTTGTCCTTTTCCCCTCTATTTTTAGGAAATTATATATATATACAAACACATACACACACATATATAAAATGTATAGTCCCATCATTTATGATCAAAACAGCGGAACAAGATGGCAGAGTAGAAGGACATGTGCTCATCCTCTCCTGTAAGCACTCCAAAATTGCAGCTAGCTGCTGAACAACCATCAACAGGAGAAAGTTGTATCTCACCAAAAAAAGATACGATCTCTGTTCATTTACAAGCAAACCATTCAATATCACAGTAAGCCAAGTCTATGTCCCAACCCCTAATGCCAAAGAAGCCGAGGTTGAATAGTTCTATGAAGACCTACAAGACCTTCTAGACTAACACCCGCAAAAGATGTCCTTTTCATTACAGGGGACTGGAATGCAAAAGTAGGAAGTCAAGAAACACCTGGAGTAACAGGCAAATTTGGCCTTGGAGTACAGAATGAAGCAAGGCCAAGGCTAATAGAGTTTTGCTAAGAGAACGCACGGGTCTTAGCAAACACCCTCTTCCAACAACACAAGACAAGACTCAGCACATGGACATCACCAGATGGTCAATACCAAAATCAGGTTGATTATATTCTTTGCAGCCAAAGATGGAGACGCTCTAGACAGTCAGCAAAAACAAGACTGGGAGCTGAACTGTGGCTCAGATCATGAACTCGTTATTGCCAAGTTCAGACTTAAATTGAAGAATGTAGGGAAAACCGCTAAAACCATTCAGGTATGACTTAAATCAAATCCCTTACAATTATACAGTAGAAGCGAGAAATAGATTCAAGGGATTAGATCTGATAGACAGAGTGCCTGAAGAACTATGGATGGAGGTTCATGACATCATACAGGAGGTAGTGATCAAGACCATCCCCAAGAAAAAGAAATGCAAAAAAGCAAAATGGTTGTCTGAGGAGGCCTTGCAAATAGCTGAGACAATAAGAGAAGTGAAAGGCAAAGGAGAAAAGGAAAGATACACCCATTTGAATGCAGAGTTCCAAAGAATAGCAAGGAGAGATAAGAAAGCCTTCCTCAGTGATCAGTGCAAAGAAATAGAGGGAAACAGTAGAATGGGAAAGAGTAGAGATCTCTTCAAGAAAATTAGAGATACCAAGGGAACATTTCATGCAAAGGTGGGTACAATAAAGGACAGTAATGGTATGGACCAAACAGAAGCAGAAGATATTAAGAAGAGGTGGCAAGAATACATAGAAGAACTGTACAAAAAAGACCTTCATGACCTAGATAACTATGATGGTGTGATCACCCACCTAGAGCCAGACGTCCTGGAATGCGAAGTCAAGTGGGCCTTAGCAAGCATCACTATGAACAAAGCTAGTAGAGGTGATGGAATTCCAGGTGAGCTATTTCAAATCCTAAAAGATGATGTTGTGAAAGTGCTGCACTCAATATGCCAGCAATTTGGAAAACTCAGCAGTGGCCACAGGACTGGAAAAGGTAAGTTTTCATTCCAATCCCTAAGAAAGCCAGTACAAAAGAATGTTCAAACTACTGCACAATTGTACTCATCTCACATGAGTTTGATGTGATGCTAGCAAGGTAATGCTCCAAATTCTCTAAGCCAGCCTTCAGTAGTACGTGAACTGTGAAGTTCCAGATTTCAAGCTGGATTTAGAAAAGGCAGAGGAACCAGAGATCAAATGCCAACATCTGTTGGATCATCGAAAAAGCAAGAGAATTTCAGAAAAACGTCTACTTCTGCTTCATTGACTATGCTAAAGCCTTTGACTGTGGATCACAACACACTGTGGAAAATTCTTCAAGAGACGGGAATATCAGACCACCTTACCTGCCTCCTGAGAAACCTGTCTGCAGGTCAAGAAGCAACACTTAGAACCAGAGATGGAAAAATGGACTGTTCCAAATTGTGAAAGGAGTACGTCAAGGCTGTATATTGTCACCCTGCTTATTTAACTTCTATGCAGAGTACATCATGAGAAATGCTGGACTGGATGAAGCACAAGCTGGAATCAAGATTGCTGGGAGAGACATCACTAACCTCAGATATACAGATGACACCCACTTATGGCAGAAAGTGAAGAACTAAAGAGCCTCTTGAAAGTGAAAGAGGAGAGTGAAAAAGTTGGCTTAAAGCTCAATATTCAGAAAACTAAGATCATAGCATCTGGCCCCCTCACTTCATTGCAAATAGTTGGAGCAACAGTGGAAACTGAGAGACTTTATTTTTTGGGGCTCCCAAATCACTGTAGATGGTGATTGCAGCCATGAAATTAAAAGACACTGCTCCTTGGAAGAAAAGCTATGATAAACCTAGATGGCATATTAAAAAGCAGAAACATTACTTTGCTGACACAGGTTCACCTAGACAAAGCTATGGTTTTTCACATGGTCACGAATGGATGTGAGAGTTGGACCATAAAGAAAGCTGATTGCTGAAGGATTCATGTTTTTGAACTGTGATGTTGAAGAAGACTCTTGAAAGTCCCTTGGGCAGCAAAAAGATCAAACCAGTCAATCTTAAGGGAAATCAATCCTGAATATTCAGTGGAAGGACTGATGCTGAAGCTGAAGCTCCAATATTTTGGCCACCTGATGCGAAGACCTGACTCATTAGAAAAGACCCTGATGGTAGGAAGACTGAAGGTAGGAGCAGAAAGGGATAACAGAGGACAAGATGGTTGGATGGCATCAGTGACTCAATGGACATGAGTTTGAGCAAACTCCAGGAAATGGTGAACGACAGAGATGCCTGGCGTGCTGCAGTCCCTGGGGTCACAAAGAGTCGGACGTGACTGAGTGACTGAACAGATCATTTATTATAAAACTTGTAAAGACTTTTTCCATTTTGTCATTTTATTTTTCTTGTAGTTTTTCTTGCCATTTGGTTTTTATTTTTATATTTCGTAATCGAATTTATCTCTCTGTCTCATTGTTTTAGAGTTTGAATCATAATTAGAAAGGTATTCTCCATTCCTTGGCCATAGAGGAATTCACTGTTTTTTCTAGTATTAATATGGTTTCATTTTTTTTAATGTTTAAATTTCTGATCCATTGGAATTTATCTTAGTGTATGAGATAAGGTATGGATTCAGTTTTATATTTTTTCTATCTGGTTATTAAAATGTTCTTCCCTCCCATGAGAATCAATCCTTATGAAATATTTCATTTGCATTTGTAATTGGAATTAATTTTAGATTTCATATTTTGCTGGATTGGTCTACTTAATCCATGTGTCAGTACTAGCCTATATTATTGAGAGACTTTATGTTTTATTATCTGTGATAGGTAGCCCCCTCAACTTCATCATCTTTTGCAGGATTTTCTTGGCATTGTTGCATCTTTGCTCTTCAGTATTAAGTGGTCCAATTCCAGGAATTTTTTTTAAAGCTGTTACGTTTATTGTTCCATCCTAAAGGAAATCAGTCCTAAATATTCATTGGAACGACTGATGCTGAAGCTGAAACTCCAATTCTTTAGCCACCTGATGTGAAGAACCAACTCCTTGGAAAAGATCCTGATGCTGGGAAAGATTGAAGGCAGGAGAAGGGGATGACAGAGGATGAGATGGTTAAATGGCATCACCAACTCGATGGACATGAGTTTGAGTAGGGTCTGGGAGTTGGTGATGGACAGGGAAGCCTGGTGTGCTGCAGTCCATGTTGCAAAGAGTCAGACATGACTAAATGACTGAACTGAATGTTTATTGGGATTCTCTTAAATTATTAAAAGAAATTATAACTGACCTCTTTGTGATGTTGAATCTGTCTAATCAAGGCATGTTTTTACGTTTCCAGTTCAAGTTCACTTTCATGGTTTTCAAGTGTATTTTATATTATTTTCTTATTTAAGTTTTAGTGTTTTTAAATTGAGCAAATTAAATTAGACAGCTTAAAGTTGTCTTTAATTTATAGACATCTATAAATTAAAGCATTAATTTATAAATACTTTAAATTAATTTATAAAATATTTTGTAAAACTTACTGTATTAAGGAGGAAAATTAAGGATTATTGTTTTATAAATTGTATTTTCTCTTTTTTAAAGATAATATTTGGTTTTTTTAGACTGCACTGTGCTTTTGTGGCTTTGTGCGGGCTTTCTGTAGTTGCGGGGAGTGAGGACGGTTCTTTGTTGCAGTGGGCAGGTTCACTGGCCCTAAAGCGTGGCGTCCGTAGTTAGCGGAACCATTGGCTTCAGTAGTTGTAGCGCACCGGCTCGATATTGGTACGCACTTGCTCTAGACAACGTGCTCACTACAGTGTAGGTACACGGGCTTAGTTACTCCCTGACTCGTGGGATCTTCCCAGACTGAGGATGAAACCACTGCTCCCTGCATCGGCAGTCAGATTCTCATCCACTGTATCACTGCTGCTGTTGCTGCTGCTAAGTCACTTCAGTCGTGTCCGACTCTGTGTGACCCCATAGACGGCAGCCCACCAGGCTCCCCCGTCCCTGGGATTTTCCAGGCAAGAACACTGGAGTGGGTTGCCATTTCCTTCTCCAATGCATGGAAGTCCTGTATTTTCTCAATATGGGAATTATTTATGTTATTGATATTTTCTACAGAAGATCTTTTGTATTTATATGTAGTCTCTTCAAGTCATTTTAAATGCAATGTGCTTAGGAATCAGAAAGCTGTACACACCAGTCTAGTTAAAGAAGAAGAACAGCAATAAAAATAAAAAAAACAAAGGCTGTGAGAGGCAGTGGGTATGGGAAAGAGAACTATACAGAAACCTAGGCTGTGAATAGTGTCTTCGTTTAAGTACATTAATATGAACTTCTAAGCCTGTAGTCTTTCTGTCTCCTAAAATAATTTTGAAAAACTATTTGCCTTTTTGCACATTTTTTAAGTTGACATACAACATTTCGACCATAAATGTAAGCTGTTGCAAATGATGTGAGTTCCCATTTATGGTAACCATCGTCACTTAAAAATGATGCATCGTCCTTTTAAATGTAGCCAATGAAATAAAAATAACATAGCAGTTTTAAGGCCTCTGGTCATCCATTAAAAGCTATAAACATGATCTTTAATAGCCAAATTTAACATTATACAGTTTTTTCCTTAATTGTATATTCCTTCTCTTTCCTGTACAGAATTACATTGTACTGAAATACACCTTTTTGCTAAAATATCTTTTTTGAAACTGATCATTGTATTATGCTTTTTGGCAATAAAACTGTATTTGAATTTAAAATAATTATTTAAGAAGGGAAGGGCCAAGATGGTAGAGCAGAAGAACCCTGAGCTCACCTCTTCTCATGCGCACACCAAAGTTACAACTATATACAGAGCAAGTGTTGATGTAAAAGATTGGAAGATTAACAGACAACAGCTTGTACAATTAAAGATGTAAAGAAGGAACCCCAAGCGTATGGGTAGGAGGTACAGAGACACAATACAGTTAAGATGCATACCCCCCAAGTGGGTGACGCAGAGACAGGACTATAATTATTATTGCAGAGGTTCTTCCCAAGAAACAAGTGTCTGAGCCCACATTGGGCTCAATAGTCCAGGGGTCCTGCACCAGGAGGATGAGCCCCCAGAATGTTTGGTTTCAAAGGCCAGTGGGGCTTACTTGCAGGAGAGCTAGAGTGCTCTGGGAAGTAGAGACCCTTACTACACAGTTACAGTCATCAGAACAGTATGGTACTAGCACAGGAGCAGACACATAGATCAGTGGAGCAGGAGGGAGAGCCTCAAAATGAACCTGTCCTTATAGGGGCAATTAATGTACAACAAGAAGGCAAGAAGACACAATAGGGAAGAGATAACCTCTTCAATAAACTGTATTGGGAAAACCGGACAATTGCAGGGAAAACTGGACAACTGCAGGTAAAGGAATCAAACTAGACCACTCTTTCATATTATGCATAAAAGAAATTCATACGAGATTAAAGGCTTAAATGTAAGACCTGAAATCATGAAACTTCTAGAAGAAAACATAGGCAATGTACTCTTTGACATCAGTCTTACATTTTTTGGATATATCTCTTCAAGGCAAGGGAAATAAAAGCAGAAATAAACAACTGGGACTACATCAAGCTAAAAAACCTTTGCATAGCATAGGAAAATATAAAAATTAAAAGGCCACCTACTGAATGAGAGAAGATATTTGCAAATGATATATTTGATAAGGAATTAATAGTCAAAATGTACAAAATACTCATACATCTCAACATAACCCAAGCAACAAAATCCAAAACCCAAGAAGCAACATGATTAAAAAATAGGCAGAGAATGTAAATAGATATTTTTCTAAAGAAGATGTACAAATGACCAAAAGACACATGAAAAGATGCTCAACATTACTAATCATCAGGAAAATGCTAACAAAACCCCCAATGAGATAATGGCCTCATACCTGCCAGAATGACTATTATGAAAAAGACAACAAATAATAAGTGTTGGTGAGGATATGGAGAAATGGAAATTCATGTGTACTGTTGGTGGGAATGTAAAAAACTTCCACTGTGAAAGTTTCTCAATAAATAAAAAATATAACTGCTATATGATTCAGCAATTCCATTTCTATTTATTCAAAGAAATAAAAAACACTAATTAGAACAGATCTATGCATTCCTTGTTCATTACGGCATTAGCCACGATATGGAAGCAACCTAAGTGCTTAATAGCACTTAAGCCAAGTTTATAGGCTTATCCTTGGTTGGTCCTCACTGAAGTAACACTCATGTCATGTCATGTGTTAAGTTGCTTGGTCGTGTCCAACTCTTTGTGATCCCATGGACTGTAGCCTGCCAGGCTCCTCTGTCCATGGACTTCTCTGAGAGTGGGTAGTCTTTTTCTTCTCCAAGGGATCTTCCCAACCCAGGGCTTGAACTTGAGTCTCCTGCATTACAGGAAGATTCTTTTACTGTCTGAACCACCAGAGAAGCCCAGTGTGTGAGAGCAAGGAGTAAACACAGACTGTTTAAACCTGCTGAGTCTCCGTTCTTGACCATATATTATGCTGCCTTGAATTGTTTGAATAAAACTTCATGAAGCAGAACTTCCAAAGCTGTGTGCCATAGCACAGTGGATGGGGTATGGATACATAGATCCTCTCAGAGTTGGCAGAAGCTTGCAGGCCAGTTTGCCTATCTCAGTGAGCAACTTTTTCTTCTTACCAGGAGTGCTAGTTTAAATTTTTAAAATTTTAATTAATTAATTTTTTGGCTGTACCACATAGCATGTGGTATCTTAGTTCCCCAACCAGGGATTGAATCTGCACCCTCTGCAGTGAAAATGTGAGTCTTAACCACTGGACTGCTAGGGATGTCCCAGGAGTGCTAATTTAAATATTGTTTTCTATATGCATCAAGGAGTTGAAAAGACTGGGAGATCTTTGGGCAGATGCCATAAGTGGACTATACGCCCACTAAAATGAAAGAAGAATACATAAACAAATTGACTTGTTGAATGAAGTTATCAGTAATGTTTATCTGAATGGTGAAGCAAATCTGTATGATTTAATCCAGGAGTTATAAAATAGTGGCCTATGGCTAAATTTATCCTGAAAAACTCTATAAACAACCTCTGGAATAACCGAGCACAATTATTTAAACAAAAATAAAATGTACTTTCCTTTTCATGGGCCAAGAGAACATTCAACAGTCTGTACTGCTCCTGTATACCTAGAAACTTGATACTTGTACATTTTCCTGCCTGATTTCTGGAGGCTTTTGGGTGTGCAGCTCTTATTAAATCAATGAAAAAGTGGTAGGTCATACATGGTTGGTTGTGGTTGTTCAGTTGATAAGTTGTGTCCAGCTCTTTGCGACCCCATGGACTGCAGCATGCCAGGCTTCCCTGTCCTTCACTATCTTCTGGAGTTTGCTCAAACTCAAGTTCATTGAGTCGATGATGCCATACAACCATCTCATCCTCTATCACCCCCTTTCCCTCCTGTCCTCAATTTTTGCTGGAATCAGGGTCTTTACCAATGAGTTGGCTCATGGTTGGTAGACTGTATTAATTATCTTTTTGTTATTTTCATCAGAGGTCTGTTGGGGGTGGGGGAGAGCGAACATCAACACTGGAATTAACCAGTGGGCAGATTAAACAGTGATCTCAACACCAGCACCAAAACAACAATAAAACCATTCCTTTCTTCCTCTTTTTGAAAAATTGTTTGGAAAAAATTTAGTTCGTTTCATTAAAAAAGAAATCAAAGTAGTTTTAGGAAACTCCATTGCTTGTATAAATAAGTGCGCAATAGATTGTGTTGATTTCTGAAATTATTATTGGTAAATTCAGAGCTATTTTGGGTTTCCTTACACCAATATTGCAGTGTTATTTCTTGTCTGAATTTTGAGAGCCAAGAATACTATAATTCTTGCACTGGAGCAGTAACTGTCTCCCTTGGGAAGGTGGTTTCTGTAAAAGGACATCCAACCTGTAAAGTGGCTTCAAAGTGCAAGTCTGTATAATGTACCTGACTTCATTATTATTATGGGTTGTGAATATTTAGCATAGCGCACTAACCTGGTTTCCTTTAAAAAAGATTTTTTTAAGCTTTTCTAATACATACATTTAGAGTGTATATGAAAGTGATCTGTGAATTCACCAATCACCTTTATGAGATCTCACTTTTCTTTTGCCTCATTTGCTCCAGATATTTAAGTTATGTAAATATTTTTTATCTTTGTTGTTTATCCTGTTTTCTTCTGATTTCTTTCTCATTGTGTGCCCAGAAAATGTGCTTCTTAAGTTGGTATTTGCTATCTTTCATACTGTTGTGGTGAGTTTGCATCTATTAAGAGTATTGTCTCAAACTTCATATAAAATGGTTTCATGTTCTAGATATATAATTCAGCACTATTTTTTCACCCTCACTATCATGAATTTGAGATGTATTCATGTTGGTACATATGACTTCAGTTCATTTTTAACTATTTTAAGTGATTTCATTTTATAAGTGTGCATTTACATAGTCATTCATTCTCTGTTGATCAATATTTCATTTGTTTCTTTCTCTGCTGATTACATCAGAAACTGAGACTCAGCGCTGTATAGGGGCTAAAGCAGGGACTCTGAAAGTCATTTCTGGTTCAAATACTTGTCGCATCATTAACATAATTAACAAACTCACTAACAGGAAAAAGTTGGTCCTGCGTGGATTACAAGGAAGTGGTGTCCTGAGCAAAGGATGCTGATTAATCCAATGTTGTATACACAGGCCTGAAAATGAAAATAAAAGTAAACAGATGGTAATCATGGAGTTGTAATGAAGAGGAAATGTGTTAATATTTATGAAAAAACAGAATAGTGCCTGGTACATAGTAAGTACTATGTAGACATTTGTTATGTAAAAATTGTAAAATAAGTCACAGCAATGAAAGGTGTTGAAAAATCTCTCCTTGGGTACTTGAAATTGAGTTTTTCTAGGATATATTATTAAGAGTAGGTA